>NC_060138.1:711382543-711689284 GCF_021461385.2 Schistocerca piceifrons
AACATGTTTACTAGGTAGGTATCCAGTAGGGTTAGTCATGGTGGGACGCCTTTCCGTTGGATCGGCTGATGTCATTTGACGTCTGTCCCACCTCTCTGACCTGGTTCGAGCCTCATTCACGTACCTCTGTGTATCAGAGCAATATGGCTGAGTACACGTTTGCAGAATACACCGACATCATCCTTCTGTGTGCTGAAGCTCATTGTAATGGAAGAGTTGCTCGTCACCTTTATTAAGATCATTATCCACAACGTCCGACTCTACCGTATACCCTTTTCGCCACAATTACGCAATGGCTTCGAAAAAGTGGTACCTTCATCGTCAGCAGAAGTGACTGTGATGCTCCAAAGATACGCCGTATTCCCGAATTGCATTACATAGAAGAGAACAACATGATTCGTAGGTAAAATGTGTGTACCGAACTTGGTCGTCACCACATCGAACTTTACTTGTAGTGGATTAGAATGCTAACCCTCTTTTGAAAAGGACAGAAACGATTTAAGTTTAACTGTAAGCAACAGTGTTTGTGAAAACTAAGTTTTCTTTTTGTTGCTGTGGCTAAATGAGTGGAACTGTGAAACAAGTCATGTACTAGGTCGTTCCTAGTAAATTATTTGCAAAAATGGCCTCTTTACAACATATTTTCAAATGGTTCCGTTTCCAAGTATTATGTATTCAGTCCCCTCTACAGGTTCTAGAAGGCTGTAAGGAGAATTTTGGAACACCCTGTATGCAAGGTGACTCGGAAGTCCATTAACTAATGTAGGTTAATTCTTACAAAGAAGAAGACAGCAATTAATACTGCTATTTATTTAGGTAAATAGCGCCGTAACCGGTTTCGAACTGGCAAGTTCATCATCAGACGGCTTTTCACATGATTTGCAAGATACTCTTTACATAATCGTCAGTTTTCGATTTTTATTCTTATGTAAAGTGTATCTGGCAAATCATGTGAACAGGCGTCTGATAATGAACTTGCCAGTTCGAAACCGGTTACGGCGCTATTTACCTAAATAAATAGCAGTACTAATAGTGGCTGGTTGCTGTATTTGCCTTGTTAAGAATTAACCTACATTAATTGTACACAGCCACGGTCTCACTATATCAGTTTTAGACAAAATAGCATTAGTCCACTAACTCTAAAAAATTCAGAACCTCATGGAATAATGTAGGTAGAGAGGTACAATGTGACACACATGTTTGAAGTAATACGGGGTTTTATTGAAAGAAACAAAAATGTCAACATGATCAATAGATGGCGCTTCATACGATACAAAAACAATAAGTAGCATAACAATTGATTTTCTGCCAAGACGACGTTATTTATAACAAATGCCAACATGTCGACTTTCATTCATCAACTGAACCTATAGTCGAGGAGCAATGTTGTGAATAACACTACACAGCCTATACAGACCGTAGGTTGTCGTCTTTTAGCGCCTCTAATGAGGTCAGACGATCGCGGTAGACTTGCAACTTCGGGTAACCCCACAACCAATAACCACACGGACTGAGATCTGGAGACCTGGAAGGCCAAGCATGGCGGAAGTGGTGGCTCAGCACGTGCTGCTCGCCAAACGATGTACACAAAAGATCTTTCACACGTTTAGCAATACGGGTGCAGCGCTATCGATCATAAAAGTCGTACTTTCCTGCAGGTATTTATCAGCCAGATGTGGTCCTGTAACATATCGGCGTACCTCGCACCCGTCGTGCTAACAGTTTGGAAAGCAGCACCCCGCTGTGCAACGTCATGTGTTGGCCGGCTTTTGTCCTCGTTTTCCGTTTCAAGAAAACCCCATCTCATTTCAGACACGTGTGTCAAGATTTACCACTCTGCGTACATTATTCCGTTAGTTAGACCGTTTTCAAATGTTAACAGACTTTTGGGCCACCCTCATCTTCCTTCACCGCGTCATGTGACGGCGATGTCGCCATTCAGCATCAGAAAAAAAAAAAAAAAAAAAAAAAAAAAAAAAAAAAAAAAAAAAAAAAAAAAAAAGGTTCAAACGGCTCTGAGCTCTATGGGACTTAACATCTGTGGTCATCAGTCCCCTATAACTTAGAACCACGTAAACCTAACTAACCGAAGGACATCACACACATCCATACCCGAGGCAGGATTCGAACCTGCGACCGTAGCGGTCACGCGGTTCCAGACTGAAGCGCCTAGAACCTCAGCATCAGCATCCAGTCTCGGGGCGAGCAGTAGTCGTAATGTTTATGCTCACCAGCTTGCTTGCCACGTATCACTTTTAACTCGGCAGGCACTATTGAAGCTGCTGTCAACGGCATATTTCTCTTGTGCTGTGGCTTTTGGCCGCTATCGGGTACCGACCGCTGGGCGCCCCCTCTCCACCCCCACTCCCTCTGTGAGGGCAGAGAGGAGCAGAGCACTTTTAAAGCGGCCTCGGTTCCCGTATTGCCATTAGCCAGTACACTCCCCGCCCGGAGATTAGGGCCGCATGTTGCAGCCTACGGACAGCAAGCACTCCAAACTGTAATGCGCAGTTCCTCGCCATTCCCGCTTAATCACTCGCCACGTGTAATAAGATAAACGCCACACAGAACGCAGTAATTCCATCCCGCCCCACAGTCAACAGGGTAACAACCAGATTAAACAGACTTCGCTTAGATAACTGTCACTGTTTCATAATGATGTTCTATGGGTTAGCTGAACACGTTAACCATTCAGAGGCTAGCAATTATATCCCCGCCAGTTTTGATTTCATTTTTTTATATTCCTACAGCCACTAAGCGAGATATGTTGTATGCATGTAAAACACTACGATGTATCAAGATCAGACTTTTACAGTTATAAGGCATATCCACTCCTCTCCCCATCGCCACGTAAACGTTTCATGTAAGTGACTTTGAGGTCGAAGAAAGACGAGATCATACGGTTTCCAACGAATCTATGTCCTGTAATACAATGTTGTGTTTAAAGTCAGCAGTGACGTTTTACATACTTGACCGTCGGAAACTCAACAACGTCGAACGAACCTGCTGTTGACTAGAAATCATTCCTGGTATAACTTATTCATATAATGTAAAAGGAAAAATTCCCGTATCATTTGTTTATTCACAATCTGCCTTTTCGGTTGTTAATTGCAAATCGAGCCCCTAAGAAACGAAAAGTAAGTTCATTAATAAATAAATAATAGTTGCATAAGATCAATACTTCTTTTTTGTTTTTATTATTCTGACAAGTACCAGCGGGGAATTCACTTAGTAAAATAAATCGTATTCGTTTTGTGACAACATGATCGGTAAAAATTACAACGATAATCTGATGTCCCGAACAGATTGTCAGGGCTGTAATTGAACAGTCTGTTGAAGCAGTCTCCTACCGCACGTCTCTCTAAAAACAATTTCCGTTGCCCCCGCACATGCTGAAGATGTAATCTTCAATTTGTGACTTTTTATGGGCGGCACCAAGTCGGTCTCCTTTCAAAATACAGCCCGGACTAACTCTAATACCCGTCTGACAGGTCCCTTAGCTAGCGGAGCAATCGGCTATTCTGTGAATGGTGATGGGGGACTAACTCCCTGACTGCCGCGCTTCCATCATTCTCCACAGAGTCCAACTTGCTTTCATAGTGACCTCTCATTTAGCTGTATGCGCTGTTTTGTGAAGCAAATTGTAATTTAAGTAGTTAAGCACTGGCAATCTCTGGTACCGATTCACGTTTGATTAGATGGGACTCTTTCTTATGGGTTTTACAAAAGGTACAGTAAAAGTTGGAAAAAAACGCTCACACAACTAAACCTATCTCGTGTTACTCTGTGCATTTCACTTTTCATTCAACGTACTCGGAAAAATCTGATGGGCTTAAACTCGCATATCACTTTATATCCGTGAGTGCGAACGTGGTTAGGCTTCACTTACGTTGTCACCGCAGCCAGCTTTGTGGAATTCCGTCTGATGTCTCCCCCAACATGTACGATTAGTTATTTAAACGATCTCGTATGCATCAGGCTAACAAGACATAACGATACTAAGGTATAATAAATGCTTCTTGATCGTACCACACATTAATAGAGAAGCAATATCAGAATTACTGTGAAATCGATATTTCATACAAGGTAACTGTCTTTATTTTTTTTAACTAGTACATGTTCCAGTATCCACTGTCTTCAGTGGATAATGTTGGCGGAGAAAATGTTGAAAGATACAGGGAAATGGTAAATATCTCAGGAGGTGGTAGCATAGAGTAATTTGAATAAAATATTCCATATAACACCTGTCCAACTTTTATTCGTTACAGATAAAGAAGCTGTTACACACCGTTGGGTAGCAGAGCGCATTGAAGTGCCATCTCCCGGGCCACAGCCACACGGGGAGGTGCGCCCCACAACGAACCCGCCCGGTGGTTTAGCGATAAGGGCCTTTGCGCCAGTCAACCAGGATGTGGGTTTTAGCGGTTTTCTGGATTTCACTTTCTCATTCTTGCACAAATTCCGCTCCAGTAAGGAGGAGGGGGCGGGGGGGGGGGGGGGGAGAGAAGGAAGAAGGAAAGAGGAGGCGTATGCCGTCAGGAAGGGTTTTCGGCCACCCAGTACCACTCACATTGCGAAATTCGAAAAGAACATGCCGACGTTGTGGATCACGGTATAAGGCCAAGAAGGAGGAGGAGGAGGAGAAGAAGAAGAAGAAGAAGAAAGAGAAACAGCCGTCAGAATGTAACACAAACATGTGTAGTTCTTTTGAGGTCCCACTGGTGTTCTTTAATGTGAGCAGCACTACATATAATGCTAACGATCAATTCCTAGTTTCTGTTTGTTTTGTTTTTGACTCTCAACCATCACTACAGACAAAAGAGGTGCTAAAGAAAGTGACCATTTCTGCCGATCCATCTTCCGGCTAACGTTTAGATAATGTGTCACCCGATAACTACGCGGAGTACCCGTCACGCTCCAAGAACATACCTTTGTAGCCAAAGGAACTTCTTCCAAAGACGCTGGAAGGTCGTTTTCAAGGAAGTCTATATACTGGAGCCCTATAAGACGATGCGCTGACACAACAGGCCCAATCGATTCAGTGTTTATCTTACCACACAACACATTTACAGAGAAACGCTCGTGAAATGTTTATCCACAAAAGCACCACGAGTGAAAGTGGCGTCACCTGTAAGGAACATTAATGGGGTTACTCGACTATTTGCAATTAGCTAAGTACCAAAATGAAATTTTCACTCTGCAGTGGAGTGTAAACTGATAAGAAACTTCCCGGCAGATTAAAACTTTGTGCCAGACCGGGACTCGAACTCGGGACATTTACCTTTCACGAGTAATTGCTCCACCAATTTTTTTCCCTTCATTTTCAATTTTTTTATTTATTTATTACAGAGGGCAGCCCACCTTCTGAGCGAACATGCGGATCGTACCGGCAACTGATCTACATAAACACGTCCTCACAGCTGAGGAGATGAGATATTGCGGAAGTAAAGCTGTGAGGGAATGTCGTAAGTCGTGCTTCCGTAGCTTAGTTGGTACCTCATCTGCCCGCAAAAGGCAAATCCCGAGTTCGAGCGTCGGTTGACACGCAGTTTTAATCTGCCAGAAAGTTTCAGCTAACGACCTAATTCCAATCTTTCTCGAAGGTGTTGAATCCGCTTTAAATGATAGGGGAAGAAGCTATGCATACGTAATGTCCGCCATATTTCATGTAAGTGGAACATCGAATTCATCGACACGTGTAAAAATTCTGCGTTTCCTTGTTGGAGGACTACGTTCTGCTCGATGAATAATGTCTTCATCTACACCACGTTGATTCGCATATTCAGATCAAATAGGACTGTTGGCACTGCACCAGTCTCACGCACTTTAATAGAAACATGAGTTAACTCTCCTGACCCTGGCACTTTGCGGTTAGAAAACTGTCTTCCGATTTCTCTACGAGCAGTAGCAGCGTTCCCTTTACAAATGTCTTATACAAATACCATATCGGCACTCTCAGCGTTTCTAAATTCGTGCGGCACGATAAAACGATACAGTAAAATTGGCTGTCAAATAAAAGTTACAGTTGAAAATTCAATTACGTAATGTAAAGTATAACTTCACATTGTGAACTTAAAAATGAAAACGAAAATCGATAAGTTAAACCATAGCAGCTGATGTATCACCACAAGAATTTAATCACTCACATCTTTGTAACCAATAGAGAATGGACACATGTTATATGTATTTTATCTGAGTTAGTCTAGGTTACCACTGCCTGAAGTGCTTAATGTTCCTGCTGAAACAACCTGTATTTTAAAATCTTACAAGAGGAGCACGACGTTCGGATAATGGGTTTAGTTCAAACTTTGAACGCTTTTATTACTCAACTAGGACAACATAAAGTGCGAGTAGTAAGACTTAGTGCTTAAAAGACGTCGAGAAAATCACAAGAGAAGTTGTACGCATCAGTGATGTACCGTTGCAGTGCAATGGTCATAAGGCGGTCGTGAGGTTAGCGTTCAAGTTCCGCAGTTGGTGGAGCGCTGGCTCGAGTCCCGCTTATGTTTTTCTTTTTTTATTTATATTTTTTTTCAACACTAGGCATATAATTTCGTACATATTACATTTGAAAGATTGGCGCTTCAGTCCTGAACGGCGCGACTGCTACGGTCGCAGGTTCGAATCCTGCCTCGGGCATGGATGTGTGTGATGTCCTTAGGTTAGTTAGGTTTAAGTAGTTCTAAGTTCTAGGCGACTGATGACCTCAGATGTTAAGTCCCATAGTGCTCAGAGCCATTTGAACCATTTGATAATATGATGAAATGACATGTGTATTTGCGTGAACTTTTATTGAATTTCCGATGTTATTTGGCTATTAACTATTCCTCATTATTGCAATAAATAGTACGGACTTTTATCTCTATAGCCAAGTTGTAAACCTTACCAAGCGCCTCCAAGGTTGTTCTCATTTGGTTGACAACGAACGAGATATTGCTTCTCGTGAAGACGTTATTAAAATGCATTCAATCGTACATCGTCAATTATCGGCGTCGTTATTTACGGAAGTATTACACTACGCTTGGTTTGCATCCAAATTGTCGGAAGCAACATAAATTTTTCAAAATGTCAACGAGCTTTTTTAATTCCTTAGAAACTCTGAAGATTTTTTCTGCATGCCTGAAAACTGCATTCATTCAATGTGTAGATGACGTTTTAATATGTGTTTTCCAGTGTATGTGTAACTACCATCGTGCAACTTTTAATGTCGAAAGGACATCCGACAATCAATCGTACGTTATCCTCATATTCTGGCGTACTGTACCTCATTGTGTGGTTGAATAAAGTCATTTATACCTTTATTTACCGATATCTGACTTGGGCCTGTACGTCGTCCTTCAAACCTGCGTCTACAGATCGAAGTGTCCAGGTCCAAAACAAAACAGTTCTCGGTACGTTACCCCATTTGCAGGTACAAGGGATTTCGGAAATCATGACCGGCATATATTTTCAGGAAAATTTTATGCGTTTGGTCTTTTCCCTGTCGATAGTTATAAATATAATATTTGTTGTGATGATAAGAATTAGAAAAAATATAACATTGGAAATTCAATAAGTTCATGCAAATGCACATTTCTTTTCATTATATCACCTTTAAAATGTAATATGTATGAAATAATGACTAATGTGGAAAATAATATACATTTTAAAAAAATGAGCAGGACTCGATTCAGCGGTTGAACGATCCCCTGATTAGGGCGATTGCAAGCTAGCCACATAACCGTCGCCGTCTCCGTTTCGTAGTCAGAACGCACCCCTACATCAATGACGCATAAAACATACCTTGTCTAAGCAGTACGCCTAACCACCGGCACTTTATGTTGTCCTAATAGACTACTAAAGGTGTACAGAGTTTGAAGTAAATTCGTGATCTGAAAATCGTGGCCTACCCGTGTCAGTAAAATTAGACCTACATTAATTCATTACTTGCAAACAATGCATTCAATTACTTTATCACACGCAGCGAAAGTCTGTGGTAACTGCATGATGCATGTTTCCGTAGAGAATGTGGAACACAGAGGCACAGAACAATAGCAGAATAAAAGCTTGTACTCACGTTGGAAGGTCGACAGCACTACGCAGATGTTGCAGAATGTTCTACCCGTTACCTGAGTCAGCCGCATTCAGGAAGTGCCTTGCAACTCTTGCAGGACTCGTGCAAGAGAGAAGGACGCGAGGGAGGCACACATCGATCCACAGCGTTCCACACATGCCCAACAGGATTAACGTGCCACACCTTATTGCTCACTCCATTCCGTTCCATCTGCACTTCTCTACGTTTCTGTCAGCGTGGACTACATGCCTGCTAGGGGATCACCATTTAGAGGCAGTAGTTTTCCTGTTTATATTTATGTAATTCAAATAACATGAATATCATAGAGGGCTGTCCATGACCTGTGAGCAGTCGTCGTTAAGAAACGAAATACACAGGACTCGAAGTGTACAACGTGGGATCACTCCAAGCAAATACACTTTGTAATGAAGTATGTTTCGCCAAACGTCTGCATGACATTGTTTTGCGAGATTTTTCGATATGTGAATAAGCACTGAAGCGCCAAAGAAACTTTTATAGGCATGCGTAATCAAATACAGAGATGTGTCAACAGGCATAACACGGCGCTGCGGTTGGCAATGTCCATGTAGTACAATAAGTCTCTCGCGTAGTTGTTGGATCGGTTACTGCTGCTCCAATGGCAGGCTATCAAGATTTAAGAGTTTGAACGTAGTGCTTTAATCGGCGCACGAGATATGGGACACAGCATCTCCGAGGTAGCGATAAAGTGTAGATTTTCCCGTACGGCCATTTCACGAGTGTACCGTGACTATCAGGAATCCGGTAAAACATCAAATCTCCGACATCGCTGCGTCTAGAAAAAGATCCTGCAGGAACGGGACCAACGACGACTAAAGAGAATTGTTCAAGTGACAGAAGTGCAGCTCATCGGCAAATTTCTGCAGATTTCAATGCTGGGCCATCAACACGATTCAGAGTGCGAACCATTCAACGAAACATCATATGAGGGTTGGAACTTTAATAGTGGCAACTATTTATTTACAGCTCGTACAAAATAGATACGTGATTCAAAATTTTACTGACCTTCAAAGTAGTCTCCAGCGCAGTGTATAACCCGTTGCCAGCGATGTGGAAGTCGTAGAATACTCTTGGTAGTACCAGTTGTGTTGACAGTTCGAGCGGCGCGGTCTATTGCCCGACGAATTTGTAACAGTTCTGAAGCGAATGCCGCGAAGCGTTTCCTTCAGTTTAGAAATCGAGTTAAACATACTAGGGCTTAAGTCAGGGGAGTGTAATAGGTGGTATAGCACTTAGCAGCCCCATCAGTTAAACAAATCAGTAACAGCTTGCACTGTACGTGCTTGAGCGTTGTCCTGCAAAATGACGGTCAGGTCCTGCAGAAAGTGTCACCACTTCTGTCTCTAAGCTGGTCGTAGGTTGTGTTCCAAAAATGAACAGCTTAGAGACAGAAGTGATGACACTTTCTGCAGGACCTGACCATCATTTTGCAGGACAATGCTCAAGCACGTACAGTGCAAGCTGTTACTTTTTTGTTTGACTGATGGGGCTGCTGAGTGCTATACCACCTACTGCACTCCCCTGACTTTAGGCCTCGTAAGTTCAACTCGATTTCTAAACTGAAACACTCCACGGCATTCGCTTCAGAACTGCTACAAATTCGTCGGGCAATAGACCGCGCCGCTCGAACTGTCAACACAACTGGCACGACTTCCACATCGCTGGCAACGGGTTATACGCAATCCTGGTGACTGCTTTGAAGGTCAGTAAAACTTCGAAACACCTATCTACTATGTACGAGCTGTAAATAAATAGTTGCCACTATTGCAATTACAACCCTCGTAGATATGTGCTTCCGGAGCCGAAGGCCCACTCGTGTACCCTTGATGGCTGCATGACACGAAGCTTTACACCTGTCATGGGCCTGTCAACACCGACATCGACTGTAGGTGTCTGGAAGCATGTTGCCTGGTCGGACGAATTTTGTTTCAAATTGTATCGAGCGGATGGACGCGTACGGGTATGGAAAGCATCCTCATGAATCTATGGACACTGCATGTCAGCATGGGACTGTTCAAGCTGGTGGAGGCTCTATAACGGTGTGGGGCGCCTGCAGTTGGAATAACATGGAAACCCTGATATGTCTACATACAACTCTGATAGGTGACACATACGTAAGCATCCTGTCGATCACATGCATCCATTCATGTCCATTGTGCATACCGACGGACTTGGGCAATTCCAGCAGGACAATGCGACACCCCACACGTCCAGAATTGCTACAGAGTGGCTCCAGTAACACTCTTCTGAGTTTAAACACTTCCGCTGGCCACAGAACTCCCCAGAAATGAACTTTATTGAGCATATCTGGGATGCCTTGCTATGTGCTGTTCAGAAGAGATCTCCACTCCTCGTACTCTTACGGATTTATGGACAGCCCTGCAGGATTCATGGGTCGATTCACTCCAGCGCTACTTCAGACAGTAATCGAGTCCATGCCACGTCGTGTTGTGGCACTTCTGCATGCTCACGTGCACCTACACGATATTAGGCATGTTTCTTTGGCCCTTCAGTGTATACCTCTAACACTAATTTTTATTAATTCAGCAGTTCAAACTGTAAAGGTTCTCGGCACACTTTCGATACTGTAATGTGATATTATCTACATCTACATCTACGTGGTTACTCTGCTATTCACAATAGAGTGCCTGTCTGAGGGTTCAATGAACCACTTTCAAGCTGTCTCTCTACCGTTCCTCTCTCGAACGGCACGCGGGAAAAACGAGCACTTAAATTTTGCTGTGTGAGCCCTGATTTCTCTTATCGTGATGATAATTTCCCCCTATGTAGGTGGGTGCCAACAGAATGTTTTTGCAATCGTAGGAGAAAACTGGTGATTGAAATTTCATGAGAAGATCCCGTCGCAACGAAAAACGTCTTTGTTTTAATGATTGCCTCTCCAATTCACGAATCATGTCTGTGACACTATCTCCCCTATTTCGCGATAATACAAAATGAGCTGCCCTTCTTTGTACTTTTTCGATGTCATCCGTCAGTTCCACATGATGCGGATCCCACACCGCACAGCAATTCTCCAGAATAGGGCGGACAAGCGTGGTATAAGCAGTCTCTTTAGTAGACCTGTTGCACCTTCTAAGTGTTCTGCCAATGAATCGCAGTCTTCGGTTTGCTCTACCCACAATATTATCTATGTGATCGTTCCAATTTAGGTTATTTGCAATTGTAATCCCTAAGTATTTAGCTGAATTTATAGCCTTCAGATTTGTGTGACTTATAGCGTAATCGAAATTTAGCTGATTCCTTTTAGTACTCATGTGAATAACTTCACACTTTTCTTTATTCAGGGTCAATTGCAACTTTTCGCACCATACAGATATCTTATCTAAACCAATTTACAATTCGTTTTGGTAATCTGATGACTCTACAATACGGTAAATGACAGCATCATCTACAAACAATCTAAGACTGATACTCAGATTGTCTCCTATGTCGTTAATATAGATCAGGAACGATAGAGCGCCTATAACACTTCCTTGGGGAACGCCGGATATTACTTCTGTTTTACTCGATGACTTTCCGTCTATTACTACGAACTGTGACCTTTCTGACAGTAAATCACAAATCCAGTCGCACAACTGAGGCGATACTCCGTAGGCACGCAGTTTGGTTAGAAGACGCTTGTGGGGAACGGTGTCGAAAGCCTTCTGGAAATCTATATGATATATAATAAAATCTGAGAGATTACATTTCTTACTTCTTGTTGCAATACAAAAATTTACTTTGCTTTAAGACTGAAAAATTATTGCCGCTGCACTAGAACGGTTCTGAAATGCCTGCTAACTTGTTACTTATTTTTGAAGCACAAAACACAGTGCAGTTGACGAGCGGGAACCCATTCCATGTTTAGAAGCATAACAGTTGTAGAGTGGTAAGCTCTGGCGATATATTCGTGTTAATGTGTAGTGAATTTTAATTCGACTGAAAGTTGGGAAACATCAAAGTCTCACTGAATAGAAAAAGGAGCTATGTGTGTATTTAAACCTGTAATCTCAAAGAGCTTGTGAGGCTGGCAGTAAAGCAATTAAGAAACGTACCTGTTTAAATTCAGCATTGAGGCGAATCTGTCTAGTTTTTATTGTTGATCTATAGGGGTTAGACACACTGCGACAAATGCTTGCTTGAACATGTCTGCAGATGCTAGGCAAGCCTGCATGATGCACTACACATGTACAACGTTCTCAACAAGTTGCAAGTGTCACTCTTGGTCAGAACAGTGTTCGGTGTAGTAGGTTAGTGTAGTATGTCGGACGGTGCTAAGTGAATACGAACGTTGGTAAATTGATGGTACTCGTATGGTCGATGCTTCCGTAGCCAAGTTAGCCGAAGTGCTTGGTATTTCAAAGGACAAAGTATCAAAGATTTATACCACATACAGGGAATGCGGGGAAATATCATTGTCTAAGGCGCAAAGCGGACGAAAGTGTGTGTTGAGTGATCGTCATCATTGAAGAGGTGTAGCCCGCATCTCGTGGTCGTGCGGTAGCGTTCTCGTTTCCCACGCCCGGGTTCCCGGGTTCGATTCCCGGCGGGGTCAGGGATTTTCTCTGCCTCGTGATGGCTGGGTGTTGTGTGCTGTCCTTAGGTTAGTTAGGTTTAAGTAGTTCTAAGTTCTAGGGGACTTATGACCACAACAGTTGAGTCCCATAGTGCTCAGAGCCATTTTTGAAGAGGTGTATGGCGAAAAATAGGAGGAGGACAGCTGCAAAAGTCACTGCAGAGCTGAATGTCACACTCACGGACCCTGTCAGCACCAAACGACACAAAAGCGAGCTCCAGAAGCAGTGGATTGGAGGGCGAGCTGGAATTCCAAAACCACTCAACAGTGATACAAACGTCCGCAACAGAAAAACATGATGCCGAACTAACTAACGGCTTCCAGAGGCAACAACGATTTCATTTTTAATATTCGTTTAATTATTGACACCGAAATTAAAAATTAAAATGCTGTAATAATCTAGCCGCGCGGGATTAGCCGAGCGGTCTGGGCGCTGTAATCATGGACTGTGCGGCTGGTCCCGGCGCAGGTTCGAGTCCTCCCTCGGGCATGGGTGTGTGTCTGTTTGTCCTTAGGATAATTTAGGTTAAGTAGTGTGTAAGCTTAGGGACTGATGACCTTAGCAGTTAAGTCCCATAATATTTCATACACGTTTGAACATTTTTTTGTAATAATCTAATCGTTTGGAGATGTAATCTTATGTCTAAGGTTTAAGACAATTAGCCAGGTATTAAAGTTAGATATTGTCTTTATGCCTTGAGGCATCGTTGTGGAAATAACCCAGGTTATATTCATCTAGTATTTGTGAATGAAAGCACTGAGTGATTTCCAGTAAACTTTGTACATAATTTATAACTTTTTCCAAACTTTTTCTCACTTACACCCTAAGCTCTCGTAAAATAATGGATGGAAATAGTTTATTGCTTATTTCAGTTTCATTGCCTACTACGTGTTCGTTCAGTAAAATCTCAGCATTTGCATGATGCATTAATTGGTTACTTATTTAGTTGTTGTTGTTGTTGTTGTTGTGCTCTTCAGCCCTGAGACTGGTTTGATGCCGCTCTCCATGCTACTCTATCCTGTGCAAGCTTCTTCATCTCCCAGTACTTACTGCAACTTACATCCTTCTGAATCTGCTTAGTGTATTTATCTCTTGGTCTCCCTCTACGATTTTTACCCTCCACGCTGCCCTCCAATGCTCAATTTGTGATCCCTTGATGCCTCAGAACATGTCCTACCAATCGGTCCTTTCTTCTTGTCAAGTTGTCCCACAAACTCTTCTTCTCCCCAATTATATTCAATACCTCCTCATTAGTTGTGTGATCTAACCATCTAATCTTCAGCATTCTTCTGTAGCACCACATTTCGAAAGCTTCTATTCTCTTCTTGTCTAAACTATTTATCGTCCACGTTTTACTTCCGTACATGGCTACACTCCATACAAATACTTTCAGAAACTATTTCCTGACGCTTAAATCTATACTTGATGTTAACAAATTTTTCTTCTTCAGAGACGATTTCCTTGCCATTGCCAGTCTACATTTTATATCCTCTCTACTTCGACCATCATCAGTTATTTTGCTCCCCAAAAAGCAAACCTCCTTTACTATTTTAAGTGTCTCATTTCCTAATCTAATTCCCTCGGCATCACCCGACTTAATTCGACTATATTCCATTATCCTCGTTTTGCTTTTGTTGATGTTCATCTTATATCCTCCTTTCAAGACACTGTCCATTCCGTTCAACTGCTCTTCCAAGTCCTTTGCTGTCTCTGACAGAATTACACTGTCATCGGCGAACCTCAAAGTTTTTATTTCTTCTCCATGGATTTTAATATCTACTCCGAATTTTTCTTTTGTTTCCTTTACTGTTTTCTCAATGTACAGATTGAATAACATCGGGGAGAGGCTACAATCCTGTCTCACTCCCTTCCCAACCACTGCTTTCCCTTTCATGCCTCTCGTCCCTTATAACTGCCATCTGGTTTCTGTACAATTTTTAAATAGCCTTTCGCTCCCTGTGTTTTACCCCTGCCACCTTGAGAATTTGAAATTCTTTAATAGTAGTTCATTTTGTAACAGATTTTGCAGACAGTATTCACATACATCACTGAATGTACTTCCAAAGTGATATCATTGTACGACACGTAGAACAGGAGATATGGCTGAACAATCGAAAATTTGTCCATGTTTAACTTCTAATATTTAAATCACTTCTAAAGGAAACAGACGTTTGAAGCAATTTTGCCTCTGTAAAAAATCGAGGATGGTGGTTAATGGTAATACCTAACTCGATAGTAAATTGGTGTGCTTTCATTCAAATATTTATATGAAATAGAAAATGAAGAAAAGAAAACAAAAGGAGGGGTGGAAAACTCGTGACTTCTAGCCACACAGGGCCCTGAGGTAATGCAATGGCGAAAGTTGAACAGAACTCGAACCCAGATGATCCACTTTTCTATAACGGTTACCTTAACCGTCTCGGTCATCTGGACACGCCTTCCGTCAGACCCAAATTTTCAACTTAAAGCATCCTGCAATTCTGCGTTCCTCGTTCATCAACCCTCTACTCGCAAATTATTGATTCTCGTAGGAGTTTGGAGGATATTAGTGCATCCGCAATAAAACAAACGTCAAGGAATCGTCACGCTCTTCCAGAAATGTATACTATATTTGAGTAGTATCTGTTCTCCCTGACCTTAAGTTTCAATGCAGATGCACTAGTATCGTCCGACCTCCTACGGGAATCAATAATTTTCGAGTAGGAGGTTAATGGACGACGCTATTAGTTGAGTGTTATGATGATACAGAACGCGTATCCGAATTACCGAGGTGGTCAAGAAAACTGTTACAGAAAAGTGGAGCACCTGGGTTCCAGTCCCTTCCGATGCAGGTTTTCAACTTTCGCCATTGCATTACCACAATTCGCTGTGCTACTGAAGTCACAAGATTCTCCCCCTTTCGTCCCTCTCTTTCCAATCCTCTGTTTCATATCAATATACACTCCAGCCAAATCATCACGAGCGGTGTTTGTTTTGTCGCTCATGTCTGTAATAAGAGAAGCCACTCAAATACATATATTTATGTAAACAGTTTGCTTTTCTCGCCACATCATGTTCCCTAAGATAAGACTGAGTGCATTTGATTATAAAGTATTGTTTGCCACGGAGTACCTAAGGTTTTCTTATTAAGTTTTAGGCATTCACAACCACATATTTAAAGAATAGAGAATACTATGGGTATTTTAGGAAACTGTTCTGGCCTTCCCATAATACAACGTGTGGAACGCCGTTACTGACGGACGTTTATTACCTCTATCTGTGAAGCCGAGCTTCTGAATTAGTCAGCTTGAGTGATGTTACAGTAACAAATTAACCCGTGTCTCAAAATAAGAAAGCAAATAGTACCCTACACTTCTGCCAATGTATTTTATCGTTTAAGTAGTTTCGTTTTTCATTTATTTTAAAATAAATGAGGGACAGAACAGTTCCTGCTCTTCATCACATTTTTTTACGTCTTGCATCATGAAAGTACGGCATTTTTCTTGTTCTCTGTTATACTAGTCTAATAATAAGATCAATTAAGCTGAAATATGTTTTCTTTAAAAGAAATCCTGCAGCGCCGGGTAGCCGCGTGGTCTTGGGCGTCTTGTCACGGTTCGCGTGGTTCCCCCCCCGCCCCTCCCCCGTCGAAGGATCGAGTCCTCCCTCGGGCATGGGTGTTTGTGTTGTCCTTAGCGTAAGTCAGTTAATTAGTGCGTAAGCTTAGGGACCGATGACCTCAGCAGTTTGGTCCCATAGAACCTTACCACAAATTTCCAAACGAATATCCTCTTCTAATAATATGTAAAACCTTTGTCTGTGTTTCAGCATTTCAGTAACGTTAGGAAGCAATTGGTTTGGAGACGTGTCGATCACTAGCCATCTGCACGCCATTATATGCACACTTGTACTTTTTTTAGTCGTATTTTGCTATCTAAATTTCTTGTCAAGAACTCCAGTTACTGCTTTCATGTAATGTAAAACATTCTGTTGCATTAAAAATCGTAGTAGCATGGTCCACTGTCACATAACTTTTCCACTCCTTTATTAGGAATTTTTATCTGACTAAAAGAAAAAATTATAATAGTAGGTAATAGAAGCGCTTTGGCCAAGTAAGAGGTTTGATATTAATGAACGTTGATATTTCTTTTTTGTACTGTTGTACAGTTGTGATGTATCCCGATTTCGAACAATTAACATTCAGAGAATTGAATTTGTCATTTTCATTCATAATAACTATTCGTGGGATACATCACCTTACAAGGACGGTAAGGTGCATCTTTTTCTATCGATTAGAATGTGCCGAGGACCACGTTTTGTTTTGCCTTACGCAGCCTAAATCGCTTCAGGCGAATCCAGTGCAAGCCCTCAACGAGGCCGTTACTGATTCTTTATCCACCTTCAGCCAATTTAGCAGTTATTTTCTGTAGCTGCACCTTCATCTATATCTATACTCCGGAAGGCACTACATTGTGAGTATCGGAGAATCATTCGTGTTCCCTTCTTTTAATTCTTCTCCTTTTTTTCAGTTCGTAAGCGATACAGAGAACAACGAATGTAAGACACCGCATTGGATCGAATGCTTACGATTGTACCGTGACGAACATTTTGTGAGACGCATATGAACGTAAGTAATATGGGGGCTGACTGTCCTTGGAACGTCTGCTCTTCTCTTTTTTAAATGCACACAACGCCTCAGCTGTAGCGCCTTCCATTTCAGTTGTACGAGCATCTCCGTAGCGCCCTGTCGCTTATTAAACAGCTAGGTGCAGAAACCTGATGCTCCTCTACGAATATTCCCTACATGCTTTATTTGTCCTACCTAATAATGGCGTCAGACGAACTAACAGTATTCAAGAATCGATCGAAAGGCGATTGTGTAAACTACTGTAATCTCCCCACGGAAAATTACCCTCTACCACGCAATAATTAATAATGGTCAACCAAATCATCCACATGTATTTACGTTTGAAAAGTATCTGATCAGATTTTCTAGTAATATATGCGCCGACAGCTCGTCGACGCCAAGGTATTTTTCTAGTACGTTTATTCTTTGGAACAACAGAGGTATAGAAATGTATGCTCCATGGTTATTATAGAGAGAGAGAGGAACAGCTTCGGAAGTATCGGTTGGAAGATTGTCGGATTGCTAAAGGAGATTTATTTACTCTTCTTCGCGCTAAAGCGAGCTAGGAAAGTTTGTGCCGCTAGCGTGATAGATAAAGAGAAAGAAAAACCTGTAAAAGAAAATTACATGAGACTTGGAACCAACAGAAAACGGAACATGTACGGAAATGGATTCAATATACAATTTTCCTCAGAAATAAGGTTTGTGACCATTTTATTCTAGAGTGAATGACGAATGAGTTCTCTGTCTGAACCATTGATGATTGTCTGGGCCCTGTAATTAATTGGGAAGTTTCAGCTGTGACGAAGAGAGCCTGCAATCTCTGAGTTTTTTTTGAAATCGTCCAAAAAGGCTTCGTCCACATCTGAAATTTTAGATCTGTCGTAAACTGAACGGATTGTTCAAACGATCGATTTTCCCAACTGAATGCAGCGCTTAATAATAATAACAAATGTAAAGATCTTTTCTAGCAAGCCAGCCGCTGAATATTAAGACGAAGGGCTCCATCAGAGATTCTACTAGGCTAATCTCACGTAAATAATATATTTAAACTGTACACAGATAAAGGACAGAGAGAGAGAGAGAGAGAGAGAGAGAGAGAGAGAGAGAGTGAGAGAATCCTCCATTAGCATAATTGTTTCTCTGTCTTTTCACGGATCAGCCTAACTAGAAAACACGAAGCCCTGACTTTATTGTACCGATTTATGTGTGAGAGGGAAAGAACGATAAAGGCGACAGATACACTTCTGTACAGACAAAACATTACACCAAGTTAGCGGCAAGCTGCATTCACATAGACTTTCATCATTTACAAAAGCAGAGTAGAATTCATTATACTACGTTTTATTAATAAACTACGTATTATTAAATTTCCTTGGGGTATTTCCAGAATATCTCTGACAATTTGTCTTACTTGTTATTCCATTTAAAATTGCTACGACATGTACTACGGGATATTTTACCGTTGTGACTGTTCCGATAATTTGTGGCCAATCGTTTACTCAAACAACAATTTTTTTCTATCTAGTTTTGCACAATTAGTTTCATTTGTGTAGGGACAACTGGCATTCTGTGGATGAAGCTACGATATCCTTCAGGTATTCCTACATTTCGTCGTAATTTTCTGGCACTGCGACTTTTCCACACACGACAGAATCAACGTTTCTCTGTCTCATGGACCACGGGCGTTATATGTGTCATGAACAGAAGCACTACTTGCGATACGCCCAAAGCTTCTTTGACATTTGACGATTTCTTCCTGTTAAGAACTACGCGATGAGATCTAACTGCCAGAAAATATTAGACTGCGCATGTTCCGTACTCTCGGCTGATGGTACGGAGCTGCTACGAACTCCTTCAGGAAGTAAAAGAACACGCCGTCAACCTGGACGCCTCTGTCAGTTGCCATCTAGACGTCGTGAAATAAGAAATCGAGCTGAATTTTACAAAATTTATTTTCGGTTTTCATAATGGCTTTTACAGAGCCGGTTTTCGGACCCGGAAACGCTCATAGCATGCAAGCCTGAAAAGTTTCATAAATCTGTACCAGTTTGACGCCAGCGATATAAGCCTATACGTACAGGAGCTATCAGATTATCCTTCTTGAAAATGTGGTGCCCTGCAGGTTTTTTGAATCACTTGGAATACTCTTTTGTTCCTCCTATCTACGATAAACTGCTGCTAGAAGGGGATTAAGTGTACGGGGTAGTCAAATGAAAACGAGACAGACGGAAAAAAGTAAGTGAATTGTTTATTAATACTAAAATAATGGCCATAACGGTTAGTACATTTATCCCACTGTCAGACAAGATGGTCAATGTGTTTATGAAAAATTATTTACGATTGCCTACGGAACCATGCTGCTACCCAGGCATGCACCTCTTCGTCAAAGTAAAATCGACGGCCATGTACGTCTTTCTTCAGGGCTTAAGGACAAGCTTAATTTAGTTTGTTTCAATTAATCGAGTCGGTGCGGCTGCACCAAGACGTTGCCATAGAAACGTAAACAAGATCACATTATTATTCATGAGAGACACACGATGCCTACTTTTTATTGTCAGATATGTGGTGTGGGCGAACGGAATATGTGTCAGCTTATTTATAATTTTTGGTGCACTTAGTATTAAAGTGAGATATACGAAACAGCGTCCTGATCATTGTGTAAATTTCCAGCCACTACTTACATCTCACTTGCAAAGCTGCTCTGCAGATGTGCTGTCAGACACAACGGAAAAGGCATCGCCCAGGTGACGCCTGTGTGTGAAGCTGTGCGCCTAACAACGTGAGTGAGTGTCTGATAGACTTAGGTACGACAAGAGTGTGAAATACTGAGGCCTTTCTCCACAGAGTACTAGGTGCGGTGGCTTCTAATTAAAGCTCCGAACTCATGCGCCACAATCTTCAATTTCGTGCAATGGCCCGTGTAAGTTCTTTCTTCTTCTTTAAATTAAGGTGCATATCACATTTACCTGATTATCGTCGATTCTGTCTCGAATAATCAGATGCTGAATCCACATTTATAAAATAAACTGTAATGTTAATGTGTAGCACAGCATCAATGACACCAATCACCGTAGGGCGAGAGATTTGCACTGATAACAGCCAAATATAATTTCCACTAAGGCCGAGTTTCCAAGGTTGCGTGAAACTAGCGTACAGCTCTTCGAAAATTGAACTTAAGTAGTGTTCTTCCATTATCCACTTATATTATTTTTACGGCAACCTGAGAGGAGGAATTAATTTCGTGAAACTATTAACGAGCAGCCTAATGAACAAACTTGTGAGCGTCTAACGTACCCCTTATTGCCGCGCAGTGACGCGTGTTTTCATTTAAGCGAGCAGTCGGCCTTGTTATTGTACCGCCGAGTAAAACGCGCCACAGCAGCGGGAAACACGAGCTGGCGCTGGGGCGCTGTTCGCTGGAATAACATTCTGTGCGAGCGGAAAGAATAGCGAGCCGCAATTTTATTTTACAGGTGTTTCTTTTATCAGTCTGAATGTTTTGAATATATCTGGAAAGTGAACGTACAGCAGGAAATGCCGAGAGTCACACTTGTATTCTTACCCGTGGAATACTTCGTTCCCGTGAAGCTACTTTTCCAGTTCCACTGCACCGCAATGGAGGATTTTAACGGAGATTCAAACCACTTACGGACCTTGACTTGTTTCTGCTTCTCGTGTAGCACACTGCAGGCAGACATCCAAAACGTTAAGCTTTTCTGTGAACAGTGTAATAATTATTGAACGTATACAGTGGAGTGGTAATTTCCGATAACGCATAATTTTATGTTTTAGTAAACCTTATAAAAGCCGCCATTTAGTGAGAGAACATCGTCTCAGTCACCAGTCTTACCGAAAATGGCGCTTTGCAGTTTGTTACATGACCACACGAGCCTGCAGCTGGATCTGCTTTATGTGCCACATAGCGCCATCTGATTCGATATTACCAGGGAATTTACGATGATTTATGGCTTGTGAACAGTTTCCGACTCGCTACTATCCGTCACCTACTAAATAAAATAAGTCCAGTTGCGGTACAAACAGTTTTAGCCAAGGGTTTTTTTTTCTGACGCTTGCCAAACATGTCTGTATAAACCACCTCATGTTTAATTCTTTTCGCACAACAGGCTCACTTGTAACATAACGTGCTCTCCAGGACTTTCAGAGGTCACAGGTAATCTGTTTGTGATTTCGCAGAAGCAGGTCTATCACTTTCTGCAGAGCAAGCGTTTGCTCTATTAAGCCTGAGGATGTTAAATTTTTGTTTGTACTTTACTTAAAATGAAACTAGTACAAAATACCACTTACAATGACGTTTACAGCTTCGATATTGCCTCGTACTTCTCAACAACACAAGCACTGCAATACCTTATTTATGCGCCAATATACGAGGCAGCGACTTTCAATTAAAATGTTCCCCTCCTGTACGGGAATTACATTATGTGCACGAGTGCAAGATGTGACGCGTGAACGACGACATATGGAAGTTTTGTTCTAGTTGTGAGTCGTGCATGGGTAGCCAGTTCAGTTACCACGACCGCTCGCGTAAAGCGAGAAATCTGGGTTCGAGTCCTGGTGCAGCACAAATTTTCATTGTCTTTATTCCATTACACAACAGTTGATTGTCAGTATTTGCAACTTCGAATGCATTTCATGTGTTACAACTCCATTTAGTCAAGAAACACTTCCCAGTTACGTCATATACAGCCTTGCTCTCCAATTCCCGGATTCGTAGCAGCTGCTTCTCTCAGCGAAAGTTCTTGAGAAGAAATCTCACGAATGAAACCTAACTTATCTTTACGAATTACAAGCCGCGCGGAGTGAACGCGTGGTTTGTGGCGTCATGTCACGGACTGCGCGGCAGCTCCCGCCGGAGGTTCGAGTCCTCCCTCGGGCATGGGTGTGTATGTTGTTCTTAGCATAAGTTAGTTTAAGTAGTGTGTAAGTCTAGGGACCGATGACCTAACCAGTTTGCTCCATTAGGAAGAGTCACACACAAACACACAAACGAATTACGAACTGTTAAAGCTGCTCGAGGGTATCATTTTCATGTGCTAATGTACAAAACTCGGAGTTTTCCATCCCACGAAAAACTTAAGAAACATTTTGGGCTCCAGTGCGATCACGGTCCACTAAATATTCATATGATAACACCAATGTGATCAGAGCGAAATTTGCCTTTTGAGATCGTAACTCGTATTTTGATTGTAGTAGAATATTCTCTTTCATGGTCGCTCTTTACGCAAAACAAAACTCGCGTTGATCAGTCAGAGTTTGATATGAAGTGGTGACAGGTCGATGTATACTAGCCATGGCTCAAACGTATAATAATATAAACAAGTATTTTGTCTTTTCCAGTGTATTTGGTATGGTCGTCATTCGGCGGAAAATACTGACATTCTATAATTCTGGCCATTTACGGTGGGGCAACGGCCTTGCTGCAGTGAATACGCCGGTTCCTGTGAGATCACCGAAGTTAAGCGCTGTCGGGCGTGGTCTGCACTTGGATGGGTGACCATCCAGGCCGTCATGCGCTGTTGCCATTTTTATGGATGCACTCAGCCTCGTGATGCCAATTGAGGAGCTACTCGAGCGAACAGTAGCGGCTTCAGTCAAGAATACTATCTTACGCTGAGGATCACACGGCGGTCGGATGGTCCCGGTAGGCCAAACGTGGCCTGAAGACGGAGTGCTGGTCATTTACGGTAACATATATATTCATGTTACAAGATTGGTGTGCCTATCTAGAGCACTTCACGTCGCTTAGGTATTTAGCTGTAACAGTAAGAAGCGTTGTGAAATGGGTCGAACACGTTGCTAGTCGTTATCTACCCATGGGCACCCGACGTAACACATTTGTTAGTCTTAATCCCTATTACTCTGGATCATGTGATGCAGGAGCCACCGCTTTTTTCCGTTTATTGTAATTTCATTCCCCACCAGGGGCGGGCTGGCAGCAGCATAAGCGCTTTTCTTTAGCCGAGAGACATAAACAGACGGGAAGACAGAGAAAACAATATAAAGAAGAAAACATGGCAGATTATAAACACAAAAAAGGCGGAACAGAAGAAAAGAAAGCATACAAAGTGGTGACTGTAAATCGGAGATAAAAATCTAAAAAAAGTATGTTACACGAAAAACACACACTAGATTAAAAGGTACCAAGCAAGTTATGGCCGGAGCATAAAAGTCATAGAACGATGAAACCAGCCACATGATGGACGGTGTAGCAGCGAATGGTCATGGACAAAAGACAGGTCGAGCACACAATTAAAACCACGTCACTAGAGGGCACTATATAATGGTACCGAAACACAACACTAAGGCATCACAATGTTAATGTATAAAAACCTGGGAGGATCTGCCATGGGGGCAGGAGGGGAACAAGGAAATATGGAATAGGGCAAAAGGGGAAAAGGAGGCGAGGAGGAGGGGAGAGAAAGTGGGATGAGATGGTGGGGGGGGCACGCTGAAGGAGGGCTGGGAGGGAAGAAATGGATGAGGAAAACAGCTGAGAAGGGGTGCAGGGACTCAGGGATGGAAAGAGAAAAATCCGCTCTGGTTGAAGGAGGGGAGAGGAAAAAGGGGGCCTTGGGGAGGAGGGGGGAACAAGGCCAGGTTACAGTTGGAAGGAAGGGTTAAATGTCACGGCAAAGTTCAACATCCCGGAGAGGGAGGTGCTGGAAATTGCCCTGATGAAGGAGATGGTGTGGAGGTGGAGAGAGTGAGGAATACAGCGATAGAGATGTGGAAAAAGGCGGGGCGTGGGGTGGAGAGGAAGGAGGAAACCAGGGGGGGGGGGGGGGGGGGTCAAGCCTGCGGACAGTGTAAAGGATGCGGAGATCTTGGAGGAAAAGGAGGAGATGGGGGAAAGGAATGAGGTCGTACAGGAGCCATGTGGGGGAAGGAAGGAGGATATGGAAGGCAAGGCAGAGCACATGGCGTTCGAGGAGTTGGAGGGCCTTGTAAAAGCGGGTGGGTGCGGAGATCCAGGCAACACTGGCATAACAGAGGATAGGACGGATGAGAGATTTCTAGGTGTGGAGGATGGTGGAAGGATGTAATCCTCATGTCTCGCCAGATAGGAGTTTCAGGAGGCTGAGGGGGGGGGGGGGGGGCTTTCTTCTGGATGGTCAGGAGGTGAGGAGTCCAGGTGAAGTGACAGTCAAGGCTGAGGCCAAGGTATCTCAAGATGGGGGTGAGCTGGATGGGATGATCATAAGGGGTGAGGTAGAAGTCATGGAGACTGAAGGAGTGGGTGGTGTGGCCTATGATGATTGGCTGGGTTTTGAAGGGGTTGAGATGAAGGAACCACTGGTTACACCAAGTGGTGAACTGGTCAAGGTGGGTTTGGAGGGTGTGTTGTGACCATTGAAGGGTAAGATAGAGAGCCAGGAAGGTAGTACCATCAGCATATTGGAGAAGGTAGACTGGTGGGGGTGGCCTGGGCATATCATTGGTGTACAGAAGATAGAGGAGAGGGGAGAGGTTGGAGACCTGGCGGACGCCAGCAGTGGGATAAAAGATATGTGAGTCGTTGTTGTGGAGGGTGACATAGGAAGGACGATGTGAGAGGAAGGAAGCGACCAGATGGACAAAATTGATAGGCAGGGCGTAGGTCTGGAGTTTAAAGAGGAGTCCAGCATGCCATACACGGTCATAGGCATTTTGGAGGTCGAGGGAAACAAAAAGGGCAGAGAAACTGAGTTAAATTCAAGGGAGAGAAGGTGGACGAGGTTAAGGAGTTGGTCTTCGGTGGGGAAGGAGGGTCAGAAGCCACACTGGGTAAGGGGGAGGAGGTGGAGTTGAGTAAGGTGCTGATGGATACGACGGGAGAGGATGGATTCGAAGACCTTACTGAAGATGGACGTGAGGCAGATAGAACGATAGGAAGAGGCGAAGGAAGGGGGTTTGTTGGATTTCGGGAATCAGAGGACGTGGGAAATCTTCCACAGGTCGGGGTAGAAGCCGGGAGATCGGATGAGATTATAGAGATGGGCAAGGACAATCATGAAGGAGAAGGGGCTTTCTCTAAGGTGGCGGTAGGTGACACAGTCGTGACCAGGGGAGCCACTGCGAACTTGATGGTAATAAAACTACTACTCCTGAGGAAATGCCATAAAGTTGGTGATAGGCAAATTAATAATTAGTTCATAATGGCAGCAGCAACTGCGTTATGGCAGACTGTAACAGAGCTGCAACAATGTAGGTGGTATCAAGACTATTAGATGAAGAAAAATGTGATCCAGACGCTTAGCTTATTTATTAAATGGTAGGAGAAGTCCATGTAATTTTGACCAACGCATAATTCGGACCATTCCTTAATTCGGTACAAGCGCAATAGATGGCACCACCTTTCAGACACCTGTGTGATCGGCCACCGCCACCTGCCGTCACTCGAGGACGAACAGCTGGTTAGAGAGGGTGTTGGGTTCTTGCATCACGTGTTACTTATAAATTGTGACCAGTAGTACTAGACTGTACTGTCCGCTTCATTAGCTCAAACCACAAAACAACTTGCCCCAGTTTTCAATATAACTGCAAGGTAAGTAATTTCACTATTATGAACAAAGTCAACTAAATTTACCATAGAAACAGAAAACAACAGAATGTTAAATTTCCTTGACCTCACAATATATAGACACAACAATCAACACCAATTCTCCATATTCAGAAAAGTAACCATCACCAGCAAAGCCATTCACAAATATTCTAATCATCCAATTGCACACAAACTAGCCAGTTTCCAATATATGCTACACAGGCTGAACAAAACTCCACTCACTGAAAGCATCTATAACAATGAATTACAGACAGACAAATAACCGTAGAGAATGGATATGATACAAATACTATAGATAAATTGAACCACAAAATTGAAACAAAATTTTAAAAAAGGCATGCTACACACTAAAACAATAGCCTTCTCACCAATTTACAAACACACAGAACACACAAAAAACACCCACAACACCTATAACATCAGAGCAGCTCGCAGAATAGGCAACATACTCAAGAAACAAGCGCTAAAAATAGCCTAAAGGACAGACAACACAGAGGAAACTAACGACACCAACACAAGTACAGACAAACAAAATACATCTGGTATTTACCAACTACCATGACAGGACTGAATAATAAGTTTATATAGGACAGACAAGCAGAAACTTCAACACCAGATACACAGAACGCAGAAGAGCATTGAAAAGTAACAGCTGTCATTCCACATTTGCTGAACACCTTGTGGACAATAAACATAGCCCAACAGACATCAAGACTGATTTGAAAATTGTCAAATGCAGCAACAGCCCCCCCCCCCCCCCCCACAAAAACTAATAATTGAAGAAAACTATCAAATACAACAATCCATAGTTGAAGGAAAGCAAGTAATAAATGAATACACAGCTCTCTGCAATGGAAATCTGATATCTGTCCTCAAAAGAATTAGTAGATAACACCAACCTTTAGAACTCCTCCCCCCCCCCCCCCACACACACACAAACACTTACATGCATAAAAACACACACACATATACAATTATAATAATAATGATAAATCATCGAACCTACTCTCTCTCTCTCTCTCTCTCTCTCTCTCTCTCTCTCTTTCTCCCTCTCTTGTTTTCTCTCTCTCTCTCACACACACACACACACCTCCGAGATATTCAAAACAACTGCCAATGACAGCTTCAACTGTTCCACTGTCCACCATCTTGTTTTCACTCCTTCAACTGTTCCACTGTCCGCCATCTTGTTTTTACTGCTGGTAAATAGTGACAGTGACAGTGAAACTCAACACACGGAACTTGACAATGAAGAAGATGATGAAAAAAGAAAACGTAAGTGAAACATAATGTAAATAGACACACACACACACACACACACACACACACACAACATTTCACGTAAATTATTAATTTCATGAATAGCCATAACAGTTTAGAAATCGTAAGTTTTGCGTAAATATTTTGCCTACATTAAGTTGTATGTAGTTGCAGATGACAAACTGTAAAGAAAAACAGACACTGTAAAAACAGTATGCACCAGAAAAACCACACCATGTGGTAAGAAGATATGAATACATAATTTTATGTGCTCTTCAAAAATCTGTAATTACGATTTAGAAACTAATATTTACTTGTATTGAAACAGTAAAGAATATTCCTTATGTTTAACAGTCATAATGATAAAAAACCCACTGACGATGCTCCAACTGCAGTGAAACATGTCTGGGACCACAAACAAAATTTTGTTTTGCTAAAGGCGGACCCGACCCAGAAACATACGTTATAATTTCACGGTTATTTTTAAAATATGTTGTAGTGGTGTAATGCTATTTCTACATTCTTTGCACTGTTTTTTCTCGTGTGAGCCGTGTGGTGAGAGGTTCGAGTCCTCCCTCGGGCATGGGTGTGTGTGCTGCCCTTAGCATAAATTAGTTTAAGTTAGACTAAGTGGTGTGTAAACCTCGGACCCGATGATCTCAGCAGTTTGGTCCCATAGGAACTTACCACAAAATTTCGATTTCGATTTCTCTCGTGTGATTCGGACCACACTGAAGTGTTTAATTTGGTCCACTGATACAAATTATATATCAGTCTATCCACTAGTATAGTTCTAGGCGCTCAGTCCGGAACCGCGCGACTGCTACGGTCGCAGGTTCGAATCCTGCCTCGGGCATGGATGTGTGTGATGTGCTTAGGTTAGTTAGGTTTAAGTAGTTCTAAGTTCTAGGGGACTTATGACCACAGATGTTAAGTCCCATAGTGCTCAGAGCCATTTGAACCATTTTTTTTTTTTTTTTACTAACTGGCGTTGGCCTTAACACAGTGAACAACGGGGCAGGTGTTAACGAATTGACGCTGAGGTAAAATATTCCCGAAACAACACTCAATAGATACATTTCCCGCAAAAAGACCTCAGTATCTGACTTTCGTTTTGGCTATCCAATGGATTTGCCTTCTGCAGTCGAATATGACCTTGTTCAGCGTCTGCTACACCTGGAAAACGTGTTTTGTGGGTGCGTAATTTCAATCACTTTACTAAACATTTTCAAAATATATAGATAATAGAATTAAATTAATGCAAAGCTTAATTAAACTTCCCAAAATCAATATTCTTCATTGAAATTTCTGTATTGTTTACCTTTTAAAGTGTAGCTTTTCGTTCTTTTTAGTGTGACCAGGAGGGATGTGATAAGACTAGGATTATAAATAGCAGTGCCAAACAAAATCAACACACGCTTTAACAGGGACCAAAGATCTGCTGTTAAGGAATGGTAAGACGGTTTTATGAGGCGGTACCCCGAACTGAGCTTACGACAACCGGTATTATGTTCCCAAGCTAGGGCATCCAGCTTCAACAAGTTAGTAGCCCATAAGTTTTTTGATTTGTTGGATGAACATAAAACCACAGCCACAAGAATATTCAACATGGAAGCAATTTTGGACACGGTTGTCCGACGTCCTAAAAAAGTGCTTTCTAAGAAAAGAAAACATCAAGTAGGAGCTATCACGAGATGTAAACGAGAGGTTAATGTGACAGGGGTCTACGTGCTACCGATGCTCATCTATACTAGGGAGAGAATGAAGGAATCTCTGTCATTTGGAGCACCTCTTGGGGTAATATTTTGTTGGCAAGAAAAGGGATGGATGAATGTTAAGCTTTCTGCCGATGGATGAAGCACTTTGTGTCTGCTGTCAAGCCTTCTCTAGAAACAAAAGTCTTGTCGAGACTTAATGGACACAGTAGCTACACCCAAAGTCTAGCCGCCATAGAAATTTCTCGAAAAAATGGGATCATCATGTTATCGTTGCCACCCCATTGCACACACCATATACATCCTTTGGACGTGGCTTTCTCCAAACCGCTTAATACACGCTTTGGGTCAGCAGTCGCAACAAAACTAAGGGAGAATCTTGGGAAACGACTGACAGTAGAGCACATAGCGTTCTTAGTGGGAGTTGCGTTCCCTAGGGCGGCGACTATGGAAACAGCGATCAGTGGCTGCCGAGTATGTGGATTACGGCCAGTGGATAGATATGTTTTTATCGAAGGTCACTTTGCTCCCTCATCCGTCACCGACCTGCCTGAACTTCAAAGGGACGAGAATGAAGCGTCCAGACCTTCTCATTCAACCACGCACCCACTGCATGCATCCTCAGATTCCCCAGACACTTCGAAAGCATTTCGTGACTATGTTCCAGCAAACAAAATTAGTCCTCTTCCATTAAACAGTATAGATGGTTCAAGAAGGAAACGTGGTACAACATCTGGAATAATTCTGACTGGAACACCTGATAAGACAAAGCTGCTAATGACGCAATTTACAAAACGTAGCGCAGATAAGGGACACATTCTGCAGAAACGAAAACGATTATTGAAGTTACGGGATCTTCAGATGGCTGTGAGACTTTCTGTTTTGTACGTGTAGAATCACCTCAGGAGAACTGGATTTAGTGTGATAAATGCAAAGGATGCTCGCACGAAAACTGTTGTGAAGTAACAAATGACAGTTTCTGTTTTTGTGATCGGTGTTCGCAGTAATCATCTGATATTTGCATATTATGTTTTGTAGTTGACATCTCTGTATTTATCGCGTATGGACAGGTTAGTATCATGTAGTCCAATTTACACTACTGTGTGATCCAGATTACATGGATGAGGTTCAAATTACACGATACTGAATTTCAACTATTTGTTATTATCACAACAGTAGCTTCATAAACTAATAAAATTTATATTCATCAATTGATTTATCTTGCTGTATGTTATCCAAGAAAATATATTTCTAGGCTAGGGTTCATTCTGTCAGGATATATCAATAATGAACTTTATGTGGTCCAAATTACACGGACTTCCTCTACAATATTTGGGTCGCCACAAGCATCACTTATACATGGAAGAAATTGTATCTCAGATGCTTTTGGATAAGGGATAATATGCACTTTTTGATCAAAGGAAATAAAAATTTAATTGGCATTGGCTTATAAGTAGTGGAGGATAGTCAGAGGCTGTATTAAGGAAGTGAATTAGCGCAGTTTCTTGTCATCTAACACCACGAAACATGTTCTCGAAAATCTAATTCATCAAATGAGTGACAACTTAGCTCTAATAAAATAAAGAAACAATAGGGGATTAACATAATATGTCTAAGTTCTCTTCCCCACTTTACCCATAATGCTGTTAATTTAGCTGCACCACGAAGCAATTATCCGAATGGAACGGAAATCGGCGGATGTGATGAACATGTACAGACAAATAAATTATTACAATTTCAGAAAACAAGAGAAAGAGCCTCACAAACTGAGCAAGTCAATTAAGCGTCAGTCCCTCTGTGGCCGTAGTGGGAGCAGTTATTCGGCTTGGCGTTGACTGATAGAGTTGTTGGATGCTATCCTGAGGGATATCGTGCAAAATTCTGCCCAACTGGCACGTTAGATCGTGAAAATCCAATGATGGTTGGGGGGTCCTGCCCATAATGCTCCAAACGTTCCCAGTTGGTGAGACATCCGGCGATACTGCTGGCAAAGGTAGGGTTTTGCATGCACAAAGACAAGCAGTAGAAGCTCTCGCTATGTGGTGGCGGGCATTATCTTGCTGAAATGTAAGCCCAGGATGGCTTTGCCATGAAAGGCAACAAAACGGATGTGATGTAAGGGTGGAGCAGATGACAACCAGAGGCTTCCTGCTAAGAAAAGAAACGGCACCCCAAGCCATCATTCCTAGTTGTTGGGCCATATGGTGGAGGACAGTCACGCTGGAATCCCACTGCAATACGGGGTCTCCAGAGACGTCTTCGCTGGTCAACGGCAATTAGTTTGAAGCGAAACTCCCGTCAATCAGGTTACAGGTCCTGGAGACGCCTCGGGCAATTATGGGATATCGACCTGAACGTCGCCCGCCATACTTCCCGACAACCAGGACTGATGTTCCGGGTGCTATCCCTTTTTGTAGCAGGACACCTTTGGTTGTCATACGTGGCATCCTTACTGGACAGCAGTACGTCAACGATATTCAACACTTCGGTTTGTTACCCCTGATGGGGAGCCATGCTGGGTTCTCAATTCAGCAAGATAATGCAAGCCTGCACACGGTGAGAGTTTCTACTGCTTGTCTTCGTGTGGAGCATTATAGGCATGGCCTTCCAATCAACACGGATTTTGACGATCTGATTCTCCAATTGGACAGAATTTGCCACGACATCCCTCAGGAGGACATAAAAAAAAACTCTGTCAATCAATTCCAAGCCAGATAACTTTTTGCATAAGGGCAAGAGGTGGACAAACGCATTACTGACTTGCTCAATTTGTGAAGCTCTTTCTCTGAAATGAATCATCCAATTCCTCTGAAATTTTAATAATTTTTTTTGTCCGTATGTGCAACTCGCGTCTACGGATTTCTTTCTCATTCGGATAATTGCTTCGTGGTGCGGACTTTTTTATGTCTTAGAGTGTATAATGTTACTACAATCTGCCTCCATCGATGGCGCCTGCTGTGAGGTGTGCGATATCACTCAATGCAAATACCAAATATTTGGCTCTAATCGTGGCAAGCTACAGCTTACCGGAAACTTTCTAAGTTCCACGAAATGAGCACTTACTCTTCAAAAGCAAGTTTGATAGTAAGTCTGTTTAACCTTCAACTAGCGTGTTCGGCAGAAAGGAGTTACTCGGATTGACTGAGGGAGAAAGCACGCCCAAAATCTGTCCTTCCCCCTCCACACACTTGCGCCACGTTTCCTCTCCCACAGGAATTTATTAGCCAAATAACAAACACGTAATTCTGAGTGCTTGTCTGATCTGATGAGTCTGGAGAAGATGCTGTCAGTCCTGAAAGCTGTGCCAGCTTCTTTGCTCCTTCTCGGGCTTGACTCAAACACAGTATTATCTGGCGCTCAATTACCTGACCTCCTCAGCTTAACCCTAAAGTATGTCTTAGCGCCGCCCCTCTGCAGTGTCCACGCATTGCGTCTAGCCGCATACTCACAGGCCGACCAGTCGATGGTAGACCCCCTCTGCCGAGCTTGTCTGCCCCAACACGTTTGCCTTTGTTGTGTTTATAGCTGTCAGATCCAGGGTCTGGGTGTGTCAGCTCCAATGGTGCGTGGATACCTGTTAATCCACACGCCGTCCTTCTCCCTTCTGTTACGGCATGGTGGAAACTGCCACATGGCTGGGTGCAGGTAGGGTTTCCCACGCAGTTGCACTGTGCGCATACACAGTCACAGGTTGGCGACCTCCTCAGTGGCCTGTGAATGGACGGCTTACGGGGAAGGCGACACTGCCAGTCCAGACAGCGTCTCCTGGTGTTTGCGGGCCACACTCGGTAGCCCACGCAATTTTTGAAGCTGCCTGCACAATGCCCGGATGCATTCGCATCCAGGGCTACCCTGATGACCAGTTTCCAGACAGAAACTCACTTAGCAGTTTGTATCACTCAACACAAGGCGAATGAACCAAGTTTTGGCCAGAAAGCTACACCCCAGAGCATCACATACACTATTGCATTCTTAACTGCAACGTAAAATTATGAAATGGAATGAGCTGAAGAAGCATTACAGCTGAATCTCGTAGTCACTCGTACACCAATTAAGAGAAAAAATGAAACTAAAAAGCAAACAAAGTCACGTAAGTTCGAATTTATTGTATGCCAGTCTGAAATTAAAAAGGGGAAGGGGAGGCCCCAACCAGGTCAACGCCTCACGATACAAAGTATGTAGCAGAGATGACTATGAATGATGTACATTTATAGGAGGGATTCTGGGACAGCATAGTACATCTGTAAAGGAAATCGCACGCAAAACACTAGTGCAAATCATTCTACAGTAGTACTTCAGTGATTGGAGCAGGTAAGTAAGACAGCAGATAATGAACGAATTAAGTGATGAAACGTTAGGGTAGCAATATATGGAAACTACCCATATTAAAATAGTTATGAGTTACAAGGAAGTAAGGAAAGGTAATACACAATATGTACAAGAACTAAGAGGCTACAATAATAATGGAGGACCAAGAATCAAGTGCTTGGATTAGGAAAGGTATAAGGCAGGGATTTAGTCTTTCGCCCCTGGTGCGCAAGGAAGCAATGGGGGAAATAAAGATTCAGAATAGAATTAAAATTAAAGTGAAAGAATATCTATGATAAGATTCGTTGCTGACATTGCTATCTTCAGTGAAAATGTGGATGAATTGCAGGACCTGTTGAATGGAATGAGAAGTGTAATGAGCACAAATCGTGAATTGAGAGTAAACCGGAATAAGACGAAAGTAATCAGAAATAGAAGAAATGAGTTTAGCGATAAACTTAATGTAAAAATTGGATACCACGAAGCAGACGAAGTTGAAAGAATTCTGCTAGCTTGGTAGTAAAATAATACATGATGGAAGAAGCAAGGAGGGAATAAAAAGCAGACTAGCACAGACTGAGAGAGCGTTCCTTGCCGAAAGAAGTGACTAATACCAAGATCGGTCTTAATTTGAGGAATAAATTTCTGAGAAGATGCATATGGGCCACAGAATTGAATGTAAATGAATTATGGGCTGTGGAAAACCCGGAAAAGAAGAGAGTCCAAGTATTTGAGATGTGTTGGTATAGTAAGAAGTCGAAAATTAAGTGAACTGATAAGATAAGTAATGAGGTAGCTCTCAACATTATAGACCGGGCTGTTTGAGAGGAACACTCGGCCTCCCATGCAGTTTCTGAAGCTGCTTGCACAATGCCTTGGTACATTCCCATCCACACCCAACCTGCTGGACAGCTACCGCACAAGGACAGACTTAGAAATTCGGAAAAACGTGGCAAGGAGAAATGTTGGGCTGATAGGAGATGTATTAAGACATCAAGAAATAACTTGAGTTATACTTCAGGGAGCTGCGGAGGGTAAAAACTGTAGGGGAAGACAGAGTTTGATTGTATCCAACAAATAATTAAGTATTTAGGGTCCAAGCACTATTGTGAGATGAAGAGTTTGCCTCAGGAGAGGAATTCGTGACGTGGGGCATCAAACTGGACAGAAGACTGATGACCCCGCCAAAAGAAGTGTGCAGATATTCTCTGTGTAATTAGATGTAGAAAGTCGACATTGTTATCGTGCAATATTGTAAAGTGGAAAATCGATATACGGTGAATAATTCTTCTTACACCGTGGTATTGCCCCGTAGGGATGACCAGAATAAGATAAGAGTGTTTTCGGGGATACAGAGGCATAACATTATGCACCCCGACAAGTGGAATGTTGACGACAGTCTGAGAACAAGCAATGAAAAAAGGAATTTTCAGTCTTTGCCAAGGAAGTAACTTATCCCATTACAAGTTTTAGAAGACCGTCAGGAGTGATAAGTAGAATAATTTATAAGAATAGTGTAATTGTATAGCTTATCGGACCTCAAAGATGGAAGCTGGATTTGTGAAACAAGTAGTTTGACGCATACATTGATTCAGTGGCACAGGTAGACCACTCCTTTTATTACTGATTGCAGAGATAGTAATTTCACTCTCGCTCATACGCGAATAGAATAGCACACGAACCGCTTATTTCTTTTCAGAAATGCTCAGTGCCCATAAGTATTCATGTAGATTTGCATACGAGAGTGATATGCCCTTTGGACTTTATTCCGGTATAATTATGACGTACTTGGAATACATGAAGTAACATTCTTAGGGGATCACACGGGTTGTCACCACAACTGTCATAAATAACAGTAGAAGGTTCTTGTACTTGTGATGCTGAAAGATGCAACTCTGTACGATGCCATTACATGTAAAATTAAAGCGTTTTCTGCTGTGAACTGAAGAGCCGCAGGTTTGTTTCGTTAATTTCTGTACACCTGGCATCGCTGTATGCAGACACGGTACCTTAGGTTGTTTTTCGTGGCGTGGCCGGCCGAAGACAAACCGACAGGGAACCAGCGACGTCCTTACTGGCGACCTTTTGCTGACAACGATATCGCAGTCTCGGAACGTTAAAGGAGCTGCCTCCGGCACAGAGCCCAGTTCTGAGAACAGCCTTTGCAGAGATTTTTCTATATTTCAGAAGAAAGTCTGAATTGACAATATTCCTCAAAATTGTCTTGATATCAACATCGTTAAGTTTGGATTCCAAGTGCTCCTGAAACGAAGAATATTTTTCAAAGACGAAAAATCTCTCTATATTATATACTAGCTTCATAATAATACCTTTATATTATGTGCTTGCCTTCTTGTTCGACACAAATGCTGTTAATTGAAATAATTTCTTTCAGCTCATGAAGAGCAATGGAATTCATTAGTTGTTTTATATCAGCACAACCAACACTTAATAATGAACGCAGGTTGCAGTGTTGTAGGCTGTAACCCTGTTCCGTTACACATTTTGTCCTCTTAAGCAGTATGCCAATTACTTTTTGGTCATGAATGATGGCAGTAAGTATCGCTGTCCAGATTACGCATGCACGTGACAACTGATTGCCAAATGTATTTGCAGTATTTAGCTTGAAAACATGCAGACGGGGAAGTATTACTTCAAAATTACATGAAACTGATCTTCTCCGTATTCCAGAGCTCTTTTGGAAGGCACAAAATCTTTTTTGCAAATAGAATATGGTGGTATTACCTATAGATATAATGAATGTCAACTTAATAGATATGAGTAAACAGCGGGCAGGCTTTATATGTACACTGTTTCGTGGTTATATCCATTGAATTTCTTTTTCTCACGCTAAGAAACACATTCTTCTGATGCAACAATTGATTGCTTTTGAGACCTTCCATTGTATTATATAGGGTGTCACATAAAACTTGCACCGCAAGCACTGCGGAAATTGAAAGTGCTTTTGTCTGCGGTTTTCATAGAATGGATTGGTTGTCAGGGGCTCTTATTGTTAGCCAATCAACAGATTATAACAACACATAGAAAGCGTATTTTTTGTACAAACACATACTTTTTAAATGGAGCAATACTTATTGATGTTAATAAATTAAAAGTGGGGTAAATTAGAATGTCGCTGGTGTTTGTAGTAGGAATCTAACGCGAGTCATTTACGAGATATCGTATTTTGAGAAGATCCGGCAGCGACACTTTTACGATACCTGCGCTAGCAAACACTACAGGACAAAATAAGAGCATACCCTAGTTAGGTCGATTTTGACCAGTAGGAAGATGATTGACCATAGCAGGTTGCGTTCAAAATGACCACCGACAGCGGCAATACACGCTTCCAGTCTAGTAAGGAACGACTGCTGCACACGTGCTAGCACTTCAGTGAAGTCTGAGCAGGCTGCAGTAACACGTCTTTGCGTGTCATCAAATATATTTGGTATGTCCTTGTAGACATCGTCTTTCAGCTTTCCGCACAGAAAAAAGTCTACAGGCGTGAAATACGGGGAACGGCCCGGCCAGGATACAGGTCCTCTGCCTCCAGTCCTACGATTTGGAAACAATTCGGGAAGACGTGGTGTAGTACTTCATTCACTATGGACTGGACAGCAATATGTTGGTATCACAGGGTCATCCTAGTCTGCAGAGGAACGTCTTCTACCATGTGTGGAAGATATCCTGTTAGGAGTCTGCCATACTTGCGCGCGCGTCTTCAGTGTTCCGTATGTGAAACAAGGGCCTGTGAGCTGACGGTTCACTACCCCACGCCATACGTTTACATTCCATGGACGCTGACGTTCCACCTGAGGAAGCCAATGAGGATTGCCAACAGACCAATATAGTGCTGTTTACCTAGCCGTGATTGGTAAATGTAGCTTTGATCACTAAACAAGGTACATGATGCATATGGAGTATTCTGCCTTAAATACCCATGTACAGATGTTAACATGGTTCTCATAATGGTTTCTATACGGTTCTTGATGGAGAGAGATGTGGTAGAGACGGGACCTATGTCGATGGAGAATGCGTAGGACACTTGTCTAACTTAAGCCACTTCGTCGTGCGAATGCACAGGAGCTAACGTACGGATCAACTGCAACAGCAGAAAGAACATTAATTCTCCCCTTTTCTTTTGTCACTTACTTCCTTCTGTTACTTCTCGTTTCGTTACCGCGTGCCCTGTCCACACCACGTACCTGATACTCCTGCTTTAACGTAGCTGGTTGAAGAGATTGATAAATAACTGCCGAGTTGGTTGACATCTATTGTTATTCTTGCCGCATAAACCGTACAAGAACCAGCTGCTTTCTTCCTACACTCTCCACCCACATTTAAGACGTCGGCTTTTCTCGATTTGGTAAATCCCATCGTCCACTCACGACTCGCACTAGAATTCTGCAATAAAGACCGCTGAAATTCTAGTCCATCCCACTTTTAGCTTTTTAATATCAAAAGGCATTGTTCGCACAAAAGATGCGCTTTCTAAGTATTACTACAATCTGTTGACTGAGTAACGATACTAGCCTCTGAGTACCAATCAATTCTATGAAAACCGCTCAGCAGGAACACTTTCCATTTCTGTAATATCTTCAGTGCAAGTTTTACATGATTCACCTTGTATAAAACGCATTTCAATGATGAGTTGATTTCCCACGGAATATTGGGCGGAATAGTGGGTACAAATCAATGAGAGCCATTTCCGTGAAGAATGACCTCCGCAGTCGAAAATTTACATTTAATATCTCTACGCACGTAGTACGTGAGAAGTATACACACAGTTCCATTGATAATACAAGGTGATACACATATACTCTATGTGGCGAGTTAGATTTGTTAGCGCACCATTCATTCTACAATAGCCAATTAAAGTACGCGAGCATGGTCAAATACCTGCAACTCATCTGTTTTATTACTCGAGTCACATTATTCATCCGCCTTGCCTCAACGTCAACAAGCTATTTGTGACCGCATCATCGGTCTTATGGAGGAAGTGAATTCCACGGCTTCGGAGGGTGGAGCACGGTGTGGCGTCCCTGAGAGCGGAGCGCGACGATGTGTATAGCGTTATCGAGATACTGGAGAATCCAGGAGGCCTGTGGTAACTGGACTTGATGTGACACACCACCAGTCCAGGTTAATGAGCTTGTCAACAGGTCAAAGCAAACTACTATTTTAACCACGGTGCAGATGAAATATACTACTGAGTTTCTGGGGTCGGCGGATGCAGTTTGGCACCCGCTTCGGGAGGCCGGACTATTTATCAAACGTTCTGCCATCAAAGAGAGGGTGCGTGATGATCGACGACTCAGCCGGTTACCGTTTCCCGAGGACAATGTCAGTCATGACTGACGCAGAGTGATATTTTCCGACGAATTCGTATTGTCATCAGTGAATATAGTCCAGACCTCAAGGTGCCCGTTTCGACCCCAAATACATCCATGAGTCATCTGGCAGTGGTGCGTGTCTGTGACAATTTGAGGATGAATGTGTTCACGCGGGCTTGCAAAACTTCATAGGGTAGATGATCGACTTGATGCTGTCCAATATACTTATTTATGAATAAAATTATTCTCTTATCAGTGCGACAACTATATCGTGATGGAGTAATCTGTTTCCAGTAGAACAAGTCTCCTACAAAGTGCACGCATGTCATTGATTGTGCACGAAGGATCTCCAGAACAAAATGACATATATCTTCTCGATTGGCCGCCTTCTGCACCAGACCCAAACTCTACTGAACACGTATGGACAGAGACGAAACGGACCATGCGAGGAAACTGGCCTGACACCGCGTATGGAACTCGCGATGACCTTTGGAGTGTCACGCTGGCTGCCTGTAAGGAGGTGACAGAAAATGCGAGATTTACTACCTACCCCATAGACCCCTTTCTTCACAGACTGCGGACAGTCACTGATGCTGAAGGCATTTGGAGGGGATATTAAGTGGTAAATAGGCCACATGCTGTGGCCTTTTGGGGGTCAAAAATGTCTTAAGAACTGTGAATTGTTCATTCTGTTAATTTCGTGATTTATACTGATTAAATAAACTAACGGAATGACGCAGAAGAATTGACGTAGGCTAGATAAGAAGATATCCTTGTCGGCAGCAGTTGCCTATTAGACCACCGATTATGCCACTATCTAAGAATGTATTATACTACTGTTGCCGACAAATATGGGTCAGTATGGAAACACGTAGGGGCTCGTTTGTTGCAGAGTCCCATGTTCAACAGTGTGTGCTGAACGATCTGCCCTGAAACACCAGCGTTACACCAGCGTTGTACTGTCCGCGTGCTACTGTCGTCAGCATCTATGGAATATCGTTGAAAGACGATGAAAACATGACTAGGTGACAAAGTTTTGAAGGTGAACGCTTCAGCACAGAACGTGGATGACGGAGGATGTCCACTCTGTAAAGCAGAATAATCGGAGATCTGACGACAAAGTACAACGCTGGTGTTTCAAGGCAGATTGCTCAGCACACACTGTTCAACATGGGGCTCTGCAACAAATGAGCCCTACGTGTTTGCATATTGACCCAACGACCATGTCAGTTGTGACTGAAGTGGGAATGGGAACGTTAATATCGGCCTGTGAATCATTAGAAGGCGTGGCTCCTGATGGAATGAATCACGTTTCTAGATACGCTAGGTGGATTGTCGTCCCGGGATACGCCGTCATCCAAGTGAACGACTGCTTGAAACGTGCACCGCGCCACGGACGCATGCCGGATGGAAGCAATGATATGCTATGGGCGACATTTTCCTGGCCTCTGCCGGACCTGTGGTAGTGATCAATGCACCATGAAAGCTGTGGACTGAGTGAACACTATTATGTACTACCTGCCTGCCTCCATGCTTGATGTCTTTCGCGACGGCGAAGTCATCTTCCAGCAGGATAACTGTCACTGTCACAAGGCCAGAATCGTGCTACAGTCGTGTGAGCATGACGGTGAACTGGACGTTGATGTCTTGGCCAGTAAATTCACCCGTTCTGAACGCAATGGAACAATCTGAGACGCCGTCCAGCGCTAGTTCCTCCTCACGCACAAACCGTAGGCCCGTAATTTGCGGGAAATGCGTGATCCTTGCTTACGCATCTAGAGCTGTGTGCCTCCGAAAACTTATCAAGGACTTGCCGAAGCCATGCCACGCAGAATCGCTCCTGTATTTCGTTGGGAAAGTCCCCCAAAGCATTATTTGGCAGGTAGTGATGATGGATAAAAAGTTCTCGGTGAACTTGCCGAAACAAAACAGGACAAAATCCCAGGCTTTCGATGACTGTTTGAGTCATCATCATCAGGAGCTAAGTCTGACCGTCATGGAACTGGCGGAGCCCCCAGGTTCCTGTCCAGAGGATGGCGACTGATACCTGTAGAGGAACGGAAGGTTCCAAATGATTGGAAAAGAGCACAGGTAGTCGCAGTCTTCAAGAAGGCTCGTCGAGCAGATGCGCAAATTATAGACCCATGTCTCTGACGTCAATCTGTTGTAGAATTTTAGAACATGTTTTTTGCTCACGTATCATGTCGTTTCTGGAAACCCAGAATCTAATCTGTAGGAATCAACATGGATTCCGGAAACAGAGATCGTGTGAGACCCAACTCGCTTTATTTGTTCATGAGATCCAGAAGATATTAGATACTGGCTCCCAGGTAGATGCTATTTTCCTTGACTTCCGGAAGGCGTTCGATACAGTTCCGCACTGTCGCCTGATAAACAAAGTAAGATCCTACGGAATATCAGATCAGCTGTGTGGCTGGATTGAAGAGTTTTTAGCAAACAGACCACAGCATGTTGTTCTCAATGGAGAGACGTCTACAGACGTTAAAGTAACCTCTGGCGTGCCACAGGGAAGTGTTATGGGACCATTGCTTTTCAAAATATATATATATATATATATATATATATATATATATATATGACCTAGTAGATAGTGTCGGAAGTTCCATGCGGCTTTTCGCGGATGATGCTGTAGTATACAGAGAAGTTGGAGCATTAGAAAATTGTAGCGAAATGCAGGAAGATCTGCAGCGGATAGGCACTGGCAACTGACCCTTAACATAGACAAATGTAACGTATTGCGAATACATAGAAAGAAGGATCCTTTATTGTATGATTATATGATAGCGGAACAAACACTGGCAGCAGTTACTTCTGTAAAATATCTGGGAGTATGCGTGCGGAACGATTTGAAGTGGAATGATCATATAAAATTAATTGTTGGTAAGGCGGGTGCCAGGTTGAGATTCATTGGGAGAGTCCTTAGAAAATGTAGTCCATCAACAAAAGAGGTGGCTTACAAAACACTTGTTCGACCTATACTTGAGTATTGCTCATCAGTGTGGGATCCGTACCAGGTCGGGTTGATGGATGAGATAGAAAAGATCCAAAGAAGAGCGGCGCGTTTCGTCACAGGGTTATTTGGAAAGCGTGATAGCGTTACGGAGATATTTAGCAAACTCCAGTGGCAGACTCTGCACGAGAGGCGCTCTGCATCGCGGTGTATCTTGCTGTCCAGGTTTCGAGAGGGTGCGATTCTGGATGAGGTATCGAATATATTGCTTCCCCCTACTTATACCTCCCGAGGAGATCACGAATGTAAAATGAGAGAGATTCGAACGCGCACGGAGGCTTTCCGGCAGTCGTTCTTCCCGCGAACCATACGCGACTGGAACCGGAAAGGGAGGTAATGACAGTGGCACGTAAAGTGCCCTCCGCTATACACCGTTGGGTAGCTTGCGGAGTATAAATGTAGATAGATGTAGATGTATTACGTCGTGATGACGTCGTGAAGGTGGTGCATGCTGCGGTGGCGCCCTTTACGTCCATAGATTAATTTTGCGTTCTCTGTCCAGCGTCGCTTGTAGTACCAGTACTCGCATCGGGCAGTAAGCTACGAGCAGTTTCCCTCTGCGCTCTTTCTTCAGGAAGAGTACGCTTCCTTGGGTTGCAAGAGCCGGCCAGAGTGGCCGAGCCGTTCTCGGCGCTTCAGCCTGGAACCGCGCGACCGCTACGGTCGCAGGTTCGAATCCTGCCTCGGGCGTGGATGTCTGTGATGTCCTTTGGTTAGTTAGGTTTAATTAGTTCTAAGTTCTAGGGGACTGATGACCTCAAATGTTAAGTCTCATAGTGCTCAGAGCCATTTGAATCATTTGAACCTTGCTTTGCAAGTGCGTAACTGGTGTCTCTAAAGAAGGTCTAATTTCCACTGTTCTCTAATCAAAGGGTCCAAATAGTTCGCCAGACTTCTCGTATTTTCAAAATAATCATCTTCTGTTTATTTAACAGACTACGTTCGGCCAACGCTGCACAACAATTATAGACCGAACCACCCGCAGGTTTCGCATTTATGATTTTTTACCTTACCATTTACGACCGTCCTATCCAGTTAACTAACATACTAAAATACCTTGGGCTAATATTTGATCGCCGACTAACATGGAGGCCGGCCGCGGTGGTCTAGTGGTTCTAGGCGCGCAGTCCGGAACCGCGGGACTGCTACGGTCGCAGGTTCGAATCCTGCCTCGGGCATGGATGTGTGTGATGTCCTTAGGTTAGTTAGGTTTAAGTAGTTCTAAGTTCTATGGGACTGATGACGACCGAAGTTAAGTCCCATAGTGCTCAGAGCCATTTGAACCATTTGACTAACATGGAGGCCCCATCTATTAATTATTCAACAAAAAACACACATTAGACTAAAACTACTAAAAGTGCTAAGTGGCCGAACGTGGTGATCGCACCCCTCCACAATTCTCCGTGATCCTACCCATCCTCTTCTATGCGAATATGACATGGATCTCCGCTCCTCCCTACCTCCCTATTTTTATCACGGCCTAGAGATCGTCGAACGCGACGTGATCCGCCTAGCCTTTCAGATCCGCTTACCATCCCCTACCCGAGTTGTCTACCAACTTAAACAATTCCTCATCGTACTCTTCCATCTTAAACACCTCCGAATATCTTACGTTACACCAAACTCGATACTAACTACCCACTACTTTCCCCCCTACTCTCTGATCCTGGTACTCTGCCACGGGTCTACCACCACATTCCTCCAACACAACTTCTCTACACCCTCCACGTCCTCTCCCAACGAAACTATAATGCCTTCGTTTACACGACCTTGAAATCCGCCTTAGTATGTACATGCTCTACAAAATCTAGGAAAACCCACTCCTCCTGCCTGTGTCGGAACTCCCTCCCTCACCACTCCCTCCAGTCACATCCTACGGCTTGGTTGGGAATCTTATCCCCCTTCTCTCTCCCAAATTATTCCTCCAAACATACCCCACACAAATGCCCTGCTACTGACTACCTCAAATGCTACAATTCTCCGATAGCCTCATCCCTTGCAGTCTGCAGCCACTCTCATTTTCACTACTCTGTGTGTCGATTTTAATCAAGTAACATATCGGATTTTTGCTTTTTAACTTCAGCACCTGGCCACTTGTTTTGTATATTGTGTGAAACATTCGTTTTCCATTCGTCTGTGTATGTATTTTAATTAATCAAGAACTCAGTCTTTTATCTTACAACTCATGCATCTGTTCTACTGTATTTCTGTTGTGTAAACCATTAATTTTTCCTATCACCATGTACAATTTTGTAATGTGTTTTAAATTTTTACAATCATTTGGCTCAAGAGGGATGAACTGTATCCGCTGACAGACCGTCCCGCGACCATATAGGAAGAGAGAAATGAAATTATAATAACAAAAGAAAAAACCAAGTTCATTCTTCAAAATTCAGGTACTTAAGATGACGATGATATTCAACACAGCGATCGCCCGTAATCCGTATGGACTCCACCACGTAGCTGCTGCTACATTCGCAAGGAATATTATGAACTCCTGGTAGTCTCAGGCCCAGATTATCTTTAATAGGACGCAACATATCCTAAACTTTCCTGTGTGGCCGAAAGACCGGTCTAATTCCTTGCGTCTTTAAGACACCATCTACTTTACTAGTTGTTGCACCACAGAATGGGGGCAGCGCTATATGTTTCTCCTCCTGACTTCGTTGAACGCCATTGCTCCTTGGTTTCCTTGACAGCGTTGACCTAATATCATGGAATGAATATCTGCTCATTCTGAATACCGTCGTTGGATGATTAATTTCGGAGCCGAAGTGACAAATGCCAGCCAACCAGATGCCCTCCTTTGGGCACAAAAGTTAGAGAAAAATTTGATAATTCTTTTTTTTATTCCGCCCGTCTCAGTTACATATATATACAATTTATTTCTGTAATGGTTACCGGATTCGGGTTGAGTCACCTTTTCTCAAACCACGCACCTAAAAATTACAAAATACATGTTGTACAGAAATGTTCACATGCAGTAGTCTTGTCCATATTACAAGTAGTTATATGATTATAGACATATCTTATTATCAGCTGTAACTAGTTAAACAACAGAGTAAAACTGTGAGCAACAAATACGCTCGTTGATGTGGCAGCCTATTGTCTAGTGTTAATGAGAACGACACAACCACATTGACAAATATAATTTCTAGTGGTCAACAGGATACCTCGTATTGCTATTAGCAGTTTGCCTTCGTAGAGGTGTAACGCCTGTTCATTTCACAGCCACCATCTACATCATGATGTGGGTCTGAAGATGGTCTAAAACAGACCGAAAGCCGTAACCCTAGTAACCCCATATAAAAAATTTAAAAAAAGTTTATTGCGGTTGTGACTGTTTATATTACATTAAATAATAACTAAACTGCTGTAGTCCAGAGAGACATGTTCTCAAATATTACTGATACGAGAGTTTTTCAGAAAATAGAAGCCAGGACCTTGTAAGAAGCGTGTAATGCTCGACAAACATTGAAACGGCGGAACGTATTCTTGAAAACAAGTTCTTGTAGAAGTGAAAGAGAACTTCATGTCTTCCGGCAAGCACTCTGCGCCCTCGTATATGCACCGTTTCCAAGAAAGAACTAATCTCTATGCAGTTCCCGTGAAATAATAATTTCCAGGAAGAGTGTTCCGATTCATGCAACATCTGAAATATTCGTAAAAAGTAGCTAGAAAAATTTCCCACGGGCGTAAAACAGTAAGATTCTATTCTCCAATTGAGAAAAAATACTGAAGTTCACGAATATTATATTGTAGTCAACGTAAGTATAGCGACTTTAGGTAGAAGCTCCATAACGTCAGAAGTACTTGTTTCCTTATTTTGATATATCTAGTATCCATGGTTTCGAACACACATGTTTACTGGGGGGGGGGGGGGGGGGGGGCGCTAATGCGCTGTTCATCCTGCAAATGTTGTCACTAGTTTTTTCCGCTCACTTGTAGCCGAACCACGAATTTATTCTCAGTTTATGTTGAACTACAAAAGGATATACAACAAGTCATGCTGTTGCCTCTCTCATTTAATTCCTTAAGAAAATCGTGGATCTCTTCGCTCACCAATGAACGCTGTACCATGGAATTCAAGAACACGTTGCCATAAAAACTGCATATAAGTTTGTGCAAAGCGTTTCTCCATGTGTAACAAAGTCCTCAATATGTAGAAATTAAGTGTTAAGTAAATAATTAAGAACGGAAAAGACATAATGTATCTTACAATTCATTTATTTTTCTATTTACCTGCTTGCAACTTATATATTCATCATCATGTTCGTGTAAACGTGGAAAGTAGATATTGAAGTTGAAGCAAGTGTTGGCAGATTCGCAGAGTAAGTGCTACCTTTGATTATGCAACAATTATGATTACAGAAAATGTACAGAATTACAAGTGGCATTGGTATACAATTATTTAGGGAACACTGACAATCTAAATCAGTGCCAAATTCCTTCCCACTTTGGTCAGTAAGTGAGGAGAATAAAACATAACTGCCGAGTAGCTATACACACGTTTCAACATCTTGTTACAGGTATATGGGTGTGATCTCTCAGGCTATTTGTGTGAAAATGAATATTTCCAGGTGACTGGGTTACACTGCACGCAAACGCAGATTCTTGGAAATCTCACGTATACAGGGCGATTCAGCTGCCCCTACCGGTGTCGTTTTATGCAAACTACAATGTTAGAGGAGGCCTTCAAAAATCAGGCTCGAGATTCTCGTATTCTCTCGCTTGCGACGTGCAAAGTATTAGCCCTACAGAAACAAATGAACAGGATCGTTTTGAAGGAAATTTAATGTAGTTAAATTTTGTGCTGGGATACGTTTTCGCTGCATGCCTCGGTTTGCGTGTTTCTCGAGAAACAGGTACAGTGTCCTTCAAGCACACCTCCACCCCCATATTTATCTGTCACCAGCCAGGATTTCTAGTATGTTGTTTATGGCACTCCCTTCTACCACTGTCCAAAAATCTCTGACTACAAGAACTATTCCCGATATTCGACCTACTCTGGTCTTTATTGACTGGGCTATTACGCCACCAGCATAGTCAGTTACTTCATTAATATTATTAATCTGAAAATGCCCATGAGTGTAATGAAAGAAAAGCGACGTTACGCTAAAACTAATTACGTTGATAATCTGATCCATACTTAGCTCTTACAAAAAAATGGCTCTGAGCACTACTGGACTAAACTTCTGAGGTCATCAGTCCCCTAGAACTTAGAACTACTTGAACCTAACTAACCTAAGGACATCACACACATCCATGCCCGTGGCTGGATTCGAACCTGCGACCGTAGCGGTCGCCCGGTTCCGCGCCTAGAACCGCTGGACCACCCCGGCCGGCTAACTCTTACAACCACAGTAGTTTCATAGGCAGAAGACCTAATGATGAAAGTTTGTCTGAGTGCTATATAAAAAAAATGATTGAAAATGTATGCAAAATCTAGTTTACTGACAACACAATGAGAGTTAACACTATTTGGGGGGCTATATAAAAATGTTTGAGAATGTATGCAAACTCTAGTTTGCTGACAACATTTATTGCCCCAAAAACAAAGACACATTATGATAGAATATCGTAAACAACTTACAGGTGGTTTAGACCACAATGGACAAGGATCCTGGGTGGCAAAAGTGAGTCAGGTACTCTAGCCCTAAAAATGTGGATAACGCAATCTGAATTGATCTGACGCTGAGCAGACTTTGATCGATAATCTACAGAAGTCTATATACGTGCAGCTGAGAACAAGTGGCGATTGTGATTTGTATGCCCTGACAAGGCCGGAGCAGCAGTATGTTACCCTGTTTGCTTCGTGCAGCGATGTAACTCGCAGCTGGCGAGATGCGTGCGGTGGGGGTAAGGCATAAGGCGGCACCTGTGAATCAATCGCGGCTACGAAAGAAATGCTAAATCTCACAGTCTAGCGATCAGGCAGACGGATCGCAATTTACTCTCTACCAGAGCCCCGAAATCAAGGTAGATTTTAATGTGTGACACAACCGTTCGCTGGTCGTACCAAGGACCAATTTGGCTCACTTATACGACAGAGCTCACAAGGATACCAAATGTCAAGACTGGTAAACCGAAAACGAATAAGTGTGCCCTCATCAAATGACTAGTCCGAGACGTTTGAAGTCACACTGTCGATACAGTAAGAACATCACCATAGGCTCCTCAGTCTAACTACTAGCAACTCAAGTCAGTCTTAGTACAGGTCCCAAGTACCAACCACACATGCCAGAGCTTCGACCAGAAGTTGCTTCCAGACCGAAGTCCAGAACCCGAGTGCCTCGCACCTCTCCCATGGAAAACATTTCCGTTTTTCCACAAAGTGCATGAACGACAGCGCCGTCACCCCACCTTGAGCCAACAATCACAGGGCTTTAGAGGCGCTAAATCTCCCCTCCTATACGACAGCACAAACTCATGTCGAACCAGTGCAAGCGTTAAGAAACATGCATCTCTGGGAAAGAAAGAAACCTTCAATTACTGGCCTTTTTAAGCTTTTGCGGAGGGAGAAGATGTTTTTCTCTGTAGTCGCGTCGCTTCCTGCGGCAACAAGCCAACAGATACCGTCTTAAAGAGCTTTATCTAAATCGCCTGTGCCTTGAAGCATGTTAGTCCTAACTATGAGGTGTCATAAAGATTCTATCTCTAAACGTTTCTCAGACGCCAAAGTTTCTTATACAACTGAGGGGCCGATAGAAGTGGGTCACAGGCCTATTTGCAGTATCGGTGAACACAAAAACCTGTGAAATTTTATTAGCGGTGGCGCTGCACACAATGCCCGGTTTACAACTCCACTGTGTAGATGCGTCCCTTCAGTCCGTCGCCCCCTGCCCAGCCTTTGGCTGGCGCCAATGTACATATAGCGGCATTGTCCTGCTGGAGACCTGTCTAAACCAGGGGGTGCTCTGTGTGTCCTGTGTAGCTGTGGGCCTGTCTGGCAAGATTTAGGGAGGGATGGGCTTGCCACCACTTGCTTTCAACTTCCAACATGCCGTTTCTATGAACTAAGAACCATAAAATACCTCATGCTTTTAGCGCCCTACCAGGCTCCATCAACACCTGCTCAGGCCGTTAACGTTTTAGAGTCTCGCTCAAGTTCCATAACCTTGTAACAACATATTTATGAAAAATAGGAGAGAGAGTAACTTGTCCTCTCTCAATGACTACAAATATGTAATTGCTAATTTTATGCTGTTAAAATTCATAAAACCTTTAGGTAAAATATAGGTCTACACAAACATTAATTTTACAATTTGTAAGAGCTTGACTAAATCGGTAACATAATAAGGACAGTCGATGAAGACCAAAAGAAGGGTCAAATGTGGGAAATAATTCGTGTAGTGGCAATTTTTCAGCCATGCAGGAGGGAGTGCCATGAACAACATACGAGAAATCCTGAACGGTGGGCTCGACTGTGGGTGTAGGGGTGCATGTGAAGGTCAGTTTTGTACGATTGTCTTGTATAACTAGAAAACTATGGCCTCTTGTGAAAACACATCTCAAGACACAGTTTAACTGCATTAGATTTCCTGCAAAAAAGGTTCAGTTTATTTCATCTGTAGGACAAATTGTTAGTGCGTAGTGAGTGAGAGAATTTGAAAATTTCGCGGGCGGTTGAAGGCCGGATATAATACACTACTGGCCATTAAAATTGCTACACCACGAAGATGACGTACTACAGACGCTAAATTTAACCGACAGGAAGACGATGCTGTGATATGCAAACGAGTAGCTTTTCAGAGCATTCACACAAGGTTGACGCCGGTGGCGACACCTACAACGCGCTGACATGACGAAAGTTTCCAACCGATTTCTCATACAAAAACAGCAGTTGACCGGCGTTGCCTGGTGAAACGTTGTTGTGATGCCTTGTGTAAGGAGGAGAAATGTGCACCATCACGTTTCCGACTTTGATAAAGGTCAAATTTTAGCCTATCGCAATTGCGGTTTATGGTATCGCGATATCGCTGCTCGCATTGGTCGAGATCCAATGACTGTTAGGAGAATATGGAATTGGTGGATTCAGGAGGGTAACACGGAACGCCGTGCTGGATCCCAACGGCCTCGTATCACTAGCAGTCGAGATGACAGGAATCTTATCCGCATGGCCGTAACGGATCGTGCAGCCACGCCTCGATCACTGAGTCAACAGATGGGGACGTTTGCAACACACTAACCATCTACACCAACAGTTTGACGACGTTTGCAGCAGCTTGGACTGTCAGCTCGCAGACCATGGCTGCGGTTACCCTTGACGCTGCATCACAGACATGAGCGCCTGCGGTGGTGTACTCAACGACGAACCTGGGTGCACGAATAGCGAAACGTCATTTTTTCGGATGAATTCAGGTTCTGTTTACAGCATCTCGATGGTCGCATCCGTGTTTGGCGACATCGCTGTGAACGCACATTGAAAGCGTGTATTCGTCATTGCCATACTGGCGTATCACCTGGCGTGGTGGCATGGGGTGCCATTGGTTACATGTCTCGGTCACCTCTTGTTCGCACTGACGACACTTGGAACAGTGGACGTTACATTTCAGATGCGTTACGACCCGTGGCTCTACCCTTCATTCAATCCCTGCGAAACCCTACATTTCAGCAGGGTAATGCACGACCGCATGTTGCAGGTCCTGTAAGGGCCTTTCTAGATACAGAAAATGTTCGACTGCTGCCCTGGCCAGCACATTTTCCTGATATCTCACCAACTGAAAACATCTGGTAACGGAGCCACTGGCTCGTCACAATACGCCAGTCTTGATGAACTGTGGTATCGTGTTGAAGTTGCACGGGCAGCTGTACCTGCACACGCCATCCAAGCTCTGTTTGACTCAATGCTCAGGCGTATTAAGGCAGATGTTAACGGCCAGTGGTGGTTGTTCTGGGTACTGATTTCTCAAGATCTATGCACCCAAATTGCGTGAAAATTTAATCACATGTCAGTTCTAGTATAGTATATTTGTCCAATGAATACCCGTTGATCATCTGCATTTCTTCTTGGTGTAGCAATTTTTATGGCCAGTAGTGTATCATGGGTTGCATAAAACGACATGGGTAGTGGTAGCAGTATCACCTGTATAGCCTTTGGGGAGACAAGTATTATTCTTCATCAATACTTGTAACCTACACCAGCAGCTATATTGGAAACTAATTTCAGTTCACTTGCAACATACCGTTCATCCTTCTAATTGACCTACAAGACCCCTGTATCACCGAACGTTTTATTCTCTGATTGTTTCAGATACTTCTGGTAATCAAAGATAACTTTTAGCTTAGGATTATTGTAGCATATCTTTCACTGTAACCGCCATTTTCTAAAGTGGGTCACCAACAAGCTATATTATTTGTGAAAATATATGCCGGCCGGTGTGGCCGTGTGGTTGTAGGCGCTTCAGTCTGGAACCGAGTGACTGCTACAGTCGCAGGTTCGAATCCTGCCTCGGGCATGTATGTGTGTGATGTCCTTAGGTTAGTCAGGTTTAAGTAGTTTTAAGTTCTAGGGGACTGATGACCACAGATGTTAAGTCCCATAGTGCTCAGAGCCATTTTAACCATTTGTCGCTTGGGCACTCATACAGGCTGAAAACTTTCATAGCAAGAAGATTCTGTGCATTAGAGCACGTAGACATAAGGTAATCGCCCTTCAACGAAAGCGGCGGTGACTCTGTCACCAAGGCACAGCTGAGGACATGTGATCGATTCGAGCATAATCTATGGCTTTTTAAATTTGTATTTTTCTTCGTACATCAAACTTGGTGGGAATAAAAAGAGTAATGACACAAATAAATCGATGAGGAATAGTTAGAAGGTTGCAACTGAGAAAAGTTTGTCAACACTGTACTTAGTGCACTGCACTTCAGTACACTGCTACTCACCAAGAATTGCGAAGCGAAATCAAATGAAGCAAAAATATTATCAGAAACCGCTTAAAAGTTAAATACATTTTCGTAGCTATTGGAAATTAACACAAATTCCAGCTTTCAAGACAGGTAAAGCTGCTAAGACAATGACAAAACCCGATTAAATTGCAAATACCCCATTTTCCTGATAAAAGAGGCTCTTATGTTTCAAGGTACAAGATGGTGCACGACGGCCGAAATGTGTCTTAACCGTCCACACGTTAGCCGGCCGGAGTGGCCGAGCGGTTCTAGGCGCTACAGTCTGGAGCCGCGCAACCGCTACGGTCGCAGGTTCTGATCCTGCCTCGGGCATGGATGTGTGTGATGTCCTTAGGTTAGTTAAGTTTAAGTAGCTCTAAGTTCTAGGGGACTTATGACCTCAGAAGTGCAGTCCCGTAGTCCTCAGAGTCATTTGAACCATTTCGTCCACACGTTACACAACTAGTTTAAAAACACGTAGAATTTTACTTGCCACAAAATTCTGTAACGAAAGAATTAAAAATATATTCCAAATAGTTTTAATATATTATACAGCACTTAGATATGGGTAACTCGAAATATTTACGAATATGCGGAAAACATATCATAACTAGCAACATCAAAAACTGTGTAAAATAGCGGAAACGGCCCATGGCGGTCTTATTCTGATTCTAACACTAGACTGAAATACCGATTAAAAATCATGTGTTCCTACGTACCCCATCCTCTATGTATAACACTCTGCCCTACTGTCACAGTGTTTGAATTCAAATAAATATTACCGGTAAAGTATAACAACAGCTGCCTCATATCCGAGAACTCTGCCCAACTGTTACAGTGTTTGAATTCAAATAAATATTACCGGTAAAGTTTAATACCAGCTGCGTCATATCCGAGAAGTAAATAAGCCGACGGCCCCAGCCAGCTAGCTGCCCCCTCTCACCTCCTCCGCCACCCCCGCCCGACGCCCCGCCAACTCCATCCTTACATACACACAGCACTCTGTGGCAGCGCTGCGACTCCAGAGCGCCGCTCCAGCTCCAGCGGTGTCCCTCTCCTTAATCTGCTGGCTAAATACGCCGCACAAAGCCGCCTGCAGCTCGGCATGTTTAATTTTTAACGAGGTGCATCTACTGTTCTTCATTTACCTGCCTCGACGTCGACGGCTGCTAAATGAACCTACAGCGTTAACAAACATTTTGTAGTGCTGCGTGGCTTCCTGGAGCTGCGCCCTTTAGCTTTTCGTAAAATGTAATTTACCCTCAACCGTTTCCCTTTCAAAATAAGTAAGCAGAGACTGTACGGAATGAAGTACGAAAGAACGATACTTAACTCTCTTGTTACTAATTTAGTGTCCTCTTTTCATCAGAAGAAAGTAATAAACATAAAGGTAAACTGTGACTGTGATTTGATAAAGGTAAGTAATCCTTACCCCGACGTTGTTTGGAAATTTGTGTCAAGTTCTGCCGGCCAGATGGCCGAGCGGTTCTAGGCGCTAGAGTCTGGAACCGCGCGACCGCGACGGTCGCAGGTTCGAATCCTGCCTCGGGCATGGATGTGTGTGATGTCCTCAGGTTAGTTAGGTTTAACTAGTTCTAAGTTCTAGGGGACTGATGACCTCAGAAGTTCAGTCCCATAGTGCTCAGAGCCATTTGAACCATTTTTTATTTATTTATTTATTTATTTTTTGTTAAGTTCTACGGGACCAAACTTCTGAGGTCATCAGTCTCTAGGCTTACACACTCCTTAGCCTAACCTAAACTCCGTCCGCCTCCGCCTTCAGGCGACAAGTGGCCCATCGGGAGCATTCGACCGCCGTGTCATCCTCATTGAGGATGCGGGTAGGAGGGGCATGTGGTCGGCACACCACTCGCCCGATCGTTGCGATGGTTTTCTTTGACTGGAGCCGCTACTGTTCGGTCAAGTAGCTCCTCAGTTGGCATCGCGAGGCTGAGTGCACCACGAAAAATGGCAACAGCGCATGGTGGTCCGGATGGTCACCCATCTAAGTGCCGACAACGCCCGACAGGGCTTAACTTCGGCGATCTGACGGGAACCAGTGTATCTACTGCGGCAATGCCGTTGCAACTAACTTAAACTAACTTACGCTAAAGACAACACACATACACCCACGCCCAAGGGAGAACTCGAACCCCCGACGAGGGGAGCCGCGTGAACCGCGGCAAGGCGCCCGAGACCGCACGGTTACCGGGCGGTTCCGACGTTGTTAATATGAAGTAAACACACTTTTTACTTTTTGTGTTAGGATTACTTTTTCCTTTTTAACTAATCCTAGCCCAACAATTCATATTTTGGTTCGACACAAGACGCTGATCGACCTGCGAGGCCAGCCTCACCTACTACAGTCGGTAAATGGGAAACACTCGAGCAACCGCCCTATAGTCCAGATCTCTCCCCGTGCAATTATCACGCCTTTGGTCCCTTAAAAAAGGTCTTGAAGCGTCGATGATTCATGTCGAATGAGGATGTGCAACAGGCAGTAACGGACTTCTTCTCTCAGTGGGAAATGGCGTTTTGCCAAACGGGTATCTTCATCCTGGTGCGCCTTGATGTTGAGGGCGATTTCGTCTGATTGGCATACCGATTATGGATTGTGAGACCTTTGAACGGAAACATTTTGATTGTCTCTTAATGTTTCGACCCAAAGTGGCGAGACAAGTCTTCTACTTTGAAAAACCTTTCAACACTGAGGGCTTCTTGGCTAGCAGTGGCTAGACGCATGTTGGGAATTACTGAATGGGACAGAACCTATGAATATAAAGTGACACAATCAAGTACAAGTCCAATGTTTATGAAATTTTGTGGGAATGTCTATCACATTATGGGTATTAAATGATAAACCTTTCATTACATTCGGAACTAACGTTCTAAATGGTTCAAATGGCTCTGAGCACTATGGGACTTAACTTCGAAGGTCATCAGTCCCCTATAACTTAGAACTATTTAAACCTAACTAACCTAAGGACATCACACACATCCACGCCCGAGGCAGGATTCGAACCTGCGACCGTGGCGGTCACGCGGTTCCAGACTGTAGCGCCTAGAACCGTTCGGCCAACCCGGCCGGCGAACTAACGTCCGTAGTAAAAATAACTATGAGGTGTGACCCCCATGATCTCGAATACACACTTGTGTTCCTTGCTAAACGTAAGGAAAGTGCCGCCAAGTGTCGATCTTGAGGAATTTCTTGCCACACCTGAAGCCTGACTGTATCCAGTCACCAAGGCTGCTGGCTCGAGTCTGTTATGAAAGTAAACGTCTTCCCATCGCAGCCCAGACGTACACTTTGAATGGTAAATGATGTTACCGGCCACAGCAGTCAAGGATCCACACATTCCTCAATGTTGTTTGTGGTGTGAGCTGCAGTGTGAGGTCTTGCGTTCTCGGACTATGCCATTTCGTACCTTGGCCATGACATGTACGACAAGAAGGTTTACCATTCTTGCCACAAACTGATGCGAATTCAGCCTCCTTTCAACAGTTACCGACCTGTTGTTAAGACCTATAGATTCCAGGAGGAGGATGGGTGTAGCTCTCAAGCATCACAGCTCCGTATGAGCTTCGCCACGTCGTCTACGGACAAACTGGTCTCCATTTGGCCGCCACAGACAAAAGTGATATTCATTGCTATACACAACATAACGCAACTCTGTTTCCCCGCCATGCAAGGCTCTGTCGTAGCATAACCTGAAGTTCCATACTTGGTCCTTAAATGAACTGTGGATAAATCACGTTGATGTTTACCATCAAAGATATATATTTCAAACAATTTGGTAACTAATAACCGCTATCCAGCCATCTAGTAAACAAAATTTTGATACTCTGACAAACTGATACTTTCAGATACTGCTGTTGTGTATTAACCATATGTAAATGCATGTTTGACATGTTTCTCTGGTATAGAGTGAAGTGGCACTGTATCGGCGTTGTTTGTTCACGTCATTATTAGTACTGAATGAATATAGCTATAACTCAGTGTGGTACGTGAGGAAGTGTATGTACACTATCTGCAAATTGATAGTGAATGGGTTGTCATTGAACTGATTAGGACATTCATTTTTACAATAATGTTGCAATTATAAGTTTACATACTTATTCCAACTTGATGGAAGAATATTTTTTCGTGTAAAAATTTCTCTTTCTTGTGTCAGTAATGCAGTATAACTGTTGATTAATTTTAATTTACATACAGTAGAGTTAGCTTTATGATAATCTTTACTTTCAGTAATGTACAATAGTACCTAATTCAGAATAGTTATAAAAATTAATTGACCCCTTTTTTTGACTGCTGTCCTGTCATGTTAGGGCAACAGTTGCTCGTGACTAGTTTGAAGAATATTCTGGACAATTAGAGCGAATGATCTGTCTACTTATATCGCCCGACATGAGTTCCGTTGAACACTTACGGGACATAACCTAGAGGACAGTTCGTGCAGAAAATCCTGCGCTGACAACACGTGACATACAAACAAAATACCTGTATTTGTTTCTGATAGATACCAGCAGACTCAGTGAAACATAGCTCCTTGTTGTAGACGGAAAAGGTATTACGTGATGAGCGCGTAAACGCTAGGACTCACTAAAAGAGCGGCCTGTTTCTCCTCCTGTTGGGTTGGTAGACGTCTTTGCCATGAGTAAGGCAGTTGCAACACGACCGATACGTGGTTCATTTTGTTATTTTAGCTTAAAAAGTATAACTTGGCAGTTTGGCCAGAAGGATTTTTTTTAATGAGACTGACACCGGACTTGGAAGCTTACGTATTCCGATCTCCCGCTTCGCTTACTAGAAATGAATTTGACCTATTGGGCATATTCTGTAATTCCATGGGCTCCAACATACACAGAAGTATAGCGTGCTCAGAATAACAGAATGCTATCGTCATATCAATCATTTACACCTGAAAGTATCTCACACAGGAAAGAATAAATTTAGGTTTGTTCCGGTACTCATTTACGAAGTTAAACTGCGAAGATGGCAGAAAATGGTGTGTACTGAGGTGAGTTACTGCGCGCTTACACAGTTCCATCTCAAAAATACACTGGCCGTGAGAAACGAGAGATTCCACCAATTATTATTCATCTCGTGCTTGTTGAGGATGTGGTGAGCAGCGCAGTACACACACACACACACACACGCACACGCACACGCACACACACACACACACAATATTTTTCAGTCCATTGTGTTGCCATTGCAGAATGAATAGGAAACATTTTTTACCGGCACACTTATAACATTACGCAACGCCCACTTCGACATACACAGTATCTGATCAAAACTATACAGACACCTATTACTGGACATCAATATGGGATGTGTCCATCCTTCGCTTTTATGAAGGCGTGCACTCTGTTGGGCCACTTTAAATAAGGTTGTGAACTTCTGTGGAGGAATGGCAGCCCATACTTCTTCAAGAGCCGAAGCCAGAAAAGGTAGTGACGCTGGAAGCTGGAGGCTGAATCGAAGCCGACGTTCTAATTCATCCCAAAGGTATTCCATTGGATTCAGGTTGGGGCTCTGGCTAGCCCATTCTGTTTAAGGAATGTTGTTGTCCACAAACCATTGCATCACAGACGCTGCTTTGTAACAAGGTCCTTTGTCATGCTGATAAAAAGAATCATCGCCTCTTAAATGTTACCCTACTGTACGAAGTACATTATGTTGTAAAACGTGTTCATTTCCTTCCACATTTAGTGTTTTCTTAACGCAAAAAGGACATCACATCCTGACGAAGGAACCTCCCCCCCACCCCCCCCCACCCCCCAATCTCCTCCGTGCTTTACTATTGCCGCTGCTACATATGATGGCAGCAACGGTCTCTTGGCGTTCGTTAAACCCAAACCCTGTCGTCGGACTGCCACAGGGTACAGCGGGATTCATCGACCAGGAGCGCCGCTATTTAAATCACAGCGTGGGTCACTTAACACTGACTACAAAGTCAAGTGGATTACGAGGACCTGCTCCACAATTTTACCTCATTCTTCTTGACTCCCTACGTACGACCATTGTCCTAGCTGGACTGCTGGCAGCACTTTAGAACTAAACAATGCTTGCTTCCGCTGATTTTGTGTGATGTTTTTTAGAACTATACTCCGCACTGCTCGTCGGTCCATCGGCATGAGTACATGAGGTCTGCCTGAGCTCGGTTTTGCCGGCCGCTGTCGCCGAGCGGTTCTAGGCGCCTCAGTCTGGAACCGCGCTACCACCACGGTCGCAGGTTCGAATCCTGCTTCGAGCATGGATGTGTGTGATGTCCATAGGTTAGTTAGGTTTAAGCAGTTCTAAGTTCCAGGGGACTGATGACCTTAGATGTTAAGTCCCATAGTGCTCAGAGCCATTTGAACATGTGACCTCGGTTTTGCTATGATTGTTCCTTCAAGTTTCTACTTCACAATCACATCACCAACAGTAGAGATAGACAGCTTCAGAAGAGCTGAAATGCCCCTGATGTATTTGTAACTGAAAAAGTATCCTGTCAACAGCGCCGTTACAGAGACGAAGCGCAAGCTTTGACGAAAGATGGGGAATAATCGGCCGTACCCTTTTCAATGGAACCATCCACACATTTGTCGGAAGCAATTTAGGGAACTCGCGCGAAACCTGGATCTGAATCGCCGGACGAGGATTTGAACTGTCGCTCTCCTGTATGCGAGACCATTGTACTCAACACTGCGCCAGTCGCTCGGTCATTGGTTACTCAGGTGACATCCAATGGCTAATCTACGTTCGAATTTAGTGAGCTCTCCTGACCGACCCACTCAGCCGTCATTGCTTGTCTGCTGACAACAAGATATGCTCCGCTTCCTTTTAAACTGTCGGTTTCGCCCTCGTGACATCTAGTGGTAAATGTAGCAATACGTAGATGTGTCCAGGTACGTTTGATCCTATGCTGTACGCCACTCCACCGGAACGGTACAACCTGCAGATCTATCCCCAGTTGACGTCTGTCTAGCATGACGCACTTTTTTTAAGTCCAAAGTCCTAGATCATATATGTCGTATTCGTTCTTTCGGAAATGTCCGAAAGAACAGAGGCCATTTTGATCTTGCAGCCATTATGAATCAAGACACAAGGGAATTCATGGCATTTAGCTGCTAGTGGGCACACCAGCATCTTTAGGTCAGTAATTCCTTTGTGTCTTGATCCGTAGATAAGTGCAGATAGATAGCAGAAGTAGCATGAAACCATTTCAAGATGAACTCGAGTTCCACTCTATTCGCCGCTAAGCATTATCACAAGACTTCATATGATTTATTGGCCGTAAGAACGGATTCACAAGTTACGACCCGGTGACGTTATCTTACGGCGTTCAGGCTGTGCTACTTTTAAACGTAACCCTATTCAAAATTCTGCGTGCTTTACAGTAATAGCTTTCTTTTGTTTTCCACCGGTGTATTTCTGCAATTCATACGAAGCGATGTTGTTCTGAGAGCCCGCAGTTTTGCTTTACTTGTAGCTTACACTTGACAAAAATAAACTGTTTTTAATAAATATAAAGTCCGATTCTGGTGCAATAGCGTGCTATTACCGTCGCTTCCAATTTAGTCCGTTTGCAAAGAATTTGAGTTGTGTTTCAGTCATCGGTTTCCCCTTTTCCACGCACAGTAATAAATGATAACGGTTTCCCGAGAGTCCCAAAAAAAAAAATCAATTTCCTGGACTACAAAATGCATCTACTAAACCAACCTCCTGCATAGACAGTAATTTTGTCTCTGTGACTTCGTTTGTATACACATAATGACACCAAAATTCTTCTAGATTATGCTTCATCAATTTCTCCAAATACGATTTTTAACTCTCTTTCGCCGAGTGTTCTTGGATTCAACTCAACAAACTCATTTCCCAACTCACTGGAACAACCTCAGGGTACGTAAATACCTTGCGACCATCAGCCTTGGCACTTGTATAGAACGACGAGTACTTTGCGCCTTTGCGGACCATTAAGTTCACACGTATCAAAAATCGATACTCGTCTAAGAGAAGCAATGATAATAGTATCTCGAACGCTTAGATCTACACCTATTGATTGAATACCCGTACTAACTAATATAGTACCACCTGAAATCAGAAGTAATTAGTTACTATTCACATACTATAGTACATTACTGTAGAACGAAACTCTTCCTATAACCAAGACCTGACATCATAAATTCGCTTGAAACCGATGTTACCTCTATGACCAAAAAGGTGAGGAGGCATTTCTCTACGGAAAGGAATGTAAAAGATTGTGGAGTAGAAGCAAAGTCAAGAATAGAAGCCTACTTGACGATACGAACATAACAGTAGAGGGCTTTAAACTTTGGAGAAGAGTATGGACTGTTTTCAACCGTACAAGGACAGGCGTCGGAAGATATCAGAAGATGAGCCTCAGTGTTAGTGCGGACTCAAACAATTGATGGACCACCTGATTGAGTGCACTTTCCATGGCTATAGTGGTGACCTTGAGGACATGCATGAACTCACAGACAGTGAAACAGTCTGGTGCAAAAATAAAAACCTTATTATCTAAAATTTTGTATTATGTAATGCTGAATGTGTGTTATTTTGCGGTACAATCTCTTTTTTTAATATTCACCTTCCACATTCCGAACTAATAAATACAAATAAATCAACAAACTGCACTCTCTTCGCCCGATCAGCTTCTTCACACGTAAAACTTCGTTAAGTATATTTTTTATCAGTTCGTCTGAAATGTTCAGTCCCAAAAGACCCACGATACGTAACGGCTTTAATGTTGCTATACCACTAATTTTGTCAACCATTTCTACAGATAAATCTCAGCCCAGTGTGTGGAAACTGTCAAATCTGTTGCGTTTGTGTAGGAAATTCTAAATTCATTAACGCAGCAATAAACACGCCTGGTGTGGAGGAGGTGTAATCTGCACGATTTTCCATTAAGTCATGATGCAGGTGAGTTGCAATAAACGTTTTTGAAAAGAAAATGTAATACTGTTCCGCACTACACGACACTGGCCCTTACCCAGTGTGTCAGCAGTCACTTAAAACAGCTGCCGACAAGCAATTATGCTTGATGTTTGTTTGAAAATTGGAACAAAACAGTTAGAAGGATCGCAATTATCAGTACTGACACCTCCTTACAAAGCAGTCCCAACACTTGGAAATGGCTGCGTCACAACTGCCATATTTTCGTGGTTGATCATTATTGTCCACACATTACTGCCAACTCTGCTGAGACAATGGACAGTTCGGGCACTGGCAGATGGCATGGCCACCTGTTCGATAGATCGGAGCCCCAAGATCACATGTGTGCCGCTCACGTGAGGCGTGTTTGCGTTGCGGATCCTCCGGAAACTGCAGCTCGCATCGAGGAAGGAGTGGAGCAACGCACCGACACAACAACTGAATAAGCTTTTGGAGTGTGTGATGAAAAGCAAATGATGCACGTGGATCCATGTTCTACAAGGTCCATTCCCATTAATATGACCACTGCCTATGTTTGACATCAACGTCCGATAACGGCTCACAGACCGTAGGTGGCAGCACTAACAGTGGAGGGTGCATAAAGCGTGTCGCGGTGAGGCGGAAAACAGTGTAGGCCTTGTCGTGATGCGGGAACGGAACGATTTATCTGACTTCCAAAACGGCATTGTGGTTGGTTCAAATGGCTCTGAGCACTATGGGACTTAACATCTGTGGTCATCAGTCCCCTTGAACTTAGAACTACTTAAACCTAACTAACCTAAGGACGTCACACACATCCATGCCCGAGGTAGGATTCGAACCTGCGACCGTAGCGATCACGCGATTCCAGACTGAAGCGCCTAGAACCGCACGGCCACACCGGCCGGCTAAAGGGCATTGTCATTGGCTTTCAGAACAAGGGTGGAAGTATTTCCGAATAAACAAGGTTTGTGGCCTGCTGGCGTTCTGTCGTGGATAAGGTATACCATGCATGGCAAAATGGCGCTATTCAAAATCGGCGACGAGACAACTGTGGGAAATGTGTACGGGCGAATAGAGAAACTGTTCAGCAACTGACCACCCAGATGAACCAAGGGGCTACCAACAGTTTCTCTTCAACGACCGTTCAGCTAATGTTGCTGCGTAAGGGCCTTCGCAGAAGACGCCTGGTCCATGCACCCATGTTAACTAGCGTTCGTCGACGACGAGGGCTGCAATTTGTACGCCAAAACAGCAGCTGAACGTCCAATAAGTGGTGATAGATGGCCCTTCAGATGAATCATATTTTACGAGTATGCTCCATCTGACAGATGGCTGTTGGCATGTACGGAGTAAAACTTCTGAAAATAAACGCCTTGTATCAGTCGTCCGAAGCTTCGAGGCCAGCTGGCATTCCCTGTAAGATATTCAGTCTGGAAGGCATAATGGATCAGCATAAGTATGCGTCTACACTTTGGGACCATGTGTCTCCACCTCCTACACTCGCTCCCCAATCCCCCACGTGCAGGTTGTTTTTCCTCAGCACGATGACGTCTACGAGCAGGACAATGAAACGTTCCACACAGCCTGCAATGTACGTTCGTTTTTCGAAGAGTATCGGGATGTGTTTACCGTATTCTCCCGGCAACCAAAACCCTCTAGTTTAAACTCAGTCGACGATCCTGGGGACCATCTCGATCGGCCTGTTCGCGCAATGGAGCCTCAACTGAGAAACCTGTCAGAATGACTCCTTAACCCCGCCGGTACATTCCAGAAACTCACTGACACCCTTCCCGCACGTCTCGCAGCAGCTCTCACCGCAAGATGTTTTGTTTGGGTTTTTGACAGGTGGCCACAATTGTTATTGGACAGTGTGATTGATCCATTGGAATTTGTAGTTCCCCGACGATCCATGTCTTTGAATGACACTTCTCTTAGTGGAACTTCCATTCTCGTCGCCCTCTGTCGGTGTGCACTGGCGGATATTTACTTTATCGCGCACTTGAAATTAGTGTAATCTCATGAAATTCATATAGTGTTCTGTGTTAACAAAAATCAATGTTACGTACCAGCCAGAAATCAATTTTACAAGTAAAATTACTTACTGTAAAGTAATACAATGATGAGGCTTTGGTTGTGATAATATTGTGAAATAACCAGCGAAAATCTTATTTCAAATTTAAGTTGAATTAAAAATTATAATCAATATTATGTAATACTGAAATGTGTCCCGCGTGTAGTGGCCATTATTTACGTGGCGATTGCACATCCACTCCCAAATAATTTTTCTCTTTATAGTTGTATGATATTAAAGTAATTAGAATCCACCAATTGGCTGTAGCATATTTAGCACTAACACTTGCTATGAGCACCAGATATCACTTTTCCACCCTAATGTCATGACCAAAGATTCTGTGCGGTTGTTATTATTTAGTTCTCAAAGCTTGGTTTCTTGGATATTTGTGCCATAGTGGATGCTAATCTGCAGCTAACTTTAAGACGGTCGTCTGACCGGTTTGATGCCCCACGTCAAGAATTCGCCTCCCACTTCAGCCTTTTCAGCTCAGAGTAGCACTTGCACGCAGCGTCCTCAATTATTTGTTTGATACATTTCAATTTTTATGTTTACCTACAGTTTTTACTCTCTGCAGCTCCCTCTAGTACCATAGAAGTTATTACTAAATGTCTTAACATATGTTCTGTCCCCTTGTCCCTCCTACTTTTCAACGATTTCCATGTGTTTCACTCCTCGCCGATTCTTAAAGAACCTCTACATTTATTATCAGTCAATTTAATTTTCAATATCCTTCTATAATATCACATTTCGAATGCTTTACTTCTTTTTTCTTCGTTTTCACACAGTCCACGCTTCACTTCCACACAATGCTGTGCTTCTCAGAAATGTATTCATCAAATTAAGGCCGATATTTGACATTAATAAACTTACTTTGGCCAGAAATCCACTCCTTGCCTCTGCTAGTGTGCTTTTCATATCTTTCCTCCTTCGTGTGTTATTTTGTCTTCCATGTAGCAGAATTCTGCACTTCGTCGACTTCGTGATCCTCAATTTTGATGGTATGTTTCTCAGTAATTTCATTTCTGCTACTCCTCATTACTATCGCCTTTCTTCGGTTTTCTCTTAGTCCCTATTCTGTGGTCATTAGACTGTTAATTCCACTCAGTATGATCTGTAATTCTTCCTCTCTTTGAGACTGAAGGTAGCAATGTCATCAGTGAGTGTTGTCAATGATATCCTTTCATCCTGAATTTTAATCCGGAACCTGAATATTTCTTTATGCTCGTCATTATTCTTCGATGTAGAGATTGTATAGTAGGAGAGCAAAGACTGCATCCCTGTCTTACACCCTTTTTAATCAAAGCACTTCGCCCTTGGTGTGCCATTTTTATTGTTCGTTCGTGGTCGTTATACATCGTTCGTCTTTCCCCATAGCTTACACCAACATTTATGCGAAATTCATATGTTTTCCACCATTTCGGTTGCCAAACGCTTTTTCGCGAACGATAGTCTTATGAAGATGTCTCGATATTGTTTAACTCTGGATTCCACTCTCAGTCTTAACGCCAGAAAGGCCTCTCTGGTGCCTTTAGCTTTCCTAAATCCAAATTGATCATCACCTATAAGAGCCTCAATTTTGTTTCCATTCGTCAGCAGCTTGGGTACAAGAGCCCATATCTGACCTTGCTGTCTTCGGGATGATGTGGATTATATTTTTCTGAAAGTGTGGTGGTACGTCTCCAGACTCATAAAATATACAGACCATCTTGAATAATCGTTTGGTTGCCACTTTCCCCAACGATCTCAGAAATTTCGATGAATGTTATCTATGCCTTCCGCCTAATCTGATTGAAAGTCATCGAAAGCTCTGTTAAACTCTGACTTTAATATCATCGCATCCCCTGTGTCTTCCACATCGACTCCCATTTCACGACATTAGAAATTTCTCTCCCTCGTAGAGGCTTTCAATGCACTCTTTCTACCTACCCGTCTCCGCCTCTCTGTTCAAAAATGGAATTTCTCTTACACTCCTCTTGTTTACGTCTATGCTTTTGGTTTCACCGAAAGTTGTTTTGAATTCCTTTTATTCTGAATCAGTCATTTCGACAACCATTACTTTCTCGATTTCTTCGCCTTTTTCCTGGACTCATTTCGCCTACATTTGCCCGAACATCCAATTTATTTGATCCCATCTGACATATTGTTGTATTCCTACATTTTTGCACTCCCTCCTTTCATCGATTGTTGAAGTATTTCTTCTGTTAACCAAGCTTTCTACGCAGCTATCTTTTTGGTACCTATGTCTGTCTGTCCAGTTCTGTGACTACCCTTTTGAGATGTCTGTTGCTCTTCAGCGAAGTTGCCTACTGTTGTACTTCACTATCGCAGCATATACTGTCCTATAGTATTTCAAACGCAGTTCATCATTGTTCAGTACATTCGTATCTTCTCCTTTCCATACTGATTCTTCCCGACGTGTCTCTTAACCCTCAGTCTATACTTCATCTACATCTTCATCTACATGGATACTCTGCAGATCACATTCAAGTGTCTGGCAGAGGGTTCATCGAACCACCTTCACAATTCTCTATTATCCTGCTGCATATCGACGTTAACGATATGGGTCTGTAATATACTGTATTACTCCTACTACCTTTCTTGAATATTGGTGTGACCTGTGCAACTTTCCAGTCTTTGAGTACGGATCTTTCGTCGAGCGAACGGTTGTATGTGATAGTTAAGTATGGAGCTAATGCATCAGCATACTTCGAAAGTAACCTAATTGGTATGCAGTCTAGACCAGAAGACTTGCTTTTATTAAGTTATTTGAGTTACTTCACTACTCCGAGGATATTTACTTCTACGTTACTCATGTTGGCAGCTGTTCTCGATTCGAATTCTGGAATACTTACTTCGTCTTCTTTTGTGAAGGCATTTCGGAAGGCTGTGTTTAGTAACTCTCTGGCCGTGCGGTTCTAGGCGCTATAGTCTGGAACCGCAAGACCGCTACGGTCGCAGGTTCGAATCCTGCCTCGGGCATGGATGTGTGTGATGTCCTTAGGTTAGTTAGGTTTAAGTAGTTCTAAGTTCTAGGGGACTGATGACCATAGAAGTTGAGTCCCATAGTGCTCAGAGCCATTTAGTAACTCTGCTTTGGTAGCACTGTCTTCGATAGTATCTCCGTTGCTACCGCACAGAGAAGACATTGATTGTTCCTTGCCGCTAACATACTTCACATACGACCAGAATCTCTTTGGATTTTCTGCCAGGTTCGAGGCAAAGTTTCACTGTGGAAACTGTTACAGGCATCTCGCATTGAAGTTCGCGCTAAATTGCGAGCTTCTGTAAAAGATCGCCAATCTTGGGGATTTTGCGTCTGTTTAAATTTGGCATGCTTCTTTCGTTGTTTATGGAACAGTGTTCTAACCCGTTCTGTGTACGAAGGAGGATGAGCTCCGTCGTTTGTCAGTTTATTTGGTATAGATCTCTCAATTGCTGTCGATACTATTTCTTCGAATTTAAACCACATCTGGTCTACTCTTGTACTATTAATTTGGAATGAGTGGAGATTGTCTCTTAGGATGGTGTCAAGTTATTTTTATCTGCTTTTTTGAATAGGTATATTTTTCGAGGATTTGGAGATTACAATATTCAATCTCGCTACGACAACTCTGTGTTCACTAATCGTTAATCGGTTTTGATGCTAGTTATTAACTCAGGATTATTTGTTGCTAAGAGGTAAAGTGTGTTTTCACTACCGCTTTCTATTCGCGTGGGCTCATGAACTAACTGCTCGAAATAATTTTCAGAGAACCGTTTTAGCACAATTTCGAATGATATTTTATGCGTACCTACGGAATTAAACATGTATTTTCGCCAACATATCGAGGGTAAATTAAAGTCACCACCAACTATTATTGTATGAGTCGGGTATGTGTTTGAAATCAAACTCAAGTTTTCGTTGAACCTTTCAGCAACTGTATCATCTGAATTGGGAGGTCGGTAAAAAGATGCAACTATGATTTTATTCCGGTTGCCAACAATGACCTCTGCCCCTACTAACTCACAGGAAGTCTCTACTTCAATTTCGCGACAAGATGAACTACTTCTGAGAGCAACAAACACGCCACTAAACTGTGATCTGGGTATACATCTTCTCTTAGGTACGCCTTACAGTCTAGCACCTGATTTCGCAATCTACATCTCACCATGATGTTATCCTGCTGGAGTCTTCCCGTATCTCCAAGCCATTTCCAATTATACCTTCCCCTCTTGTTATTTTTTAACAGTGTATTGGTTAGTAATAAAAAATATAAATTGAAAAGACGCAGTTTATTTGATTTTGACCCTTTCTGTGAAACTGTTCTAGCAAAAAGAGACTAAAAATCCATTAACAAGATTAACCATTTTTGTTTTACAGACAGCCTGGCGAATTACTAATCTTCCCATATCCAAGATAAATTATAACCGTTTCAGTGACTGAAGGAATGCATTATGAACGAGGCGATTGCTTTAACTCCAACTCTGATAAGGGAAGATACTGAGAATTCAGTAATTCTGTAGAAATTAGCACTGGACTTATTCTGTGGATATAAAAGTTTCTCCAATATCTTCTGTTTCGAAGACAGAGAATGAGTTGACCGTTCTGGAGACACTTAAGTTGAAACTGAACTAATCCCAATGTACTCTGAGGGTTCACCGCTGTTTTAAATTCGTTTATTTCGCAGTAAGAGGCACAATGGAGTCTTTCCAGGGTATAGTATTACCGATGGTCACAAATTGTAGGTAACGCAGTTTCCCGAATGAAACTGTCTTAAGTCGGACTGATAAAGTACCAGATGAAGAAATCCTTGGTATGAGAGAGAAGGGGCAGGTTAGTGAGACCTGGGTATAAGCCAGTCAAGTATATACACTCCTGGAAATTGAAATAAGAACACCGTGAATTCATTGTCCCAGGAAGGGGAAACTTTATTGACACATTCCTGGGGTCAGATACATCACATGATCACACTGACAGAACCACAGGCATATAGACACAGGCAACAGAGCATGCACAATGTCGGCACTAGTACAGTGTATATCCACCTTTCGCAGCAATGCAGGCTGCTATTCTCCCATGGAGACGATCGTAGAGATGCTGGATGTAGTCCTGTGGAACGGCTTGCCATGCCATTTCCAACTGGCGCCTCAGTTGGACCAGCGTTCGTGCTGGACGTGCAGACCGCGTGAGACGACGCTTCATCCAGTCCCAAACATGCTCAATGGGGGACAGATCCGGAGATCTTGCTGGCCAGGGTAGTTGACTTACACCTTCTAGAGCACGTTGGGTGGCACGGGATACATGCAGACGTGCATTGTCCTGTTGGAACAGCAAGTTCCCTTGCCGGTCTAGGAATGGTAGAACGATGGGTTCGATGACGGTTTGGATGTACCGTGCACTATTCAGTGTCCCCTCGACGATCACCAGTGGTGTACGGCCAGTATAGGACATCGCTCCCCACACCATGATGCCGGGTGTTGGCCCTGTGTGCCTCGGTCGTATGCAGTCCTGATTGTGGCGCTCACCTGCACGGCGCCAAACACGCATACGACCATCATTGGCACCAAGGCAGAAGCGACTCTCATCGCTGAAGACGACACGTCTCCATTCGTCCCTCCATTCACGCCTGTCGCGACACCACTGGAGGCGGGCTGCACGATGTTGGGGCGTGAGCGGAAGACGGCCTAACGGTATGCGGGACCGTAGTCCAGCTTCATGGAGACGGTTGCGAATGGTCCTCGCCGATACCCCAGGAGCAACAGTGTCCCTAATTTGCTGGGAAGTGGCGGTGCAGTCCCCTACGGCACTGCGTAGGATCCTACGGTCTTGGCGTGCATCCGCTGCGCTCCGGTCCCAAGTCGACGGGCACGTGCACCTTCCGCCGACCACTGGCGACAACATCGATGTACTGTGGAGACCTCACGCCCCACGTGTTGAGCAATTCGGCGGTCCTCACGCCCCACGTGTTGAGCAATTCGGCGGTACGTCCACCCGGCCTCCCGCATGCCCACTATACGCCCTCGCTCAAAGTCCGTCAACTGCACATACGGTTCACGTCCACGCTGTCGTGGCATGCTACCAGTGTTAAAGACTGCGATGGAGCTCCGTATGCCACGGCAAACTGGCTGACACTGACGGCGGCGGTGCACAAATGCTGCGCAGCTAGCGCCATTCGACGGCCAACACCGCGGTTCCTGGTGTGTCCGCTGTGCCGTGCGTGTGATCATTGCTTGTACAGCCCTCTCGCAGTGTCCGGAGCAAGTATGGTGGGTCTGACACACCGGTGTCAATGTGTTCTTTTTTCCATTTCCAGGAGTGTATATTGACACTGAACTCATCAGCAGTATGGTAAACGTAAGGTTTCAACTTAAGTGTCTCCAGAACGGTCTACTCATTCTCTGTCTTCGAAACAGAAGATATTGGAGAAACTTTTATATCCACAGAATGAGTCCAGTGCTAATTTCTACAGAAGTGAAGCATGGACGATAAATACTTTGGACAAGAAGAGAATAGAAGCTTTCGAAATGTGGCGCTACAGAAGAATGCTGAAGATTAGATGGGTAGATCACATAACAAATGAGGAGGTATTGAATAGAATTGGGGAGAAGAGTAGTTTGTGGCACAACTTGACAAGAAGAAGGGACTGGTTGGTAGGACATGTTCTGAGGCATCAAGGGATCACAGATTTAGCATTGGAGGCCAGCGTGGACGGTAAAAATCATAGAGGGAGACCAAGAGATGAATACACTAAGCAGATTCAGAAGGACGTAGGTTGCAGTAAGTACTGGGAGATGAAGAAGCTTGCACAGGATAGAATAGCATGGAGAGCTGCATCAAACCAGTCTCAGGACTGAAGACCACAACAACAACAAGGTAAATAATCGAAAACCTTGGTTTTCCCATAGTATTGGACGCATTTATTTTTAAATGCCTTCGTAGTTACCATGAGGACACATCAAGTTAATCTCTCCGCATAAGCTTGCGATTAACCTCGTACCTCTCTTTTTTTTATAGATTAGTGGCTTTGCTGTTTCGTTTATTATGCCTAGTCAATTACGCCAAAATTTAACAATTTAAAGTATTTTGCTAGCCCAGCAGCATAAAATACTAAAGGATTAAATCAAAATACCTAAATATTCTGTTGAATAGACACATACCAGAGATTGTTTCTGACTTTTCGCCTCTTGGGATTCAATATAACGCAAATCTACGTTCATTAATCATTGAATAATAATTTAAGAAGAAACAAAGGTGCAAAATATGATTAAATGCAGCTCTTTAAAATACTTTAGTCAGTTACTTGGTTGTTTATCCAACATGCGAATGGAACAGGAAAGAAAATTATTAAATACATTTATGAAGTGCCTTACCCGATGCATTGTACAATGACTTGCGGAATATTCCAGTTCATGAAGACATGTTTTATGTGCATTGAAGTAGTCTTTAGGAGAAGTTGAGCCATAATTACACAATCTGATAAAAAAAACGCGAGGATAAGTAACTATTTGCAGACATTAATATGAAGTGTGTCCACCCTTCGCCTTTATGACGACTTAAATTGTGCTGGAGACACTTTCATTGAGGTGTCTGAATGTTTGCGAAGGAATTCCAGTCAATTCTTCCTCAAGAAGCGAAGCCGAGGAAGGCAGTGATGTTGGATGCTGGAGGTCTGGAGCGAAGTCTACGTTTTAACTCATCGCAAAGGCGTTGCACTGGGTTCATGTCGGGAGTGTGGGCAGGGCACGCCATTTCAGGTATGGTATTGTCCACAAACCACTGCCTCACAGATAATCCTATATGACATGGTCCATTATAATTCCGATAAAATCATCGTCTCCGAACTGCTCCTCTAGTGCATGCAGTACACATTGCTGTAAAAGGTGTAATAGTGTTTCGCATTTAGCGTTTTCCCAAACACAATAAGTGCATCACTTCCTAATCACCTAAGTCAGCCCCCAGACCGTAACGACCACCTGCACATTACTGCACTGTCGGTACTACAAATGATTGGAAGTAAATTTCCCCATGCAATCATTAAAGCCAAACCTTTCCAACGGACTGCTTCATCATTCCAAATCACTCATTTATAGTCATTCACTGTCCAGTGGTGTCGTTCTTTATACCACCTCAAGTGTCACTTAGCACTGAAGACAAAAATGTGTACATCATGAGTACGACCATTTAGCCCATTCCTTTTAATTCCCTGCGCACTGTCATTGTGTTGGATGGAACGCTGGTAGTAATGGTAATTTGGAAACTACGAGTGAATACTTCCGCGGCATTTTTTTTTTTACATCCATTCTTCGCAATGCTTGGCATTAAGAGGAATGACCACATAAACAAAACAGTAGGAAAAGCATATGCCAGACTGAGATTCATAAGAAGAATCGTTAGGGAATGTAGGAGAGATAGAGAAAGTCCAACGAAGAGCAGCGCGGAGGCGGTGCGAGAATGTTACTGAGAAGCTCGACGAACCCCATTGTCAGACGTTACAAGAGAGGCGTTGTGAATTACGGAGAAGTTTACTATTGAAATTTCGAGAGAGCACTTTCCAGGATGAGTCGGACAATATATCACTTCCTCCCCCATGTATCTCGCGTAATGACCGTGACGAGAAAATTCCAGAAATTAGAACCAGTATAGAGCCTTACCGACAATCATTTTTCCCAAGCGACATTCGCGATTGAAACTGGGTGGGGAGGATCATTTAGCGGTACCGAAAGGAGCCTCCGCTACACACCAATAGATGGAGGGTTACGACGTAATGTAGAATTAAGTCTGGTCAAGATGAGAAAGTAATACTCAGAAGTTATTGTGAATCACGATTGGCTCGAAACGAAAGTCAGTGGTTAGTACAACGACGTGTGAAACGTGTGTTTCAGACTGAGTAGCAAGTGTGAACCAGGGTAACGGACAATTTCGCGGCGTGTTGTCTCTCTGGTAGCAGAACGCCCCCTTCGCTCGTGGAGCAACATCTATCGTGCGGTTCCCCAGGGCTGCACCACCTGAACCGGAGAGGAGGCGCCTAAGCCGCGGCGTCCATAACCGAATCGAGCTGCGGCGGCTGAGCGTTTTCTGAGGAAACATCCATCCCCACCCTCGACGCCCACCCCCACCCCACCTGGGAGGCTCGGGGCTTCCCCTTATGCGGGCGCAACTTCTTCCGATAACTCGCCGGCTCGGCTCAGCAGCAGCAGCAGTGCTGCCAGCCTCTCAAACCGGCGAGCCTGCACCTGGCTGCCTGTGCCCATCCAACTTCCCAGCTACCTTTAATGGGCAATTACCGACATCGGCCCTCACAGAGATTATAATCTTTGATGGACCAAAACGTAGTGATGTAGCACAAGGTAAATAGGCGCGAAGAGAGGCTAGTAATTTAGCCGTACACGTTCTGTCTTACCGTGGCATTCTAATAACTCAACATTATAAAATATCTGCTTTCTTTCAGAAATCTTATACATTCCTCATTGTCCTCACAGAGTCTGCCTATCTCATCGTTATCCACCTGATCTCATACGCAAATGACACTACGAAATAACTGCTGGCTTATCTTCGTTTGGTGAAGATAAATTTCACGATGTACACTACTGGCCATTAAAATTGCTACACCACGAAGATGACGTGCTACAGACGCGAAATTTAACCGACAGGAAGAAGATGCTGTGATATCCAAATGATTAGCTTTTCCGAGCATTCACACAAGGTTGGCGCCGGTGGAGACACCTACAAGGTGCTGACATGAGGAAAGTTTCCAACCGATTTCTCATACACAAACAGCAGTTGACCGGCTTTGCCTGGTGGAACGTTGTTGTGATGCCTCGTGTAAGGAGGAGAGATGCGTACCATCACGTTTCCGACTTTGATAAAGGTCGGATTGTAGCCTATCACTACTGCGGTTTATCGTATCGCGACATTGCTGTTCGCGTTGGTCGAGATCGAATAACTGTTAGCAGAATATGTAATCGGTGGTTTCAGGAGGGTAATACGGAACGCCGTGCTGGATCCCAACGGCTTCGTATCATTAACAGTCGAGATGACAGGTATCTTATCCGCATGGCTATAACGGATCGTGCACCCACGTCTCGATCCCTCATCAACAGATAGGGACGTTTGCAAGACAACAGCCATCTGCACGAACAGTTCGACGACGTTTGTAGCAGCATGGACTATCAGCTCGGAGACCATGGCTACGGTTACCCTTAACGCTGCAACACAGACAGGAGCGCCTGCGATGGTTTACTCAACGACGAACCTGGGTGCACGAACGGTAAAACGTCATTTTTTCGGATCAATCCTGGTTCTGTTTACAGCATCATGATGGACGCATTCGTGTTTGGCGACATCGCGGTGAACGCACATTGGAAGCGTGTGTTCGTCATCGCCATACTGGCGTAACACCCGGTGTGATGGTATGGGGTGCCATTGGTTACTCGTCTCGGTCACCTCTTGTTCGCATTGACGGCACTTTGAACAGTGGACGTTACGTTCCATATGTGTTACGATCCGTGGCTCTATCGTTCATTCTATCCCTGCGAAACCCTACATTTCAGCAGGATAATGCACGACCGCATGTTGCAGGTCCTGTACGGGCCTTTCTGGATACAGAAAATGTTCGACTGCTGCCTGGTCAGCATATTCTTCAGATCTCTCACCAATTGAAAACGTCTGGTCACCGGTGGCCGAGCAACTGGCTCGTCACAATACGTCAGTCACTACTCTTGATGAACTGTGGTATCGTGTTGAAGCTGCATGGGCAGCTGTACCTGTACACGCCATCCAATTTCTGTTTGACCCAATGCCCAGGCGTATCGGGGTCGTTATTACGGCCAGAGGTGGTTGTTCTGGGTACTGATTTCTCAGGATCCATGCACTCAAATTGCGTGAGAATGTAATCACATGTCAGTTGTAGTATAATATATTTGTCCAATGAATACCCGTTTATCATCTGCATTTCTTCTTGGTGTAGCTATTTTAATGGCCAGTAGTGTACATTCCCTGTAGTAGTTCCGCGCTATTCGTTAATAACAATGCGAGGACCACCATCCATACTAATTGTCATCTTGTGATTAATCTTGTCACACTAGACTGTTATTTTATCGTTGTGTGTGTTTCCAAATAGTGTAAGGGACGATCAAAAAGTTTCGGTTTGAGGTCAGTGTTACAGCGTATCTGCAACGCAGCACGACTCCCATCCGAGTATACAGGATGCTCTAAAATTCCCCATACAAACTTCTAGTAATTGTAGAGGGGAATGAGTAGATAACATTTTGAATTGTGACCCGTGTACTACAATACCTGAAAACACGTTGGTAACGCGAACACTTTTAGACGTAATCTATTAGGCGGCATGCAGCACATCACTTGTTGTACAATTCCACTCATTAATAACGAAAGATACAAAAAGGAAACTCAATCAGTTTTCACAATCACTGTTGTTTATAGCACGGCGTCGTGTGATCTGGGTGTGCCGCATTTCCTTCGAAACGACACTCATGCCTTCTGACGGTGAAGGTACACCTTTCTCTAAGCCATTGCGCAGTTGTGGCGAGAAGGGTCTGTGACGGATTCACTCGTTGTGGATAACGATATTGATAAAGGCGGCGAGTCTCTCTTCCATTACCCTGAGCTTCGCCATACGGAAGGATCATGTCTGTGCATTCTCCAAACGTGTGCTCAACCATATTGCTCTAACACTCACATACACTTGAATGAAGTTCTAACCATGTCAAAGAGGTAGGTCGGATGTTAAATGAAATCAGCCGATTTGACGTAAGGACCACCCCTCCCCCCCCCCCCCCCCTCCTCAACCACGATTACCTTGTCACATACCTACCTAACAAACATTTTACGTTTTCAAACGGCTGTAACACGGAAACACTACGTTTCCTGACATGGGTTCCAATTCAAAATACTATCTACTCATTCCTTTCTACAAGTACTAGAAGATTGTAAGGCGAATTTTATAGTACCCTGTATAAGCACCGACATGAAGGCAAACGATTAGCGTGGCTATCGTGTCTTTCCGACTTGCGTGCGGTAAATGTGCGTCTGTGGGATGATTGCCTCAGTGCTAACGGCGATCTTGCCTGATGGGCTTACCGATTCTGCACTGTATAGCCTTCAAACGGAAACTTTATTATCGCCTCTTATGCTCTGAAGTGCCAAAGAGACTGGTATAAGCATGAGTATTCAAGTACAGAGATATGTGCAAGATTTAAGTGAGTTTGAACGCAGTATTATAGTCGGCGCACGAGCGATGGCACAGCTTCTTAGAGGTGGCAATGAAGTGGGGATTTTTCCGTACGACTATTTCACGAGTGTACCGTGAATATCAGGAATCCGGTGAAACATCAAATCTACGACATCACTGCGCGTGGAAAGAGATCCTACAAGAACGGGACCAACGACGCCTGAAGAAAATCGTTCAACGGGACAGAGATGCAACCCTTTCGCAAATTATTGCAGATTTCAATTCTGGGCCACCAACAAGATTCAACCCAAAACAATCGATTTGGGCTTTCGGAGCCGTAGGCCCACTCGTGTTCCCTTCATGACTGCACCTCGCCTGGGCCCCTCAACATCGACATTAGACTGTTGATGACTGGAAACATGTTGCCTAGTCGGACGAATTTCGTTTCAAATTGTACCGAGCGCATGGATATGTACGGGTATAGAGACAATCACATTAATCCATATCCGCTGCATGTCAGGAGGTGACTGTTCGAGCTGTTGGAGGCTCTGTAATGGTGCGGAGCTTGTGCATTTGGAGTGATACGGGACCCCTGATTCGTCCAGATACGACTCTGACAGGTGACATGAACCTAAGCGTCCTGTCTGATGACCTGCATCCATTCATGTCCATTGTGCATTTCGACGAGGTTGGGCAATTTCAGCAGGACACTGCGACACTCCACACGCCCAGAATTGCTACAGAGTGGCTCCAGGAACACTCCTATGAGTTTCAACACTTCCAATGGCCACCAAATTACCCAGACATGAAAATTATTGAACATATCTGGGATGTCTTGCTGCGTGCTGTTCAGAAGAGATCATCACCACCTCGTACTCTCACGGATTCATGGTGTCATTTCCCTCCAGCACTACTTCAGGCATTAGTCGAGTCCATGCCACCTCGTGCTGCGGCACTTCTGCTTCCTCGGTGGGGTTCTACACAATATTAGGCGGGTGTACCAGTTTCTTTGGCTCTTCAGTGCATGTGAGCTCTGAGGAACCTTCCAAGATACGGTTTCACTATTACTTCCCGACCGTTTTGCTGCTTTCGGTGGCGTTACAGCTGTCGCTCATTGAGAAACGTAGCGAAAATGCTGCCTTGTTCAGTATGGAAACTAGTGTCCATGATCTGTGGTGTCATAGTCACCTCTTGTCTTATTAAGCTGTACATTTACTAATAACTTCTGTTGGTACGATTGATAGAATTCTATCAAAATGTTGTAGGAAAAGATGACTTGACACCTACTAATATCGCGGTCCTGAATAAATGAAGTACGAAACTAAGATTGATCTGCAGTATATCACCACTCGTCTTTTTAGCACTACATGACGGAGCGCGCGCTAGAGCGTTCAGTAGCCAGAAGAAGTCCGCTGTCCATTCTTCGTAGTGTAACCTTTCCGTTTCCAGCTGATTGCTGCAAGTGCGTGTTCGTACTCACTTCGTCTGTAATTGGTGTTCTTTGTTGATAGGAGTGGTTATTTCACTATACAGAGTGGTGAAGGGAGTTTCTAGGATCACTGGACAAAATATTACTCATCGTTTTAAGAGAGCGCTATGACTTGTGCAGACGTCGTTCCAGGCGCTCATGCCACCAACCACTGCTGACGTCTCCCATGACAGTAAAATGATGTGTATGTGCCATTCGGTTGTGTGGAACAGGCGCAGGAAGGCGGATCGACGTGGAGTCGTGAATGAATAGCACGAATATGCGATGGTGTTTGAAGGTGCCGAGGACTACACCGTAAATGAAATTGTCCCGTATGTTACTGTATCAACGTCCAGTGTCTAAATTATCCACAGTGGATGGTGTACCACTCGCACCACGTAATACGGAGGAAGAGGAATAATGCAAGGCACTGAGTGTACCAACGGTTCAAGGCGTGTATGCAACAGTGTGAGGAAAGTGAAGTTCAGGTCGGAGGTGTTTCTGTGACGTTTCAGTAGTGTACATGAAGTAAGCTGTTTATTTCAACTTCCACAGGCTTGAAGTTTTGCCGTTTCTTCTACATATTCGTGATGAGAACTCTGTGGACACTCCCGTCTTCCAAGATCATGACAGCCCTTTTCACAGCCCTGCATGCATTCGTTCCTCGTTTGGAAAACACTCACGCACCCTAGCGCACCACTATTGGCCCACTGTATCATGCGACCTAAATCGCAAAGAAAATGAATGTGTGGTGCTATTTCAACAATGGATGAAATGTAACATCCAACATCCCCAAAGTCTGATACTTTCGGGATCTAACTATCAATGATTGACTTCGCTTGATATGGCTTGACACGGACTCTCTTCCTGCCACGTTGTGACCATTATCAATGCTAGAGGCGGTATCGCACGGCACTGACGTGATGTTTCCTGAATGTGTCTAAGTTTTCGTCCGGTGTCCTCGTTGAAACAATTAAATTGAAATGATATCTACAGCAATTGCCCACTTCATACATGACAATTATTTTACAGATATACTACCTGCAACAAGGCACCGCTTGGTCATGGGAAGAAAAACAGTGCCGTTGGTGAAGTGTTTGAATCGAGCAGAGCTCGGACAACACATGAACGTATGACGGCGTGTGCGCTGGCTGAAAGCCGTCTAGGGTTTCCTACGACACGACATGTGATGCCGTGGTGAGCAAATCCGTTGACTCTAGACGTCACATTCTTCCACTTCATTTCAAGAACCTCTGAAGCCTATTCAGCTTCACCACGTCTTCCAGTTTTCCTGTAACGTTAAAAGTTCTTTCATGACATGTGACGACTCGTAGATATCATAGTTATCTAATAATCTCACATAGTCTTTAAATGGAGATCTGGAAGATTTACTTAGATATGGAGAGATTCATTTACTTATTAATGCATTATAATTATTATTATTATTATTACACATTGAAAGGGATTAGTTTGAACCTCTAATCGTTTCGGAACCTTGTTTTTAAGATATGTGGCACAAATATACAGTATCTATTGCCACTCGAAATCTTCGATTCTATAGCATATGATTCGTACTCGAAATTTTAGTAGTATCAGCTGTTGAACAAGAGACTAATAATTTATTAGTCGGACGCAAATCACTAATCCGCATTACGAATCATAGCAGAGTGCCTGAAGTTCCTCCATTTTTAATACTCAAGAATGGATTGTATTTCATGTTTATTATCATGTTGGTACAATGTGTTCCTGATTCGTTAAATACCGCTGCCTTCCTCATTTTGCAAAGTTGTTATCTAAGCTACTCAAAAACTGTTTTCCACCATCCTTATGATTTGAATAATTTACTTTATTATTATTACTATTATTAAAACAGAAACTGTATTTTCAATTATCTGTTCCGTGAAGAGTCGGTGCCTGTCCCACTATTAGGTTCTGGGCGGATTCGCAATTTGTTACTGGCTGTGCCACCCCTATCCCTCGCCATTCCTCTCCCCCCTTCTCCCCTCCCCTTCTGCCGTCTATAACGTACCCAGAAGTGTAAAATTGCTACAACAATAAAATGTATAAAATATTTCAAAGAGTAATAAACTGCTTATTACGACAAAATACTTTAGTGTAATAATAATAATAATAATAAGTTGTTTACATCAGTGAATAGTACATTTCTTTACCAAAACTTCTCAAGAAATGCTATTTAAAATCTTTGAAAAGAAGTAAATGCGCCACGCAATTAATTTAAGAATTGTAATAGTATCAAAATTCCGCAACTTTGTCAACGTTATAATTTACACAATGTAATATCCAGGTGTGCACTCAGAGTTATTAGTATTTCACTAAGCACTACGACTGCGATCACTGGCCTCGAGTGTATGGTTATAGGAGACGATTCACGTATGGTGAATGCTGCTTGTTTCAGTCGATCTGGAAGTCTGTTACTTTTCACCTACAGTGAAGGACCTTTCCCTTTCTTTCCTCCATCACTCAGCTTCCTGGCGTTTGCCGCTTATGCCTATAGACTTGTGAACTGTGTCAAACTTGTTGTTTGTTGCAGGTACGATCAGCCACTGAATGCGGCCTTTACTTGTCTGAAAGCAGCAGCCTCTAGTTCGCGGGGTCCCGGATTCGATCACCGGCAAGATCGGAGAGTTTCTAAGTTTGGGGACTAGATGGTTGTGTTGCCCTAATCATTTCATCTCATCTTCAACGACGCACAGGTCACCGAAGTGGCGTCAAAAACAAGGACTGGCACCAGGTGACCGAACCACCCCAGACTTTATCCCTCCGCAAGTAGTGACGTACTTGTCTGGAGTGTTAGTGGCCTGACTGCAGGTATATCCAAGTGAATAGGCCCTCATAAGCACCTGAAAAGTATCCTGTAAAGTCCGGCTCCTAAGTCCTAGATTTTCTTGCCATTTTTGAAACTGTTAGTTTTCGTTATACGTTAGTCTCAGAAAGTTAGCTGTGATACTTAGAAACTAATATATGTACAAAAACAAACGCTTCTATAAATTTTTTTGGATCCGCTCCTGATAGAGGTAAACTGGTAATCTTACTGCAGTGCAGTAATGCGTGCTGTGACTCTAATGGTGAATGGTATGGTGAGACAGTGCGTACATTTGGCTGTCTGCGAACATGTCTCAGACTTTTACTGCTGCCCGCCGAATTAGCTGAAACGTCATCTGACCATTCATCTGCTGTTTTGAGACGCAAAGCATTAAGATCTGCCTAGTAGTTGTTCGCAGTCGACAAATCTAGCTCGGGAGCGCTACCCAACAGGTCATGACTCTTTTGAACCCCGGTGACAATGTAAAACAACTGCACGCTGTATTTTTAAGGCAGCTGCGAAGGCTGTGACAGCCAATACGTTATGCAGATGTCTCCAAGCGATGAATTTCGCCTTTCGCCATCTGGTACGAACAACTGCAAAAATCTCCCGTCACAGATGTGCGCTAAGAAACTGAGTAAGAGAATGCTTGGAACCAATCGAGAGTAATATTTGTCTGTCGCCTGATGATCGTCATAGAAGGGAATGGTGGTGGCCCGTTAGCAGTCCAGGTCTCAGGCACGGTTTAGCACATGAGATGGTCAGTCAAGTTCTGGGTTGGTACTATGTACATACGACGAATGCCTCCCGTCTCTATCGAGGATAGTTTGGGGGCTCTTCAGTGTTGGGTCAGGATTCTACAGCCAATTCCGCAGCCCCGCAATCATCATTTGGGTGGGAGGTTGCACTTTCAAGGCGATAATGTACGAGCACACCGCAAGCAGCTCGCGAACCACTTCCTCCAGGAGAAAAGGTATCAACCGGACGCTTGCCTGCGGTGTCAACTGCCGTGAAATTGAGTATTATTCACACCAGTTGGAACTTGCTATGCCTTGTCGCAGGAACTCTCCTCACGCGCTCGTACGTGACCAGCGTGAATCAACGTGGTAGTGAATGTTTCCCAGCAGCGTATTTTGATTCTATATATGTGCAAAAGATGGGCACTTCCGAATACGCTATAATTGTTTTGGTTATTGTTTTCATTCAGTTTTACAGTAAAGTTATTTCTTCAGTTATAGTCTTTCTTTCTCAGCCCACACACTTACACACTTATGCAGTTACGTCAGAGAGTTAAAAACACTATCTTCAAAGGAACATATGCTATGTGAACAGTAACGGTCCTAACACATTATCTTATGAATGCTTCTGACAGTCGCCTCTGTGAAAATCACGTGTTATTTTGTGTTTGTTTTCGCTCAAATGCGTATCTGTGCTGATATTGCGTTAGTAATGACTTCGATCAGTAAAAGACAATGCGGAACATTGTGTAATCCTTCCTGGAAGTCAAGAAGCACGCTATCAACTCAGAATTATGGGTCTCGCCAGCTAATTAAGAAAACTGAATCTTTCCTTTTTCTTTCGTTTCCCTGGCTTCTATCCTGTCTAGTAGGTGGTCCGCTTTGCCAGAATTTGACAAATTTTGTTTAATTACTGAACTCTGCGGTTGTATTATCTTCCTCACGCCACAGACGTCGGGGTAGCCCGAGGGAGCGACGCCGTGTGAGCCATCTGTTTGACGTTATACCGACCCCCCACAGTTCTGCTTATGAATCACTGGCGTCGCTGCACGCAGACAAGTACAGGGATGCTAATTTTCTGCAAAGTATCACATGAAATACAGATCTAATTACCAATAATATTAACACAAGAAACACACATGGACGGAATGTACGCAAATCTCTGCACACTGCTCTACAAAGCTACAGGGAAATTGATTTTGTCATCCTGTATGGCACCCCTAGCGTACTTCCGGGAAGGCAACTAAGTAGGTAGTTATTTCTAGTTGCTTTCGTGTACGTTCCTATAAACAGTGGCTAATGTGGTCAGTGACCTGTGTAGCGTTGATGGGAAAGAAGTGCGCTCGCTTTTCAGCTTACAGACAGACCATACGTCCCTAGCATTGCCAGTCCAGTTCTCTCATGTGAGGAGAAAAAATGACTTCACTGAGCTCGTGTTTATGAACTGGAGTTCTTTTCAATTTATGAGTACTTATTTGCAGAAGTTAAGAGACTTCTACCACACTGAAGATGCTCCCCCAAGTGTAACATGCTGCCAATATGTATTCGACGATGTATGTTTCATTTTCTGCACTACCAGTGGCTGCAACGCTCTTCACAGTATGGAGCGTATAAAATGTATCACCTCATCCGCAGCCCCCTAAAGTCTGAAGAGTCCTGAAGGCTTAAAGTAGCTCACTCTGCAAGAGAAGTAAGTCATCGAGGTGCTACGGAACTTCATATATTTCAACATAAGCGAAGCAATAACAGATTACTGTTCTAAACTTGAGTACGATCATTCCCATTCGATCAGACATATTGGCATCACCATTGCAAGACATGCTGTGGATGTGTGATATGTCACTCCACTCAGTGCAGGCCTTTCTCCAGGTGCCAGAAATCCCTGAGTGGAAGAGATTTATGCAGTCCACCAGTAACACAGTTAATGGCAAGGGAAGTGCAGTAGCTTTCTGGTCATTTATTAACTCTCCAGCAAATGACTAGAATATTGTTACACAGCTTCACAATAGGGTGTCAACAATAGTTAGCAGCAAGGAGGTACATTTACCAATTCAGCCTCTCTCCCATCAACACTACTCAGGTCACTGATAACATTAGCCATTGTTTATAGGATAGTATTTTACACAAAAGCAACTGCAAACAACTACTTACTTAGTAAACTGAAAATAACTCCAGTGCATAAACACGAGCTCAGTGAAGTTGTTTTGTCTACTCACGTGCGAGAACTGGACAGGAAATGCTGTGGAAGTATGCTCTGTCTCTAAACTGAAAAGGGAGCAGGGCTCGTGGTGGGGGAAATCGCTTTTCTGGAAGTATGTAACAACTGTCGTACTGGACGACTGAGAAACAATTTTTCCTCTAACAGTGTACATAACGGTGTGTAGAAAATTACGTAGCATCTGTGCTTACGCGTTCATTGCATTGGATTATTAGTAACTCATATCTATATTCTCTATATAGAATTAATGCACATTGTGGAAAATAAACGCCCCTCGTGCAGTCTGTACTCTCCGTTATCAGTGATTCACAAGTCGAGCTATGGAAGGGTCGGTATAGCTTTTTGAAATCCCCTCCAGTTACTTCTCGTGACGTAGTGAGGTAGAGAGAGACTCTCGCCTGCTCGCTCGTCAGTCCGCGGACCTACGAAAGTGGGAAGTACATGACCACAACCTGGCGACCTGTCTTCCCTCACACATCTACCCTCCACCCCTAGTTTCCAGTCCGTTACAATTCAAAGCAGAATTTATCCTTTAATACGTTTTACTTCACGTAGATGTGGTACACACATTTAGTATTTATTTTTAATCCACTTCATTTACAGTAAACATTAATTTTATTCCATTAAAACAAGGTAAGATTCTTCCATTTCCTGCCACACGTAAACTATTAGTCCTAAAGAAAAAAATGAATAAGACTTTTTTTTGTAGGAAACTTAATGAAGTTAAATTTTTTGTTGGTAAACACATTTGCTAGAATCCATGGTTTTGAGATACTGAAGAAAAACACGTAACAGTGACCTTCAAACGCTCCCCTGCCCCGCTCCTACCGCGCCACCCCTCGCTCACACCCAACCGGTCAGGCTTTATAGAACGTTGTTCACAGCACTCCCTCCTATCACTGTACAAAAATTTGTGACTTCACGAATTTCTTCCCTTATCCGACCATTTTTGGTCTAGTTAACTGGGCTATAACTGGAGGAAGGAACGGATACGAACAAAACCTGCCACACGCTGCATTGCGCAGCTATATTGGAAACTGATTCTTGGTCATGTTGTACGGCAGTTCTTCCGGCAGATTGATTGCAATATAACTATTGCAAACAAGGGAAACTCCATCACTGGTCGTATATATTTGAAAGCGTTTTTTTTTTTTTATTGCATATAGGTTTCAATTCCACAACTGGACATTAAAATTGCTACACCACGAAGATGACGAGCTGCAGACGCGAAATTTAACCGGCAGGAAGAAGATGCTGTGATATGTAAATGATTAGCTTTTCAGAGCATTCACACGAAGTTGGCGCCGGTGGTGACACCTACAACGTGCTGACATGAGGAAAGTTGGCAACCGATTTCGCATACTGAAACAGCAGTTGACCGACGTTGCCTGGTGAAACGTTGTTGCGATGCCTCGTGTAAGGAGGAGAAATGCATACCATCACATTTCCGACTTTGATAAAGGTCGGATTGTAGCCTATCGCGATTGCATTGGTCGAGATCCAATGGCTGTTAGCAGAATATGGAATCTGTGGGTTGAGGAGGGTAATATGGAACGCCGTGCTGGATCCCAACGGCCTCGTATCACTAGCAGGCATCTTATCCGCATGGCTGTAACGGATCGTGCAGCCACGTCTCGATCCCTGAGTCAACAGATGGGGACGTTTGCAAGACAACAACCATCTGCACGAATAGTTCGACGACGTTTGCAGCAGCATGGACTATCAGCTCGGAGACCATGGCTGCGGTTACCCTTGACGCTGCATCACAGGCAGGAGCGCCTGCGATGTTGTACTGAACGACGAACCTGGGAGCATGAATGGCAAAACGTCAATTTTTCGGATGAATCCAAGTTCTGTTTACAGCATCATGATGGTCGCATCCGTGTTCGGCGACATCGCGGTGAACGCACATTGAAAGCGTGTATTCGTCATCGCCATAGTGGCGGATCACCCGGAGTGATGGTATGGGGTGCCATCGGTTACACGTCTCAATCACCTCTGGTTCGCATTGACGGCTCTTTGAACAGTGGTTGTTACATTTCAGATGTGTTACGATCCGTGGCTCTACCCTTCATCCGATCCCTGCGAAACCCTACATTTCAGCAGGATAATGCACGACCGCGTGTTGCAGGTCCTGTACGGGCCTTTCTGGATACAGAAAATGTTCGACTGCTTCCCTGGCCAGCACGTTCTCCAGATCTCTCACCAATTGAAAACGTCTGGTCAATGGTGGCCGAGGAAGTGGCTCGTCACATTACGCCAGTCACTACTTTTAATGAACTGTGATATCGTGTTGAAGCTGCATGGGCAGCTGTACCTGTACACGCCATCCAATTTCTGTTTGACTCAATGTCCAGGCGTATCAAGGCCGTTATTACGGCCAGAGGTGGTTGTTCTGGGTACTGATTTCTCAGGACCTATGCACTCAAATTACGTGAAAATGTAATCACATGTCAGTTGTAGTATAATATATTTATCCAATGAATACCCGTTTATCATCTGTGTTTTTTATTGGTATAGCAATTTTAATGGCCCGTAGTATAACTTCAAACACACGTCTTTATCGTGGAGGACACGCCAACTAGCAGGTAAGATTCAAACTGTCAGGTCAGTTGAATTCTTACCTGCTGGTTGGCATGTTCTTTACGATAAACACGTATGTTTAATTATATTCGCACATTACTATATAAGTCCACAGAACTTACTCTTGCACTGAAGATGGTCACTCTGTGGTTGAAATCGGTGTGCTATAATAATTAAAAAAAAGGTTTCAGATTTATACGACTAGTACTGGAGTTTCCCTTGTTTGCAATACTTGTTATGTGGTCGTGATGCAAAAATTTCCCTATGGAATCCAATTTCTATAATATAACTAGTTTCCTCAATTTTTCGCTACTCTTTGTATGTGTTTATAGCAGGTGTCGCCTGCTCTTTCTGAGCAATAACTGCACACTGCACTGGCTACAGAACGCTCTCATATGCACGCTGCAGTCATTAGTCACCGAGAGGGGAGCGCCGGTCCGTGGCTAACTGTAACGCGGCGGGCTGCCGGAGATTGGGGTTAGGGGCAGGGCTGGGGTTAGGGGTAGCTACCCTGCTACCCTGGCCGTGCCTCTGCCGGAGCTGCCCGCCACCCCCGCTGCCGCCGCCGCTCCGGCTGCCGAGCAGATAACGAGGTGCCTCTCTGCAAACTACTCCACTCGGCTACGCTGCCGGGACGGTTTATACAGCGGCTGCCGGGCGTCTCCCTGCCAACATTTGCAAGCCGAGCCAAACCTGTACACTCACAACATCTCGACGACCTCTGTCACGTACATGATGCCAAGAATAAAGCGCACCAATGTCTTCGATGAAACGCTGTGAAGTACATTTTGTCCTTCACGAAAGCTCGTCAGTACATTAGGTAGAAATTTCACTTCTGGATCAGGAAAACGCAAAACAGGTGTAAGTAGGATGTTTTGGTTTTTATGTTGGTAACGTCACCTAGCGCTCTGTATGAAAATCACTGGCTGTGCTGTGTGCAGTCTGTGGTTGGTTGTCATCGTTGTAATATTCGCTATTGTAGTGTTGGGCAGTTGGCTGTTAACAGCGCGTAGCGCTGCGCAGTTGGAGGTGAGGCGCCAGCAGTGGTGGATGTGGGGAGAGAGATGGCGGAGTTTTGAGAGCGGATGACCTGGACGTGTGTCCATCAGAGATAGTAAATTTGTAAGACTGGATGTCATGAACTGATATAAATATTATGACTTTTGAATACTATTAAGGTAAATACATTGTTTGTTCTTCATCTAAATCTTTCACTTGCTAAATATGCCTATCAGTAGTTAGTGACTGCAGTGGTTAGAATCTTTTATTTAGCTGGCAGTATTGGCGCTCGCTGTATTGCAGTAGTTCGAGTAACGAAGATTTTTGTGAGGTAAGTGATTCGTGAAAAGTATAGGTTAATGTTAGTCAGGACCATTCTTTTGTAGGGATTATTAAAAGTCAGATTGCGTAGCGCTAAAAATATTGTGTCAGTTTAGTGATGATCAGAATAAGTAAAGAGAGAAATGTCTCAGTACGTTCAGTTTTGGTCAGCTGTTTGAAAATCAAATAACGTAATGGGTTTACCAGCACAGTAATTCACTAATTTTTCTAATGGGACGCTTCACAGGCTACTAATTCTTGTTTCTGGCACGTCTAATCACGCTGGTATCAACGAAAACTGCTCGGAGAAAGGTCCCGTAAAAAATCTTCAATATCACTTTGAGGCGTAGCGCCTTATATCGCTCCTGTCTAGGGCCTGTGTAAAGGGAGAATGACTCATGCATGTAGTGACAGACGGTCTGAAGCGGGTTCAGTCACGTGCGTAGTTCTGATTTTCATCTGCTAGACGACAGTAGCGGACAGGACTAAACAGAAATAACTGTAATGTAGTTAAGAATTTTGGTCACTAGAGTCCACTAGTGCACAGATACATTCAAGAAACAGGTCAAGGGAATGTTTTTTGGATTGTTCTGTTTATTTCTTGAAGAATTTTGTTTATTTATGTTTGTAGAGTTTTGTATATGCTTTTAGTAGTGTGAATGATGTGCGAATCTGGTCTAAAGTAAATCAATAGATCATTGTTCTACTCAAAATGGTTCAAATGGCTCTGAGCACTATGGGACTTAACATCTGAGGTCATCAGCCCCCTAGAACTTAGAACTACTTAAACCTAACTAACCTGAGGACACCACACACATCCATGCCCGAGGCAGGATTCGAACCTGCGACCGGATCTGTCGCGCGGTTCCAGACTGTAGCGCCTAGAACCGCTCGGTCACCCCAGCCGGCATTGTTCTACTGATGAACGCCGTACGGACTATTGTGAGAAAGTTGTAAGCGTAAATGCAGACGGGGGGAATTTTCTATCATAATATGTTAAGTAAGTATGTGGTAAAAGGAAAGCTAATTCGAGTGCAAACGAAAATACACTCCTGGAAATGGAAAATAGAACACATTGACACCGGTGTGTCAGACCCACCATACTTGCTCCGGACACTGCGAGAGGGCTGTACAAGCAATGATCACACGCACGGCACAGCGGACACACCAGGAACCGCGGTGTTGGCCGTCGAATGGCGCTAGCTGCGCAGCATTTGTGCACCGCCGCCGTCAGTGTCAGCCAGTTTGCCGTGGCATACGGAGCTCCATCGCAGTCTTTAACACTGGTAGCATGCCGCGACAGCGTGGACGTGAACCGTATGTGCAGTTGACGGACTTTGAGCGAGGGCGTATAGTGGGCATGCGGGAGGCCGGGTGGACGTACCGCCGAATTGCTCAACACGTGGGGCGTGAGGTCTCCACAGTACATCGATGTTGTCGCCAGTGGTCGGTGGAAGGTGCACGTGCCCGTCGACCTGGGACCGGACCGCAGCGACGCACGGATGCACGCCAAGACCGTAGGATCCTACGCAGTGCCGTAGGGGACCGCACCGCCACTTCCCAGCAAATTAGGGACACTGTTGCTCCTGGGGTATCGGCGAGGACCATTCGCAACCGTCTACCTGAAGCTGGGCTACGGTCCCGCACACCGTTAGGCCGTCTTCCGCTCACGCCCCAACATCGTGCAACCCGCCTCCAGTGGTGTCGCGACAGGCGTGAATGGAGGGACGAATGGAGACGTGTCGTCTTCAGCGATGAGAGTCGCTTCTGCCTTGGTGCCAATGATGGTCGTATGCGTGTTTGACGCCGTGCAGGTGAGCGCCACAATCAGGACTGCATACGACCGAGGCACACAGGGCCAACACCCGGCATCATGGTGTGGGGAGCGATCTCCTACACTGGCCGTACACCACTGGTGATCGTCTAGGGGACACTGAATAGTGCATGGTACATCCAAACCGTCATCGAACCCATCGTTCTACCATTCCTAGACCGGCAAGGGAACTTGCTGTTCCAACAGGACAATGCACGTCCGCATGTATCCCGTGCCACCCAACGTGCTCTGGAAGGTGTAAGTCAACTACCCTGGCCAGCAGGATCTCCGGATCTGTCCCCCATTGAGCATGTTTGGGACTGGATGAAGCGTCGTCTCACGCGGTCTGCACGTCCAGCACGAACGCTGGTCCAACTGAGGCGCCAGGTGGAAATGGCATGGCAAGCCGTTCCACAGGACTACATCCAGCATCTCTACGATCGTCTCCATGGGAGAATAGCAGCCTGCATTGCTGCGAAAGGTGGATATACACTGTACTAGTGCCGACATTGTGCATGCTCTGTTGCCTGTGTCTATGTGCCTGTGGTTCTGTCAGTGTGATCATGTGATGTATCTGACCCCAGGAATGTGTCAATAAAGTTTCCCCTTCCTGGGACAATGAATTCACGGTGTTCTTATTTCAATTTCCAGGAGTGTAGTTAATAACGTAAAGTATAAACAAAATATCAGAATGTTAAATATGTATTTCAGGAAAAAGTACAGTTAGAAAGTGTGTTATTAGTTGATTGGTTAATCATGAAAAGCGCGGATTAACTTGGAAGAATAATGTTCTTCTATTGGCCTTAAAGATAACTGACAATCAGAATGGAGTATTCTTCGCATGTCTTTCCTCTTGGAGATACAGAATGCTTACAGCAGTCTAAGGAGTCGGAGACCAGCCTTTATATGGTACAGTCGTGTGTAGTACGAGCTCCGAAGGAAGTTATAATTTGCCAGTTTTAATTGTGCTACATCTTTCAAAAGTGTTTTAAAGCGAAGGCAAATCTATTCGTGTGTGTTTTTTAGAAAGTACCGATTTTTAAGTAATTAGTGTATGAGAAAAGACAGTAATTCCTCGTGGCAGATCGGTGACTAAAAGGTTGTGTGCATTAGACACCGATAAACTTAATAGTACAGCGAGCATTTTCATTTAAGAACAATCCGTGCTTACTACTGTTCAGGTAGTAAACTTGCTAACATGAATGAAAAGGTTTGTGCTTGACTGTATTAAGATTAGCTCGGGCTTGGCAGTAAGCGTGTATATTATCAATGCTCAGAATATACTGAAGTTTTGCCAGTATTTCCACCTTCCATTCAAAATTAAGAACTTTTCCAGATTCTTTGAATAGTAAGCAGCCTGGTGCGAGTTGCAGCACCGTAGGTTTCTGCTCGGCTTTCCTGTCGGCGATCTGCTGCAACGAGTTCACAGGAAGGTGGAGGTTCGAGTCCTCCCTCGGGCATGGGTGTGTGTGTTTGTCCTTAGGATAGTTTAGGTTAAGTAGTGTGTAACCTTACGGACTGATGACCTTAGCAATTAAGTCCCATAATATTTCACACACATTTTTTGGAGGTGGAGGTAAAGGACGAAAGAAACCGCTCCGCCGCAACATACGCTGCTGGACATTAAGACAGGAAAGCATGAAGGCGGTTTGGATAAAAGGTCAAATTAGCATGTAGTGTACTACTTGGTTGTATACACAAATGACTAGCAATCAACATAATCGCATAAAGTAACTACGAGTAATGCTAACCACATTCCGTATATTAGGAAGGATTAAGCAGCGGATTTATCATTCGATAATCACATTTGAATGTTGTTTGGCTATCAGAAGATCGTGTTATGCCTCCCTCGTCTACAAAGAAACATCTACCAGACTCGTGCGGTACGTGTCGGTGTTCGGTAGCGGCAGGACTGTGGGCTGTTGAGGCGGCGGCGGTTTCTAGTTCGCCAATATTGCTGTTCGCGCTGGACTGGATACCATAACTGATACCATAACTGCCTTGCGGATATGGGATTGACGGTTTCAAGAGGTCCAAAATCGAAGTCGTATAGGATCTTAACGGTTCCATGTCACTAGGACATATATATTGTTCGCTCCACCTTGCAAGTCTGTACAGCCACGTCACGTAATTGAGTCGGGAATAGGACTTGTTCTCTTTAAGGCAGTTATCCATATGGACGGAGCGAGGAAGTCGGAAGCGCCACAGACTGTCTGCAAGGCAGCCCTTGCGGCAACCACAACATTGGACACTAGAGTGGCAGCAGGTTTTTTCCAGACGTGTCCCAGTTCTGCGGATTAGGATCACGACGGACATATCCGTGTCTCTGGACACCTAGAAAAACCAAATTTGTCACGTACCATGCATCACCCTCATATGGGCACAGCACGTATCCTGATGGTATGCGGTGCTATTGGGTTCACAGCTCGACTCCCAGTAATGTGCGGAGCTATTAATTTAGACAGAAGGTGCTACATTTCTGACGTGCTAAGGCCGATGGTTGAGACCTACGTTGGATACCTAAGAGACCTTTTTTTTCCAACGGGATACCAAAGTTCGCACGTAGAAAGTGCTGTCCTGAACTCTCTTGATAAGAAGGTGGCTTGGCTGAGTCCCTGACCATCATATTTCTCTCTCTCTCTCTCTCTTTGATTTTTGAGTCATCACTCTTCTGACTTGATGCTTCCTGGCAGATTAAAACTATGTGCCGAACCGAGACTCGAACTCGGAGCCGCGCGGTCTAGGGCGCCTTGTCACGGTCCGTGCGGCTCCCCTCGTCGGACGTTCGAGTCCTCTCTCGGGCATGGGTGTGTAATGTCCATAGCGTAAGTTAGTTTAAGTTAGATTAAGTAGTGTGTAGGCTTAGGGACCGATGACCTCAGCAGTTTGGTCCCATAAGACCTTACCACCAATTTCCAATTTTTTCTAACTCGGGACTTTTACCTTTCGCGAGCAACTGCTCTACCATCTGAGCTACCCAAACACGACTCACGACTGGTCCTCACAGCTTTAAATCCGCCAGTACCTCGTCTCTTACCTTCCAAATTCCACAGAAGCTCTCCTGCATACCTGCCAGGTATGCAGGAGAGCTTCTGTGAAGTTTGGAATGTAGGAGACGAGGTACTGGCGGATTTAAAGCTGTGAGGACGGGTCGTGAGTCGTTCTTACGTAGCTCAGATGGTGGAGCAGATGCTCGCTAAAGGCAAATGTCCCGAGTTCCGGTCTCGGTCCGCACCACAGTTTTAACCTGCCAGGAAGTTTCATATTAGCGCACACTCCGCTACTGAGTGAAAATTTCATTCTGAGAGCTTTCTGACTTCTTTGATGCAACCCGCCGCGAATTTCTCTCCTGTGCCAACCTTATAGAGTAGCACTTGGAACCTACGTTCTCAATTATTTGCTGGATGTCTCCCGAACTCTGTCTTCCTGTACAGTTTTTACCCTCTACAGCTCTCTCTGGTACAATGGAAGTTAATCCCAGATGTCTTAACAGATGACGTGTCATCCTGTTCTTTCTTCTTGTCAGTAATTCCATATATTACTTTCCGTGTCGATTCTGTGAAGAACCTTCTCATTCTTTACCTTATCAGTCCACTTAATTTTCAACATTCTTCTGTAGAATCATCTCTCAAATGCTGCAATACTTCTCTGTTCCAGTTTCCCCACAGTCCATGACTTACTAACATATAATTCTGTGCTCCAAACGTACATTCTCAAGAAATTACTTCCTCAAATTACCCACTGTAAACATTTGGTCATGTGTTGCCAAGACACTGACGCGCCAGTAATCACCAGCCTCTACGATACATGAACTCTGCCATACTACTGAAGCAGTACAGAATAACGTACACGCATCTGTCATCCACATTCAGTTCGACTCTATGCCCAGACTGGTTACAGCCAGTGTTCCTGTAAGAGATGGCTAATCTTCGCACCCAGTATATACACTAATCATCTAAAAATTTGGATACGTACTCTTCTTGCTGTACTGTACATTCACAACAACTAAAAACTCGTTATTTCGTATCCGTCCTGGTGTTGCAGTTGTAATGGTCAGCTGTTTGGATAATGTATTATGAAGGAACTGCCACATGTTTTCTTATGCAGAAATATGACAACTGATTCTGTCAACGTGGCATTACGGTAGCTCTTATCTTGCAGTTATGGAATTATCACTGCACTTTGTCACAAATAATTGAGAAAGAGATCGTTTCCGGAACCAACATAAACTTACGACACTACCACAGTCGCAAATAAACTGGAGGTAGGGGAGGAGATTATATTTAACGTCCCATCGACAACGAGATCATCGGAGACGGAGCACAAGACTGGATTTGGGAAGGATAGAGAACGAAATCAACCGTGGCCTTTCAAAGAAACCGTCCCGGTATTTGCCCGCAGCGATTTAGGGAAATCATGGAAAACCTAAATCAGGGTGACAGGAAGCGGGTTTGGACCGTCGCCCTCCCAAATGTAAGTCCAGTGTTCTAACCACTGCGCCACCTTGATCTGTGGGAAGAAACTACCTGGTCAGGAAAGTGTGGCAGCCCTCCTTTTTTCAGAGTTTGCTTTTAAAATGTAGTCCCCATGTCTGGAATTTGAATAAAAAAGTAGAAATAAAATAAAAATTTTTCACGGTTGGATATCACGCCACCAGATTCTGATATTTGACAACGCACCCTGGGCAGTTACGTTCATTGCAAAACCGCCCAATTTTTGTGTGGTGATAATTAGAACCTGGACTCGCCGAAAAATATGCAAATGCAACTGTATACATTACTCTCTGTGTTCACGCAACATTGATATCAGGACCTTTTCAGGTAAGAGGAATTTTCTGTACAAGACAGCGTGTACTTAGTTCTATGCCAATTGGACGTCTCCGTTGTCGAGGCACGTAGTGTACGCCCATCCGGTGACGCTCCGCTCTGAGATAAGCCTGTTCGAATCTTGGTTGTGGATGAAACCTATACTTTTAGTATTTGGCCAGCAATGGAAGAAGTGATACTGGGGTGAAGTACTTTATCTGCAGTCTGTCCGCTGACACCCTGCATTACTTACCAAACCTCTCCGCTGTGCGTCACGAAGTGAGAGAACGAGCCACTGTAGATGGTGATCCGTCCGCAGGATCGGGACATTAACCTCGGCGGCCACTTTGGCGTTATTTGAGAGGAGTAGACTCTGTTCCAGTACCTACACTCTAGAGATAAGCATCAAGTAGGGATGGCAGCAGACATCGAATGATTTGAGAGAAGCTGTTCTAGTATCCTAACAGGTTACAGACCATACGAAATGGTAACAGAGATGATATGGGAAGTTAAATGGAAATATGCGGAAGAAAGGCAACTTTTTCCTCACAAAATTTGGAGAGTTTGTATTCCTGGAAGGCCACCCAAGATTCTGTTGTCACTATCGTATATCTTGCGTATAGTAACCTGCTCGGATAGCCGCTCGCGTTAGAATGCCGCTTCCGGGCTGGGCTAGTACCCAAGTCCCGCCTCAGTCACATGATTCGCAAACGTTTAGAAAAAGTTCGAACCCTTTCAACAGGATAACATGAATAATGAATTCGGTGCGGCGGGGACCAGGGGGAGGGGGGGGGGGGGAGGAGGCAGGCCGAGGCAAGTGTGGAGACAGGAAGAGCATCCGACAAACCTCTACCACCAACATCACTGTGGCAGAATTTCTTTCAGCCAGACGTTCTTTCAGATTGCTGAAAAGAAGGAAATCGCATAACCGCTCAGTACCAGATCAGGACTTGGCAACCAGCATCACTCATGTCTATGCGGCCTTAGTCGAACTGTCGGCATCCTTTCAGTATGGCTGGATGTGTCATTGCATTTGGCCCATACACCGCCAGAATTTCATGGTAAACCTCAGTGCGATGTAAATGTTTCGCCCTCAACAACTGTACTGTCCCGCATTCTACAATTTTGGAGTATGTTTACGGTTTCCGTATCATTTCAACTGTAAACTGGGATGCACGTGTTATCCGTAACGCAAGAAAACTGTGCCTGCAGGACACTTGGAACATGTACTCTCTACCGACAATGAACCACTTTTTTTGCGCAGTGATCTTAGTGTGGGACGACATGCGTAACATATTACTTTTAAAAAGTTTTGGCTTTCCCAGACGTGCCATCTCAACAATCTAAAGACGATACGATGTGTGCTTCGACAGTTCAAAATATTCATTAGTGTCACACCCAGTTCCAGAACGGAGAAAGTCTCCGACCCGGCGGGAAGTCGAATTCGGGCCCTTTCGATCACAAATTGTAATGGTTCAAATGGCTCTGAGCACTATGCGACTTAACTTCTGAGGTCATTAGTCGCCTAGAACTTAGAACTAATTAAACCTAACTAACTTAATGACATCACACACATCCATGCCCGAGGCAGTATTCGAACCTGCGACCGTAGCGGTCGCTCGGCTCCAGACAGTAGCGCCTATAACTCCGGCCGGCTACAAAGTGTAACCTACTTACTCTGTGAAGTCCCTATATAAATTTGAGTGATACCATTGTTTTTCCACGTTGTTCCAACGTTTGCTTCTGTTAACTCTAGCAGAAACATTTTCATAATTTGTGATCGCGACAGCTGTTTTCAGGTTGCTTAAATCAGCTTAACTTAAATTTATCTGTACAACTTGTTGAAAGCAGTGGTTTGGAAGCCATGACCTTGTGGTACTGTGGGAAGACAGTCATATACTGTTACAGAACGTAAATTGTTTCACTATCACGTTCCAGAAGGGAATAGCAGATCTACTTCTTTCATTTAGTTCATTGGAGAGGTATATTCCCTCTTGATAGGCACGATTTTGATATGCGTGCCTAAATTTCATTTAAATGCTGCAGAAAGCGGCACAGAAGCTATATGTTACCCACTTCTCTGTTATCTATAGTGTGTCTTACATAGCCTCGTAGTTCGCTGCGTAGAGTGATAACAATTTAAGAACGGAATTTTTTTCCAGAGTTTTCCCTCACGGTGCAATAGCGAGAATATCATACTCCTGTGTGTCTTCCTCGCCTCAGATGTCACAAAATGTCCTTACTGGAACGCTATTATACGACACATAATTAATTATTCAAAATGTAAGGGACAGCGCTCTGGATTTTCAGAATAACTATAAAAAAACATGTATAATATTACTGTCTTACGTAAATCTAAATACGTACTTCCATAGGTAGAATATAACTGATGATTGTTGTTGTCGTCGGTCGGGTTTCAAGGTACATCATCGAAGTACAGTCTCTGAGATATTCTGAATGATTCCTATGCGTATGCAACTACGGTAAAACAAAGTGATTCAAAGAGTATCGTTACGTTCCTTGAATCGGCGATCCCCCCTGAAAAACTGTCTACACTGAAAAGTAGAGTGGAAAAGGATATGCAGCTCATTCACAAGTGCGTCTTACGTAAAGACTGTGGGCTCATGTAAAAAATATCAGACGGATAACTCTCCCTACTCCTCGAAAACGAGAAACAGATAACATTTAAATAAGGACTTTGAAAGACTCCACCGAGGTAGGCTGTGTCCGCTTTGTAAGTGATGGTAGGGGATAAGATACAAAAAGTGACTACTCATTATCCGTCTCTTAACATAAGACAAAAATTTGTAATTCCATGAAGTATCCCCTTTGACAGAACACTTCGTGTGTCGATGACTCGGGGGTATTTTTCGATGTGGCTAGGGCTATGGGCTCAGTTTGGGAACACACTGAGGGAGAAGAAGCGGCTATGGTTAGAAAATCCGTCGTTAACGTCGACGAGAGTGGTGTGCGGATATCGTGCCGCTCGGCGCTCCCGTGGGTAGAGAACTAAGCAACAGGCGGGTGACGTCTTTGTTTGCTCTGGAAAGATAACACCACGGTGTTCATACTCTCACTTGACCATTGCTGTTTTACATCTCAAAGGGCATCAAGAAAATCAGCTCTTAATATTAGGTTGGTGTATAAGTTCGTAGCGTTTTTCCGTAAGTTTAATAAATACAACAGACACACATAACAGAGACTTTAGTCATCAGCAATATATTCTCCTTCACTATTTACAACAGTCTATCAACTCAGGAGTAACTTACAGATTCCGCGACTGTAGAAATCAAGTGGTTTTGAGGCGAAGAACTTCTCCAGCTTTTTGTCAATCTAGCAGAATTCTGGCGGGTGTTGTTGTGAAGTAACACCACTTCACGAAGTCTTCCTGGTCGTCTGCGTCTGCAAAACATCTCAGTAGTTGACAATAAATGTCGGCAGTGATGGTTACACCTCAGTGAAGCAATTCTTGTACACCACACTGTTGCTGTTCCACCAGCTGCATAACATTATTGTCTTTCGTTGATGCGCGCAGGTCTTTGTACAGGCAGTTGCAGCTTTGTTTGGGCTCAAACATTTATTTCTTTTCATTAGGTTAACACAAATACACCATTTCTCGTCACCAATAATGATACAAGATAGGAATGGTCGGTTTGGATCACAATCCAATTGATGACGAGGAGGCAGAGATGCTGCACCTGCTGATTTTTGTGATTTGGTCTTGGAACGTGGGGTATCGATACACTCGATTTTCGAATCTTTCTCATTGCATGCAGATGTCGCACGACGGCGGAATGATCACAGTTCATCACACTTGCCAGTTCTCGAGCACCTAGCTGTGGATCACTGTGGATTAATGCGTTTAAACTATCTTCATCAAAACCCGAAGGTCTCCCTGCTAGCTGCCTCCACTGCTGCACCCCTCTACTGAATTCAGGCAGAAGAATGTGTCGGAAATGTTCCGATTTCTCCATTTGGTACTGCATTTTCTAGCGTCGACAACACTCGCTATCTCCAAATGATAAAATGACAATATGTAAGGTCAAATAGCAACAGTGAACTACAAATAAGAAATGACAATCGATAAATAAACCTATAGCAAGCCGAATACCAGCATGCAAGTCAAAAACGTTACACACCAACCTAATAGTTGATACGGGATAACACTACTCAAAATACAGAAGAACCTTCGCCACTACATTGTCTGTGTTGTAATAAATTCAGTAACTTGTGATTTAGCGTTAGGAATCATCATGGGGGAGAATATTTAATATGCTCTGTAAGCCTTTGTGCAGTGCATGGCAGAAGTACTTCGTACCAATATTAGAAACGCCATATTCAGTTAGCGCACAGAGCGAATGAGTGAGGAAGAACTGACTGTCAGTGCAGCCGCCGAAATGTCTCTCACTTATTCTTGGGATTCCAGCGCGACAAAATGGACGCAGGGTCACCCTCGAATATAGGCTCTCAGCCCTCTAAATCAGTCTAATTTCGTTTCGTGAGAACAAAGTCGCGTTGCTTCCAAAGAATCCCAATTACACTGACCAACCAAAACATTGCGACCACCTGCTTAGTATAGTTTGGTCCACCTCGGGAACAGAATAAAGGAACGATTCTGCGTGGCAAGTATTTAACAACTGCTTCCTACGTTTCCAGAGGTATGAGGTAGCAGATGTGTAAGAATAGATCACGCATTTCCCACAAATGGGCCCGATAGCGTCCCATGTGTGATCCGTAGGGCTAAGGTCGGGCGAATTTGATGGCCGGTACATTAACCTCGAATGTATAACAGGGATCTTTTATCAAGATCTTAAATTTTACTAATAAATTGTCTTAAAATTGTTTGTTTTAGTTTAAGTCCTGTGGAATCCATCGAAATACAATTGACTTTCTCTAGGAAAAGCTTTATTTGTTGCAAGTCGAATTAATTTTTGCTGCATGTTACTTTTATAATCATAGACGTCTAATGCATTGTAGGGTTCCTTCAGACCCTTTAACATACAAGTCATATTTCTGATAGTTTATTTAATTTTGACATGAACAATAAAAATAACTGATTATTTATCTTCAGTCACATTCACCTCCGTAACTGAATGGAACACTTCCCGCATTTTAATTGTAATGAAATTATTATCTCATTTACGAACTACAATAAAAAACAACAAAAATTAATGCAATGCTTTCCGAGACTGGCACGCCCAGTGTATGGAGAAGTATACGACAATCGCAAAAAGTTGTTGAACAAACTGCATCAGCAGCAAAGTTCAGAGAAGATGAACTTAGCGGAAGTCAGCGAGCTGGAACATATCTAGCCATTTGCACAAATATTCTGGACTGTAACCACAAATGAACGAAATGGACAGTGTCTTGAAAGGAGGATATAAGATGAATATTAGCAAAAGCAAAACGAGGATAATGGAACGTTGTCGAATTACATCAGTTAATTCTGAGGAAATTAGATTAGGAAATGAGACACTTAAAGTAGTAAAGGAGTTTTGCTATTTGGGGAGCAAAATAACGGATGATGGTCGAAGTAGAGAGGATATAAAATGTAGACAAGGAATGGCAAGGAAAGGGTTTCTGAAGATGAGAAATTTATTAACACCGAGTACAGATTTAAGTGTGAGGAAGTCTTTTCTGAAAGTATTTGTATGGAGTGTAGCTGTGTATGGAGGTGAAACATGGATGGTAAGTAATTTAGACAAGAAGAGAATAGAAGCTTTCAAAATGTGGGTGCTACAGAAGAATGCTGAAGATTCGTTGGGTAGATCACGTAACTAATGAGGAGGTACCGAATAGAACTGGGGAGAAGAGGAATTTTCGACACAACTTGACTAGAAAAAGGGATCGGTCGGTAGGACACGTTCTGAGTCATCAAGGGAGGGAAGTGCAGAGGGTAAAAATCGTAGAATACACTAAACAGATTCAGAAGGATGTAGGTCGCAGTTTTGCTATTTGGGGAGAAAATAACTGATGATGGTCGAAGTAGAGAGGATATAAAATGTAGACAAGGAATGGCAAGGAAAGGGTTTCTGAAGATGAGAAATGTGTTAACACCGAGTGCAGATTTAAGTGTGAGGAAGTCTTTTCTGAAAGATGAAGAAGCTTGCACAGGATAGAGTAGCATGGAGAGCTGCATCAAACCAGTCTCTGGACTGAAGGCCACAAGAACAATATCACAACCACAATTCAAAGAAAACAAATGGATTTACAATGATACGCCACAGCATTATGATCACAGCCCACCGCGACACTGAATGCCGCCTGCTGGCGTTGCGGGCACGTGACGCGACAACAAAAGTTTCTAAGTGGAGCAGACGCGGACGAGGGATAACACTAGCGAACATATGGACTGCAAATGAGGAAATCCATGGAGATAAGCGTCTTTGAGAAAGGGCAGACTATTATTATTCAGAGCACGTGAATGACTGTCTCGAAAACGGCGTAGATGTTTAGGCGGCCACGACTGTTCACAGAACGTGAGGCTCGGAGGCTTGCCTGCTCTGTAAAGTGGGATAGATGGTGATCAGTAGCATCTCTCTCGAAAGAGCACAATGCTGGTGCAAGCTCAAGTGTTGTGGAGCACACTGGTCATCGTACGTTGTCGAATATGGAATCCGCAGCAGACCACTTGTACGTGTTCACGTGTTGACCCAACGGCATCGTCAGTTACGATTTCAATGGGCACGTGACCATCGGAATTCGACCGTCCACCAAGTGAAATGTGTCGGCTCTCCGGGTGAATCACATTTTTGTTATATTAGGTCGATGGTCTTCTCCACACAAGCCATCACAGACGCTCGAAACGTTCAGCGCGCCATGGACGCGGGCTGGTGGGAGCAGTATGATGCTATGGGAAACATTCTCCTGCGCTAGCATGGGACCTGTGGTAGTAATCTAAGACACTGTGACAGCTGCGAACCACCTGCATCTCTTAATGCTTGATGTCTTCCTGACGGGTAAGTATAATTGTCCGTGTCTCGGAGCCAGAAACGTGCTACAGTGATTTGAGGAGCACTATAGTGAACTGACGTAGATGTCTCGGCTACAAATTCGCCTGATGTAAATCCTAAGGAATTACACGACCTGTGCGTAGACATCCAATGCCTCATACCTCCACAAACCTACCAACAAATTGTCGGATCCCTGACACTCAGAATCTGTGATGTTATTTCGTTCCAAAGATTGACAAAAAAGGTATTATGCAGGTGGTCATGATGTTACGGCGCATCAGTGTACAGATAAGTAGTTAGCAGATTGAGGCACAAAAGGCGTGAGCCTAATGTCAGAACGCGGAACTTCACCACTGCTTCACTTAAGTTCGAGAAGATTGCTGACATCTACCAGTTCGGCACACCTGCACTCGTTGCTGAAAACTCAGAAGTACTGCGAAAGCTACAACTGAGTATTCTTTTGAACACGCCAAAATTGTTTCAGGAATCATGATTTTAGTTCCATAAGGAGAGTAATTATGCAAGACAAATGGTTCAAATTGCTCTGAGCACTATGGGACTTAACTTCTAAGGTCATCAGACCCCTAGAACTTAGAACTACTTAAACCTAACTAACCTAAGGACATCACACACATCCATGCCCGAGGCAGGATTCGAACCTGCGACCGTAGCTGTCGCGCGGTTCCAGACTGTAGCGCCTTTAACCGCTTGGCCACCCCGGTCGGCTATGCAAGACACTTTCTGTTCTTTACTTGAGGTATAGGATACATATTATCTGTTAGAGGCAGAAGAAAATTATCTAAAATCAGCACAAGAAATCATATTTATGAATCAACAATTCCTGAATGACTTGAAGAGGAAGCTCTTTCTGATCACGAAGACCACAATGATGGGCTTCAGGATAATGAATCAGCATCTTCTAGCATTCGAATTAAAGGCAGACTACAAGTGCTTATTTATTTATTAATTATGGTGGAAGTCAGTGGAGTCAAACCCCGCCACCACGCAGCAGAACTCGAGTACGCAGTATCGTGATAATTCCGTCTAAAACAGCAACAGGCACTGTAACCGTCACTATAAAACGCATATAACTGTTTCTTCCCGCAAGGAACGTTAGAAGAGATCATGCACTGCAGTAATTTAGAAGGTAGGCGAATTGCTACTATGAATTTAAAAAATGGGGAAATATTACGTCTGACGAAATGAACGCATTTTTTGGACCCAGATCAGACAAAAAAAAACCACTACTGTTTCTACTACAATAAAGACACTGACAAAGACATTGACAGGAACCTAAAAAATATTACAGTGGAAAAGCTTTTCATTATTTGCAGACTTCGGAAGTAAATGGTTACAGCAGTAGGATCTTTCAGACAAAAAAGAAGGGAATTCCACTATAAATGAAGGCCACCAGGTACACAGAAGATTTACACTCGTAATTCAGTTAGACAACTGTAGGTTATTTATCCAAAGAACAAATGTTTATTGTGTTCAGTTCTTTGCACCACAGTGAGAGCGTTGATGAAGGACGTAAAACAATCCAGAGATTTATTCATAATGAAACTATATCAGGAGTTGATAGCCTTCACCAGAAAGCATGTCCAGAGAAATGTAAGAGACAATCAAGAAGACAGCAAGCCTTTTGACTTGCGGAGAAACGTAATGGATGTACCATCAGTAAATATTCTGTGTTTATTTTCACAGCCACATTTCTGCTACCATGAACACAAATCTGATAAACGGAAAATGTTCCTCAAGAAAGTATGGCAAGAAATGACCGATCCTCATGCGGAAAGGAGGATCAACAGCCGACGCCTCCAAAAGACCGTTATACAAGCCATGACACGTTGTGGAGTTACTCTCTAACAGCCGAAGTTTTCTGAATCCGAAAGATCGCAAAAAAAGAAATGACTCGATCGCCCATATCGATCAGACAGAAAAAGTAGCCAAACATGAAGCAAACACACAAAAAATATTTGAATAAACTTTGTGTGATTAATTGTAAAATGTTTTCTATTTGTGAGCTGAAGGTCCTGTGTAAGCCCAATAAAAGTGAAAGGTTGTTGTTTAGTCTCAGAAAAAATATAATTTATGACATTGTTTTTCATCTACTAAATTGGTCGCAATATCATAGTGAATACTTTATTATTCGTTCTGCGTTACCAAACCAATCGCAATTTGATAATATTGATTTAATAAATAGCTTTTTGTAATTGTTTTGAGGTAGCTCTCATAAGCCACTCTCATGCATCTTTGCGAGCCTAGCTACACATGCATCAAAGGGTTATTGTGTGTTCCGTATCATGTTCCTCAAACGACTGTAGCACGGATGTGGCCTTGTGGCAGGAACAGTTAGCCTTCTGGAGGATGCCATCGCCTCCAGGGATGCAGGTGGTCCGCTACAACATTCACATAGTCCATAGTTCCCAAGGCGTTTTCAGTTGGTACCACAGGTCTTAAAAGGTTCTGTGTCAGTCCACATCAATATAACCTATAGCGTAATACTACACGCAGTGGAGTGAGTCCTTAGAACAGTACTTGTTTCGTGCAGCCGTTCACCTTGATGACGGCGTATCTGAAAACGACCTTCTACCTGGCGAAACATGAAACGTGATTCTTCTCACCTGGCGACACATTTCCATTGATCCATGGAAATTCCGACGACCCCGCTCCAAATACAATTACTATTAGTCATTTCGTTGCATGAAGATAAGAACACGTAGAAGGGGTCGGGTGCGAAGCCCATGTTCAGAAACTTGCGTTGGACAGTGTATCCTTGTGCCTGAACCACCATAGTACTCTGTCGTCAGATGTGTCACAGATCGCAGCTTATCCAGCATGCCTCTGACCTCCAGGTTATGTGATGATGTGATGAGACTTGGACGTCCAATATCTTGTCGCCAGGTCGTGGTTTCATCGTCCTTCAAGCACTTTCCACAGACGATCGTAAGAGTAACACTCGAACAGTTGGCCATCTTCGCCATTTTCGAGATGCACGTTGACAGGCGCCTGGTATCAACGATCTGTCCTTTGTCAGAGTCGGTTGTGTCAGTGGATTCCCCGACATGCGCACCTTATCAGCATTATAATGGTTCACCGTTCGTCTCTGCTCGGCTTACTATATGATTTCCTCACCGTTCACGTGCCCGCAACTGTTCCACGTGTCATACAGTCTCCCAGTGCGCAGTTGTTATAATATTTTAGTTCAATTAATTTACAATGCTGTCCAAAATAAAAGCAACGAGCAGAAATTTTGCAAAGTTGCGTTTATTTTGCCACAAAAGGGTATGAACAAGCGATAGTGAAGTAAAAAAAATGTAGAGGATGGTGAATGTAAAGAACTGCAACATGCGTAACGGTAGACGAATATGTTCTTCGTTTTCTCCATTTTAATGGATTTAGACACACATTCCAACAACTGATTAGTGTGCTCAGTATGGGTTGTACCCACTCTGGCATCAGTATAGGCTTGACAACGATGGGGCATGCTGTAAATGATGTCATCAGTCTCACGTTGAGGCAATAATGTCCATTCTTCTTGCAGAGCGGCTCGAAAGTCTTGGAGTGTGGTTGGTGGATGCTAACCTAATGCAAACCGTGTCCCTTGTGCATCCCAGACTTGCTCCATGGGATTCAAGTCGAGAGAGCGAACAGGTCTTGCCATATGTACAAATTATTCCGTTTCCAAGAAAATATCAACCTCCCGTGCTCTATGAGGTCCATCAGTACGAAGTCTGAGCCCACAGCACCTCAAAAACACCCCACATGAGGTCCCAAGGTCTCGTCACGATACCTGACAGCAGTTAAACCTGCTGATTCAATCGTATAAGTTCATAAAGAGATATTCGAGTGATCAGTATAATCCCTGCTCAAAATGGTTCAAATGGCTCTGAGCACTATGGGACTTAACATCTGAGGTCATCAGTCCCCTAGAACTTAGAACTACTTAAACCTAACTAACCTAAGGACATCACTCACATCCATGCCCGAGGCAGGATTCGAACCTGCGACCGTAGCGATCGCGTGGCTCCAGACTGAATCGCCTAGAACCGCTCGGCGACACCGGCCGGCTAATCCCTGCTCATATCATTAGGTACCCTCCTCGATATCGGTCTCTTTACACAATATTTCGGTCATGTCCCAGATTCCCTCCAGAGGCGAATACGTCGAGAATCACTCTCCAGACCAAATCGGGACTCATCTATGGAAAGAACATTGGCCCAATGTTCGACTGTCCAGGTGGCATGTTGACGTCTCCATTCTAGACGCTCTCTTCTGTGAAGACGCGTCAAAAGCAGACATACAGCATGTCTCCGGCAATAAAGCTCACTCTGCAGCAGCTTTCTGTACACCGTTTGCCTCGACACAACAAGTCCAGTGGGTGTTTCAGTATTAAGGGGGTACCATCGGTCCTTTACAGCCAAATAACGGCCCTCTCTTTCTGATGTCACATGTGGTCGGGCCTGTCTTGGTCTTCAGGGTACAGTTACGGTCTCTATAAACTGTCACCGCATCAGTAAAACAACAGAACGATTCACGTAAGCCATCGGACCACATCAGTTTGTGACTGTCCTGCTTCCATTCTTCCTACGTCCCTCCACCCCAGAGAGTCTGGTAGGCGTCTTCACTATGCCACACGGCACCGTCTATGACTGTGTACACAGCGATTGTGGATTTGGAATACCTGGCAAATACCACTCCTGTTGGTAGGGGTCCAGTCGTCATCGCTGGCGTGGTTGTTCGTTGACCAGAATGCTATATTCCGCGTTTAACACGATCGCAGTGACATCTGTTTATAGCTTGTAAGATTATATGATGAATTAGACACAGCTGTTTTGTTGTTTTAATTTTGGACACCAGAGCATGTAATGTCATTCTAAAAACTATCCAAATGACCTGAATTGTGTTCCGCTTGATATGCATGCAATCCACTCAGCATAACTTTCTTGCAGGTTTTCTAGTCCCTTTCGGGCACAGCCGTTTCAGTATACGGATTGGTTACTACAACAAACCATTAGAGAACATTGGTCTCTAAGGCAATAAACCCAGATAAAAATTAATAACACATCACGAAGCGCACTATTAAAGATAACACAATCTTAAACAACTTTAAACTCGAATTTTTTGTAATAAATGACATTTAGAAAAGCGAGTTCAGGTTGAAATTACTTGATGAAAACTTATGTACTGGCCCGGACTGGGGCTCATATCCAGCTGTTATGACCCTGCTAAGAAAGATATTAATTACGGTTTCATTCTAAAATAATGTACTGAGTGCAAGATTATAATTGAAATGACATGTGTAAGGTGTCCTGTTGGGCGATGTTTCGAATCCAGTGCCAAATCGAATGTTAGATTTCGAAATTTTTCACCAGTAGTGGAATGGCTGTAACTGAGATGAAGAGACGAAAGAATTTTGCCCTATCAGAATTCGAACGCAGCACCTATCGCCATTATTTTCTAGCTACGAAGAGACGTCGCGGAATGTGCGTATGTCTCAAATGGAAATAAAGTGACGAACTGGTCATCGTTATTGATTTCGTATGAAGATACCTTAACTATCGAAGACTTTATCACCTATTGCAAGGAGTAGCATGTTTGAACCTGAAATGATATTACGACACGGTCTTTGTCTGAATGAGTCAAAACTGGCATCAAACATTATTCTGACAACAATCGAGGGACGGTAAAACTCGTAACTATTCTTCACCTTCAGTTAGGTGTACATGTGATATGATGAAAATTTTTCTGCCTCATCGGCACTCAAACACTCACACACGTCTTTCGTGGGTACCCCGAAAAATCTAGAATCATGAGTAAACAATGAAATGTTGGAACTCTTTCGTCCCTGTGGAGCCAAGTCCTTTGAAAGGGGAAATCTAAATTCGAATCCCAGTTCAGCACAAGTAATTTCAACATCTCAAGTTCAAATACAATAAGAAATAAGTACCCTGAGACCGTACAAACGATTCGTTCGTAAATAAAATAAAATTTCTGGTGAAATGAAGCTTACTGCTGACACAGTTCCTAGGCCGGCCGTGGTGGCCAAGCGGTTAAAGGCGCTACAGTCTGGAACCGCGCGACCGCTACGGTCCCAGGTTCGAATCCTGCCTCGTGGATGGGTGTTTGTGATGTTCTTAGGTTAGATAGGTTTAAGTAGTTCTAAGTTCTAGGGGACTGATGACCTTAGAAGTTAAGTCCCATAGTGCTCAGAGCCATTTGACACAGTTCCTACTTGCTGCGACTTCCAACTCCTTCGTAACCCTGCTTGTTCTCCAGTCAACAACGAAGGGACGTCATGTCTCATACGAATTTGGCGCCACGGTGCAGCTCTGCGTTGAACAATTGGCGTTACCAGACGTGAAGGTCTGTTCATGCTTGTTAATCATCTTTAGTTGAAGTGTGAATCGAACGCAAACTTCAAGCATGCAATGCTAGAATCGTTTCATCACGCTATCGAACTGTGCATACGGAGTGCTCACCATAATGTACTCACGAAAGATGCTTCACAAGAAGAGTAATCTGACTACCTGAAGGTGGATTAAAGCCTGGTCAAAACATTCATTTCCTTGTACTAGCACGTCGATATACATCAGATCCTTAGCAAAACCATATCTAGTTTGGACCGGAATTTGAATCAATTAAATAAATCAGAGAACGACCATTTGCGCGAAATGGCAACACGGTTGGGTAGTGCATTCATCTCACTACATTGGAAACCACATTTTGTCTGATATAATCGTACTACGGTAAGCAGTAGCAGTGTAACATTGCTCAGGCAGCAAATGAAGTGAAGAATACTGCAGTATGTAATGCAAATTTAGGTTAAGTAGTGTGTAAGCTTAGGGACTGATGACCTTAGCAGTTAAGTCCCATAACATTTCACACACATTCGAACATTTTTTTCTAGAATTATTCTTATGGTGACTTACCGAATGCGGCAGAGTTCAAGGTTATGAGGAATGTTGTTTAAGTCCTATAAAATGGAGGAACAAAAGGAAAACAAATCTAAAATTTGTGATATTTTGGTTGTCTTTGGATTTATAGACAGTTGCAGGCAGTGAAGGCTGCTGGAAACATTTGCGCAATGTGTGAGGATATGTGGTAAATACATCATAAAAATAACACCAGAAAATGGTTATCTGGTTTCACGCAGGATGGCTTCTAGATGAATTATTTGCCACATTCAAGAGGACAAAAGGCTTTGATGAATAATGTTTTTACTACTTTGATTCGACCGATTATTGGTATACATGATGAACTGCGACCACTTAACTTCCCTGACTTGCATTCAGTGGGAAATGTTGGGAAAAGAAGAAAGAAAGGATGATTAGGGTTAAACGCCCCGTCGAACTATGATATCATCAGAGACGAAGTAGAGCCTATTATTGGGAAGCCTGAGTAAGAAAATCGACTATGCCATTTCAAAGGTAACATCCCAGCATTTACTTTAATCCGTTTAAGCAAGTAACAGAAAGATTAAATCAGGATGGTCAGACAGGGATATGAACCATTGCGTGTTAACTTCATAGAAAGAGAATAATAGTGGGCTCTAACAAAAAATATCTTTAGTAAAGCCCAGTGTGGGTCCACAGTTTATAAAGTTAGGCAGCTTGTGGCAATATGATGGTGTTTTGTGTTCCGAAATGCATCCAGGACTGTGTCCACTGCAGTTGTCATCTGTCGCCGAAAATAGAGATGCCTTGTGGTCATCATATAAGAAAAATGACCAAGGAAACTGCATCAAGTGTTGCTACTGTATGGGAATGCCCGACTGCATTCTGCTGATTTCGCTAATGAACCTGTCCCGGAGCTTGGCTGGAAATCAATCTCTATTGCACATATTCTTATAGTCTTGCGCCCTCGTACATTTACCTTTCTCGCGCCTTATCGAAAAAACATCAAGAAAATGTCTTTGTGGACGAAAATGCTTTTTAGACTTGGATTGGCGGCATCTTTATCTCCGAAGCAGTAGTTTTCTACAGGAGCAGAATCCAAAAGTTGCCCTAGCATTATCAGACTGTTTCATTAAATGTGAGAGGTTATGCTGTTGACGGTTAATTTCTCTCTTATGTCTTTCTGTTATATTCAATAAACCAAGGAGAAGCGCTATAGAAATATGTACTGTTCCGATAGAAGTGAATCATAACTTACCATGATAACCTTGCAATGAAAGCCTAATTTAATAACACAATTGGTATCTGTAATACAAGCCTGCCCAAAATTTCACGTATTGCATATTACGCACTTCCGTTTTGAATGTTGTCTGTGTCTACCTATAGCCCTGTGTCCTACCCAATAAGCATTGTGGTACTACCACAAAAAATACGTAAACCTGGCAATGAGAGTAGACCCAAAAAGAGACCCAGGTAACAAATTATTCAATGATTCACAGAAGTCAATCAAACTATTTATTAAAAAACTGATTTGAGTATAAACAGAATAATTTAAGATTTATCTAGGGAGCAATATCGCAATTTATTACATTTTTTGCCGTTAGATTTATGGTGTGTTAATCAAGGTTCTGATAAGATTAATGTGAAGTAACTAAGAATATGTAATTTTCGATCTGGAAGCCTTCAACTTGGTAATAGTAGGGGTAAGAAGCTACAAAATTACATAGATCTCGAGAGACCATGAGCTTTTGCATCTTCCGCTTCGCAAAGCGAGTGTATTACCATTTAGATAGTTAGCCCTTGCCTGCAGTATGCTCTAATAGCCATAGTGGCTGATAACCCATATAACTGCAACGTGAAATATGAAATTAGTTGGAGGTAGAACCATGTCCCAATTAAGGATACATAGTTCTCTTGAACAGCTTCAGCCATCTGGACAATGTCGCATTATGGGAACCTGGTGAATGTAACGTCGGATTGCTGCATATTTTTGGCACAATGCAGCGGGGGTGTGTCACTGCTTTCCACAGTGGTGTGTCGAACATTCCCATATCTGTACAAAACGGAATACCATGGAGGCACGAAATCCGAGCACATATTGCACCAACTTGAGGAACCGTTGACAACCTTCTGTTTGCAGTACAATTAAGATCACATGTGCCTCTGGCCGGGCTACCACAAGCACGGCTACTCTCGTGTCATGAAAGAATTGACTGGATAGTTGAAAGGTGCTCTTTTGTCATCAGTGATGAGAGTATGTTGTGTCTGCATGCGAGTAATGGACGTTCAAGTGTACAGCGTAGGCCTGTTGAGCCGCCTGGTCCCGAGTGCGTCCGTCTCATCCTACGTTTCATTGTGTGACCGGCCATCAGTTACAGCTCGCGATCACATTAGGTCTTCTGCAGGGTAAAGTAACCAGTGCGCGCTGCATTGCACACTTCGCGCTGCTTCAGTTCTTCGACAGGAAAATTATGCGCTTTTTCAGCAGGAGAATTCTCGTCCACGTAGCGCCGATACGACGCAACGTGCTCTTCGAAGTGTTCAACAACTTCCCTGGACAGTAGCCAGCAGAGTCACAAGATATCTCGCCAAACGAACACGCACAAGGTGAAGTGGGAACTAACTCGTTCTCCAGGACTTTCAAGAACCATTGACGAATGGCAACAAAAGAAGCAAGATGCTTGGGACCAAGCCCCTACCACGCCGTAGCGGAGAAGAGAGGCAACTGTTCCACAATTGAAGCAGCTGATCGCCGCCATTTACAGGGATGAATCCTAGTACTGGGGTTGTGATTTGAAGTACACTCCTGGAAATTGAAATAAGAACACCGTGAATTCATTGTCCCAGGAAGGGGAAACTTTATTGACACATTCCTGGGGTCAGATACATCACATGATCACACTGACAGAACCACAGGCACATAGACACAGGCAACAGAGCATGCACAATGTCGGCACTAGTACAGTGTATATCCACCTTTCGCAGCAATGCAGGCTGCTATTCTCCCATGGAGACGATCGTAGAGATGCTGGATGTAGTCCTGTGGAACGGCTTGCCATGCCATTTCCACCTGGCGCCTCAGTTGGACCAGCGTTCGTGCTGGACGTGCAGACCGCGTGAGACGACGCTTCATCCAGTCCCAAACATGCTCAATGGGGGACAGATCCGGAGATCTTGCTGGCCAGGGTAGTTGACTTACACCTTCTAGAGCACGTTGGGTGGCACGGGATACATGCGGACGTGCATTGTCCTGTTGGAACAGCAAGTTCCCTTGCCGGTCTAGGAATGGTAGAACGATGGGTTCGATGACGGTTTGGATGTACCGTGCACTATTCAGTGTCCCCTCGACGATCACCAGTGGTGTACGGCCAGTGTAGGAGATCGCTCCCCACACCATGATGCCGGGTGTTGGCCCTGTGTGCCTCGGTCGTATGCAGTCCTGATTGTGGCGCTCATCTGCACGGCGCCAAACACGCATACGACCATCATTGGCACCAAGGCAGAAGCGACTCTCAACGCTGAAGACGCCACGTCTCCATTCGTCCCTCCATTCACGCCTGTCGCGACACCACTGGAGGCGGGCTGCACGATGTTGGGGCGTGAGCGGAAGACGGCCTAACGGTGTGCGGGACCGTAGCCCAGCTTCATGGAGACGGTTGCGAATGGTCCTCGCCGATACCCCAGGAGCAACAGTGTCCCTAATTTGCTGGGAAGTGGCGGTGCGGTCCCCTACGGCATTGCGTAGGATCCTACGGTCTTGGCGTGCATCCGTGCGTCGCTGCGGTCCGGTCCCAGGTCGACGGGCACGTGCACCTTCCGCCGACCACTGGCGACAACATCGATGTATTGTGGAGACCTCACGCCCCACGTGTTGAGCAATTCGGCGGTACGTCCACCCGGCCTCCCGCATGTCCACTATACGCCCTCGCTCAAAGTCCGTCAACTGCACATACGGTTCACGTCCACGCTGTCGCGGCATGCTACCAGTGTTAAAGACTGCGATGGAGCTCCGTATGCCACGGCAAACTGGCTGACACTGACGGCGGCGGTGCACAAATGCTGCGCAGCTAGCGCCATTCGACGGCCAACACCGCGGTTCCTGGTGTGTCCACTGTGCTGTGCGTGTGATCATTGCTTGTACAGCCCTCTCGCAGTGTCCGGAGCAAGTATGGTGGGTCTGACACGCCGGTGTCAATGTGTTCTTTTTTCCATTTCCAGGAGTGTATATGAGACGCAACAAGAGCAAGTTGAAGCACAAATTAAACACATGCTTGTTTAAAAAAAATACTGAGTATTCGAGTCTATTTTAAAAGTATACTGAAATGAATGAAGTTTCCTATATTCCGAAATATGTCTGCATAGAGACAAGGTGGAGCGAGTTTACATAGAGTTATTTGCATTAGATAATTACATGAAACTTTTAAAGAAGCAGACAGTACGATTATATTTGCCCCTAACTCCTTTGCCATTGCAGTATTAGTGGAAAATCCATCACAAGTAACAGCTAACACACTGACATTTACATCATACAACATTGTAATGGCCATCTCCAATAACATGTCACTGTGAGTAGTGTTAATAAGTGAGATTACTTTATCGTGTACTAAGTTTTTAGCTTTTAGTTCTTCCAAAATATTTGCTAATCTGCAAATCTTCTGTGTCTGTCTTTTGCACTTTTTGTTCACTGCATTTAACTTAGTCTTACGTTGCACAATTTTTGCTTCCTTCCTTTCTTCAATTTTTTCGAACTTTTCCTTCAGCTTACTTGGACTTGATGGAAATGAATAATTGTGGTCTTCAGTGTAACCAGAAACGTGCACATCCACACACATATTTTCTGCTGTCTCAACATTTCTTGGCTTTGGCTTTGGAGGTTTCCTTGCCTTGGTAAGCTGGTAACGGAACGTTCAAAATTATACACACTGACAGTATTCCCACACTATTTAGCCTAGGCCTACACTGCACGATGTCCAGGACACTATACCTTTTTCAAATGAGTTGGAAGTCCAAACACTGTCGGTAAAGCATCGTCCTTCAGTTGACGTCTATTTACATAATTTTCCATGTAACAATTCTCTTCAAAATGAAGAGAGCACAGCAAATGATTTGCTGTCGGTTGGAAGTTCTCTCTCCTAGTAGCAACTATACATTTCCGATTTAGAAAATCATTTGTAAGAGGAAACCTAAACAAAAACAAACGCTCACGATATTTCTCCATGAAAATACTACATACAAGTAATAGAAAGTAACAAACAACCAGAAATGACTGACCTGTGAAATGTAATATTGTTTCCGTCCTCGTCTTTGCTTCCATTCTTACCGTTACAATTAAAAGCAGCACACGAACGAACCATGTTTACACACTGTTTCGCTGCAAATGGCGGCTTCTATCACGTTCAATGTGGGGACGTGACACTAGCGCCAATGCGCGGTCTAGTTTTTATTTAGTAAGTCTATGCTTGGGACAGTCTATCTCAGAATGGCATTAGCCACGTTAATGATGGTTTTCACGCGTGAGTACACGCCTGCGTCGGCCGTCACAGGCGCATACACTGTGTATTGATGCGACTGTTTGGGCACCGTTTCCTGTGGCGTGTATTTCATTAGGTCTGAATTTATCATACGCTCCCGTAATACTGAACCACCTGTCAGCTCACGTGTGACTAAAATCATGTTTTACTTGAGGGTGTAGCATTTTTTTCGCGGCAGAGTAAATAAAGACTTGACAGTCAATGTTTTACTGAAACGAATACAGCCTTCTTCTGTGAACCGAACTTGTCATTTGTTGAGGTGGACTTTTCTCGCAGTATCCACAAATTTAGCAGTGCTTTGATCAGGCTGGAGCCCAGAGCTGGATTACAGGGCGGCGCCGGATGCGTCGGGCAGAGCCGGCTTTTGGAAACGCGTGGGTCCGTAGCGCGGCGCTTAAAGAGGCACCAGGCGCCCGCCGGCACACACACTGCCAGCGCCGCACTGCCACTGTCACTGCGACTGCCGGTAGCCCTCCACGTGGCCGTAAACGCGCTCCACTGCCCACAGGATATTATTAGCAAATTTTTGTTCGGTCTCCGTCTAGGGTCTATGACTCCCACCGCTGCGATGCTAGTACTATGATGTATCATGCAGCGTAACTTGCTGTGAGAGTGCGAGAGAGAGAGAGAGAGAGAGAGAGAGAGAGACAAAGATATTGTTTATTACCCTGTGGCGGTCAGCGCTCACATAATTATTCTTAGGATATAGAGCTTTTGTTCTTGTTAAGAGTAATTTTACAAGAGGAGAGCCATTCTTGTGACGTAACAATCGACGCCATTGCGAGATTTTGATTCACATTCTAATATATATGTGTATATGTAAGGAAATCAGTTAATAGAACAATAAAATATTGTTCATTTCAAGAAGATACGTGTTATTCTACAACCAGCGTATACATATATTGTGATTTAATAATAAATACCAGCTTGAGAACAGTTTCGACGGGAGCGTTCAGTTCTGGTGAAATAGTTCGAGGCTTTCTTCGGAAAAGAAGTCACTTCATGGATCATTCAAATCCACAACTGTACCTGGACATTTCTCAGAACTGAAAGCAATCTCTTTGCTCTGCAACAGAGCACCGAAGAATATTTCTCCATATTTTGGTTACCACTTTCAGCTCAACACGGTATCTGCAGCACTGGAGCAGATTTCTACAACAGCGGAAGCGTGAAATCGCTATCAGTTTCACACATCGCCCTGTGTACGCTGTATGTATTCACCCACAACAGTGAACATACAATTACTCACAGATATAGAAAAACAATACAAGGTGGTGTGAGAAACATTTCAGTATAAAGGTCCTGTAGAGCTAAACAGTAATTAGCCTAGTAGTAGTAGTAGTAGTAAACAAATATAATTTTTTTTCAAAGGAGCCTTTATAGTACATATATGACGTCATTTGATTTACGTACGCGTTCAGACGGAAGGAAATACGCAGTTCATTTTCCGAAAGAGACCTAAAAATAATTCCTACGTCTATGCCACAGCAGGTTTGATTCTGAATAGCGCTCCAACAGAAGACAAAATTTTCAAATCTAGGTTGAAAGGTCATTTCAGTAAACATGTCTGTGCGACGCGACACTGTGCTATAGCATGGAACTGCTTCTGGAGGATAGTGTGACGGACTGATTCTAACCTGTAGACCAGTAAATTACAATTTGGGAAGGGTTGCAAATAACGAAATTTTACTTTTTGTGCTATTCGCTGGAGTATAGTAGGCTGTTGCTGTTTGCCTAATGCGCAAAGGAACGGGATGTTGTAGGATCCAGAAACTAATTTTAGGTGCCAACTGTGTGATATTCCCAGAAAAAAACTGCATTCCTTCGGTGAAGCACGGATTAGAGAAAAACCACTTTCTTCATTCTTACATGACATCTTGCAAATAATAGATGCAGGTAAACATGTAGCTTCCGTCTTCCTAGATTTCAGAAAGGAATTCGACGCTGAACCACAATGTCTACTAATGACTAACACATAATCATGCCGAATATATTCACCGATAAGCGATTTCAAGGAATGTTTGACTAATACGATAGCCAGGTATGTTACGGTGGTTGGTGAATATTTAAAGGAAACGAAAGAAGCCGAAAGTCTGTCCCAGGGTAAGCATTGTGATACTTCTGATGTTCTACGTATGTACGTAAGTGACTTAAAAGGTTCGTAAGCATCGCCATAAGCTCGTTCAGTGAAGATAATATTGAGTTTTAGAAATATCTTCATTGGACCAACACAGGGAAATGCAGAACGAACTGGACAAAGTTTACGTTTGATGTGAAGAATGAGAGAAATCTGTAAGCTAATGCCAGTAATGAAAAGAAAGAGTCCGATATTTTCAGTTGGTGAACATCTGGAGCACATCGCATGGTTAAATGCTAAGGGATAATACTGGAAAGGGATATGAAATGAGAGGAAGATGTGAAAACTATAGCAGGAAGGGCAAATGGAAAACTTGTATAAGTTGAAAAGATTTTAGGCAAAGACAACACCCCTGCAAGATAAATCGTGACCTTTCTAGAGTACTCATGAATTCTAGAGTAAGCACCACTATTCCAGTGTTTGGAGTCGCTTATCAAGTGTACACGATAGCAGATTTCAATCGTACAACTTGAGTTGTAGCAGTTTGGTGTAGCCCATACGATAGTATCAGAGAAGCTCAGAGAACATACCCACATAAACCAGAATGTCACTACCACTGCTCATGGCTAGACTGAATGGTGCCTGGTGCAGTCACCGCCATGTGACGAGGTAGGCAAAGTACAAAAACATTGTAGAGCCAAATGGTGAATCATTCTAGCGACGATATGAATCGCAGATAGGGACGTCCAATGACATAAACGGGTTTCACATAGGCTTGGAAGGAACGTCTCGGAAACTACGAAGCTGCTCTGCTGTTTTCGTGCTGCTGTCGTCGTTATCTATACAAAGTGGTTGAAGAATTTTCGAACAGGCGACGAAGTGCTAGACGTCCACGCCTCAGCACAGAACGTGGAAGCCGAAAGCTTTCCCGCTCTACAAGGTATCATAGGCGGCAATCTGTGGCAGATCTATTGGCAGAACGTGACGCAGCCACAAATGTGTCGGAGCTCACATTGGCCAACATGGGACTGCGCAGCAGACGGTCCCCATTTGCTCTCGTGGTGATCCAAGGACATCGTCAGTTACTATTGCAGTGGGCACGGGATATTCGAGATTGGACCGCATATCGATGGACGTCGCCTGGTCGTAAGGCCTACGTTTCTTGTTGCGCTAAGTCGATAGTCGTGTCCAATAATGCTACTGCAGACATTCGCTTGAGATTTCACGGACCTGTGGCGGTAACAGAAGGCATCATGACAACTGTGGACTGCGTTAACATCAGCATCCCTTCATGCTTGATTTCCCCGACGGCACTTGTCGGCCACATGGCGTGTGCTACTGTGTATCAGTGACGCAGCAAAATAACTGACGGTGGCCGAGATACAGAGGATGTAAATTGCAGACTGACAATATAGAAGAAAAAGGTTTCTGAAAAAGAGCAACTTCTTAAAATCGAGTACATTAAAAGGAGGTGAATAGTCACAGTTTTCAATTTTGGAAGATAAAATGGGATTATGGGTCATGTGCCTAATTTATAATTAGTTTTGAGGCCTAGGACATGATTTTGTAACGCAACAAAATAAAAACGTATTGTTTCTATTCGCCTCTCAGACAGCGTTGAGCAAAAACTGCAGTGTTCGCCTTCTTATTTTTTTCTATTTAGTGGTCCTTTGGACGAATATGAACATTTCAGACTCTGTTTTTGTTCCAGAAGAATAACAAACATAATTTGTCTGGTTCAAAAAAGTGTTATTCGGTAAATATGAACCTTTCAGACTCTGTTTTTGTTCCAGAAGAATAACAAACATAATTTGTCTGGTTCAAAAAAGTGTTATTCGGTACTAAACTAAAACTATCGCATGAACTGTGATTTTTAGTTCCGTTTTCTAAACAAACAGTATTATAGCTCCATTGCGTTATTGTAACATTAAACTCATAAACTTAGTTTGCTTGTAAATAAAAAAAGTAACCTTTTCCTTCTAAGCGGCAAATTTTACGTGCATAGTTTTTCCATGCACTTTAATAACAAGTTAGTCTCAAAGGGTTGAGAATACTGCCAGTGGTTCTTCATTTCCGTAAAAATACTTCGTCTTCTTTTGACGAAACACTGACCATTCTGTTTCCACTCACTCAATAAATTCCGAAAACATAACCCTACGTTTTCAATTAAGAGAAACACAAGTCAGGTTAAAGTGTTCCTTAAAACTGAACCTTTGATACAGAAACGGAACTGGAGAAATGGTTTTCAGGTACTTAAATTAAAGCAACACAATTAATGTTGGTACTTCAGATAAAGCTCGAAGCAATCAAATTCAGCACCACATATGATGTTCGTCACAAACAAAACATTAACTTATAATGTCGCCAACTTTTGAAATTTTCCTGTTAGAGTTGCTCGCTATCAACCTAGAAAAACAATTCGTTGAAGGATATTGTCATTTATCCCCGGGCTGTAGCATAGAACGTTTTCGTAAGTTTAGTTCTGTTCACTCGACTGTTTCTATTCAGACCATTTTACTGAAGTGTTACGAAGTTCTAAAGTGGTTCATCTGGAGCGAAACGTGGACGGTAAAAAGTTCAGACAAGAGGAGTGTGTGATGCTGCAGAACGATGCTGAAAATTAAAATTAGATCTGATCATGAATGAAGAGATACCGAATGGAACTGGACAGAAAATTATGTCACAGCTTGCCTGAAAGTTTAATTACTGGGAAAAGGCGATCGTTCTATACAAAAACAAAAGACCGGCTTGCAAGTCGCTTAGGCGTTCCGTCTTGGAATGTTGCTCAACTGTGTAGGACTCATACCAAATAAGACTAACAGGTAAGGGTAAGCTGAATATATACAAAGAAGGGCAGCACGAAGGTCACAAGTTTGTTTGACTCACGGGAATCACGGAAATGCTGAGAAACCTTAGGCGCAAACTATCCAGCGAAAGCCTAGTCACAAAATTTCAGGAACCAGCATGACGTGAAAACTCTAGGAATATCCTTCAGCCTTCTGCGTACCGCTCCTGTAGGGACCACGAGGACTAGCTTAGACTATCCGTAGCGGAAACATGGGCATTTAAGCAGTCATTCTTCCTGCACTGCACAAGCGACTGGAACGGGAAGAAGCCCTAACATATAGTGCAGTGTTGCTATGTACTCCCTGCCATGCACTTCACCGTCGTATGCAGAGTATGTATGTAGATGTGGACGCAGAAAGAAGGGGTCGGTTGGTAGGACATGTCCTAAGGCATCAAGGAATCGTCTATTTATTAATGGAGGTTATAGCGCGGGGCAGAAATCGGAGAAGGCCACCAAGGCTCAAATATAGTAAGCAGGTTCAAACGAATGCAGCAGCTATGCAGAGATTAAAAGGTTAGTTCACGAGAGAGGAGCGTGAAGAACTGCTAAAGGCTTGGACAACAAAACCAACGAGTACCACAACAACAATAATGTTATCAGTGGATTATAATTTCCATAATGATTGAGATATGCTGGAAAATGAGATCTGCTACCCATCTGTTTCGCATCGCGTTTCACAATAGCACTTACAGCTACAGCGGTAGAAACGTGGAGACTAAGTATGGAGACGGCTGTAATCTGTCAAGCGCCAGCTTGCGGGAACCGCATTCAGGAGCGCTTTGACATCTTGCAGCCTTCTTTGATACCAATTCGCCTGGTGTGTACAGACCCACAGCGGCATACTGATAAGATGTAGATACACCGAACAGCCAACAGCCAAAACATTATGGCCACTGCCCACCGCGACGTTGGATGCCACCTGATGGCGTTGCGGGCACGTGACGCGATAACAGAAGTGTGTCAGCGGAGCAGGCACGGACAGGGAACACCCTAACGAAGGTATGGGCTGCAAAGGGGGAAATTCATTGAGATAAGCGACTTTGACAAAGGGTAATTATTATAACGTTGAGCCTGTGAACGAGTATCTCGAAAATGGCGAAGCTGGTCGAATGTTCACGTGCTACTGTCGTGAGGGTCTACAGAAAGAAGCAGAAGAACAGTGAAACTATCACTAGGCGCTAAATGGTTGGATGTCCACGACTCTTCACAGAACGTGAGATTCGGAGGCTTGTCTGCTCTGTAAAATAGAATAGATGGTGATCTGTGGCATCTCTGCCGAAAGAGTACGATGCAGGTGTACGCGGAACTATTTCGGAGCACACCGGTCATTGGACGTTGTTGAACACGAAACTCCGCAGCAGAGCACCTCTACGTGTTGACATGTTGACCCAACGACATCGTCAGTTACGAATGCAGTGGTCAGGGTACCATCGGGATTCGACCGCCGATCAATTGAAGCATGTCAGCTCTTTGAGCTAAACACATTTTTGCTACATTAGGTCGCTGATCGTCTCCGCAATCGCTGTCGTTGAGGTGAACGGCGGCTCGACACGAGCAGCGCGCCACGGACGCAGGCTGGTGGGAGCAGTATTATGCTATGAGATACATTCTCCGACGCTTGCATGGGACCTGTGGTGTAATCGAAGACACGCTGACAGCTGCGAATCACCTGCATTTTCAGCTGTGTAACTGTCGGTGTCTCGGAGCCAGAACCGTGCTACAGTGGTTTGAGGAGCATTTTAGCGATCTCATGTTGCTGTCTCGCTGATCAAATCCGCCTGCTGTAAATCCTATGGAACCTACCTGGATTGCTATTAGACGCCATTACCGCGTAGGCAAATCAGCGGCCCGTTATTTACGCGAATTACATGAGCTGTGCCTAGACATCTAATGCCACATACCTCCACAAACCAACCAGCGTACTGTCGCATCCCTGATAAGCAGAATCAGTGATGCGTTTCGTTTCAAAGGGGGGCAAACAAGCTATTAATCAGGTGGTCATAATGTTTTGGCTTATCAGTGTACATTTACTCTATAGAAGCAGCTGCGCGGAGAGTGCTCACAAGTGGTCACCATTTCCGTAGAAATATCAACTCTGTTACAATTCGCTCGCTGTAAGATTCACTTGTTGTCCAGTCACGTTCAAGAAGGTGCTCAATTCAACTCCGATTCCATCGTGCCACGTCTCCTTCCAATCCCAGTCAGCACACTCACTTCCGACAAATAAAAATATTGGCGTACTGTCAGCTCAGTCTCAAGCTGTTGGTCTTTTTCCTGAATCTGCCTTCATATTCTGCAGAGCGCTGTCTAGCTTGATCATTTCCAGCATTCGAGAACTCCACCGCACTCAGCTGTTTCAGAGCGATTCACGAAGAGTTTGCAGCCCCGTCGATCGCTCAAATGAGCCATTTCCCAGCATCGATCACAAAATTGGATGTAATGCAGCCAGAATTATCCACTCACGACCATTACGTCCTAGCTGTAAACTATTTGTCGTTTCTAATCATGTGGACAGCCAAAAGCATAAAACTGCAGAGTACTCAGCGGGGATTGCGTGACACATAAAGCCAGAACTCCTATCCTCGACTCAATTGTCACGTACACTATCTGATCAAAAGTGATCTGACACCCCTACGTAATGCGAAATTCACCATTCTATGTCACAAGAGACAATTCCGCCGTATAAAGATAGGCGGGGAGTTCTGTGTTGTCAGGTACTGTCAGTATGGAAGCAGTAACAGCAGACAGCAGGATGGGTGGGTCAGGAGAGTTCAGTCACGTGGACAAGTCACTGGACGTCACCTGACTAAAGAAAATATCAGAGATATTTAAACCCTCTAAAGCTGCCTAAGTGGACTGTTGGCCATGTGATGGTGAAATGGAAACGCGAAGGAAAGATTGCAGGTGATCCAAGACTAGGCAGACCTGGCGGAAGACGAACAGGGACCGTCCAGCGTTGCAATGGTTGGTTCTAAGAAATGGCATCAAATTTTCTGGTGGAATTACTTCAGATTTCCGAAGTACTATCGATAGTCCAACTAGCACGATGATTGTGCGCAGGCAGTTAAAAAAAGGGGGTGCAGTCCACACAAGCCACACATTTGTATACTCAGTGCCAAGCGACTATCCAGGTGCTGTAAAGAGCGACTCCATAGGACATTGCACAACTGTAAAGGGTGATTCTGGGTGACGAATCACACTGTTCCATCTGCCAATCAGATGGAAGGCTTTGGATTTGGTGAATGACTAGAGAACGGTACCTGTCAACGCGTGTAGTGCCAACAGTGAAGAATGGAGAAGGTAGTGTTACGGCATAGGGGAGTTTTGCGTGTAGGAAAATGATAAATGGGGAAGGCTATGGATGCATTAGACAGTGTTGTGTACTGCATACGATAGAGGAACAGTGCGGAGACGATAATTGTTTGCATTAGGGTGACAGTGCATCCTTCATAACGTAGTATCTGTGAGACAATGGTTTTTGGACAATAATATTCCTTAAATGGACTGTACTACCCGAATCCTGACCTGAAACCAATGGACCACCTTTGGGGTGAATTAGAACGTCGACTTCGCTACAGACCCAGCTGTGACACTAACATCACTATCTTCTCTAGTTTCGCAAAACTGGTAGTAGACAGACCTGAATTTTTTCATAAGAATTCAAATTTATTCTTAATTGTTTCAAGTACTTGTAGCTGACTAATCTCTGCATGGAGAAACAAAGTGCACTGCAATATAGGACGTTCTCGGGTGACTGTATCCTTCTGCAGGAGGATGCTAACATGGGAGTTTTATCCAACGTAAAATCAGAATCAAAACAGTTGCACTTCTCTTCGAGTCACATTCCACCTCACAGGTTTCGTTACGACTTAAACTCAAAGGTTCTTTTCTTTATTTTACCAATTCCACATCGACTAGGGCAATTTCATTTGGTATCTGTGGAGGGTACATTAGCGTATCTGTTGTTATCTTGTAAATATTTGCTGTGTATTCTTGGTTTCTGACATGTTCCACATACCAGGGGATCTCCTCACTATGGATAAATTGGAACGAAAAGAACATCTAATCTAGAATTATCTAACTGAAGATGATTAAGAAGTTTCAGTGTCGCAATCTGGAACACTCATTGTACGTGTTTAATACTCATGACGCCACTCATGACTCGAGGAAGAAGTTAAAGTATACCATACATGTAATATGCTAGAAATTAGTGCGCTGATTTGCAAAATCCGCTGCCTGATATTCTCTGCTTGATTCTGGAAAGTACAGACGAGAAGAAGCGAAACAGAAGATATATGGAGGCAAAGAAGATGAAGGGAAACAAAACGACACATATGAACTCCACAACAGAGAAAGGATGTAAGGTATCAAATTTAGGTATATAGTACAGTGTAGTAGCTGTTAATCACATGAGAATCCTGCAACTTAGAGTTAATTTTTAAAATAGTTTCTGTTTAGCTGAATTTCATAAATTTGGTCGAACTGAAGTATTCTTGGTCATCAGCGGAAATACATTGCTGAATAAAGATTTTCACTCAGAAATAGAAACAAACAACACAACAGATTCAAGAAAGCTTCGCAGGATCTCCCGTTGTCTTCGTTTAATACAGATCGTTACTCCGATGGAGGAGCAGCAATTTTAAATTCCGGCATGAAATTCAAATGTGTAGGTCTTTCATTCCTTTGTTTTGTGGGAACTGGATTTGTCTCTTCTCCTTCGTAGGCTTTCTCTTGTAAATGATGACAGTGTCAGGTATGTTAGCGAATGTATTTTTCCCACTGCTGTGGCCCCAGCCAAACAACCATGTACAGATATACCAATATTCCTCATAACTTCCTGTCGGAATGTTACGAGCTTCTCTACTATTACTCTATAAAATTTTGCTCTATAAAAACACACGATCATTTGCTTTTTGTAGGCTGTATCCATCACAGAATATCTGCTGTGCCTAATGAAAACACTTGTGCTTTGCCAGACGTCTGGCGTACTTCGATCAGCACTCATCACGGGGAGCACTCACGTACTCTCTCCATGCGGGTTCTCTCTATGCGGCTGGTTTATTCAACAGAGCGTGTGTTGAATGTCTAAGATTCTCGGGCCTTTCTATTTTCTCCTTAAAGATGCTTGATATCTCGGAAGCATTACTCATATACATCATCTCACTTGATCAGTTTCTTGACCGTCTCTTCCCGAAAGACTTCTCTAAAGTAATCTTCATTTCATGTTGTCCCACATTCTTTCGTTCTGTTTCATGACCACATCATCATCAGAATATGCTGACTGTTACGGTCTGCATCAAACTCCAGGATTTTCCCATTTCTGCCATTTTCGAAGTGATTCCCTCACCTCTTTTGAACAAACCAATTGAGATAGAAAACGCGCAACTGGACTCCTGACCTGGCATAAAACCTAAGAATCGGAAAAATTTTGTCTGACGGTAGGGAACGATAGATAGAGAATGATGATAGAGAATGAAATGTGTGTACAACGGAGAGCTAGGAGAAAATCTTAATAATGATGGTAATGGTAAAGTCTGTTTCGCAAATCCCTCATCAGGCTGTTGAGCTGACTGCTGGTAGGGCCGGCCGGTGTGGCCGTGCGGTTCTAGGCGCTTCAGTCTGGAACCGCGTGACCGCTACGGCCGCAGGTTCGAATCCTGCCTCGGGCATGGATGTTTGTGATGCCCTTAGGTTTGTTAGGTTTAAGTAGTTCTAATTTCTAGGGGACTGATGACCATAGATGTTAAGTCCCATAGTGCTCAGAGCCATTTGAACCATTTGAACTGCTGGTAGAGTGCAGCCTTTCTTCGCCGTTGCTCAAGGAAGAGGACGCACCTGGCGCCTTTCGCAGCGGGAAAATATCCCCTGTGCACATTTGATGGACAGCTGAGTGGACTTAGAGTCATCCTGGAGGGTATGGAACGAGGAAAAATTTCTGCTGCTATCTGGGACTGAACCTGGGACCTCCAGTGCCGAAGTCTTATGTTCTATCTCCTGGGTCATCACGGACACAGTAATAATAATAATAATATAATGATATAATAATATAATAATGTAGTAGTAGTAGTAGTGCACATATAATGATTAATCTTCAATTCCGACACATGTTTGGCAGGGGATTCAAAGAGTAGCACCTGGGAGAAATGAACACCTATTCTTTCGGTGATCCCTCTGATTTCTCTTATTTTGTCACGATAATCAAATCTCTCAAGCAAGTGGGAGTTATCAAAATATTTTGTAATTCGGCGGAGAAAGTTGACGATTGTAATTTTTTGAAAAGATTTTGCAACAATGAAAAACGCCTTTGTTTTAGTGACAGTCACACTTACTCAGGCTTCCTACACAAGATGTCCCACCAAAAACAACGACAAAGCTTAGTATGTTGTGAGGGAAGGTACACTGATCGGTTTTCAGGCATCCCACATCCCCATAAGCACGGCTTGGGCGTTGGGATTCGTCGAAGTCTGAGATGGGTGTGCGCTCCACCTTACGTCAATAAACTCAAGATGAGGAACACATCTGCTGTCTACATTACAAACTGATTTCGAACTACGTACCCCCATATCCATGCAGAGCCTGCATCGTCAGTGCTGAGCTTCAAACACATGAGCCAATACATGCGGCTGTCTTTGAAGAATTTCAGTCTCTCCGTGGACTCGAGCGATAAGATCATCCGCTGGTGTTAGAGGTGTTCCATACACCATAATCTTTATACCACACCACATAAAAAAGTCGAGAGGTATCAGATCTGGTGACCGTGCTGGTAATGGTACTAGACCACCATCCATCGATTGAGAGATGCGACGCTGAGGTGATTTCGCACATCGACATCACAGTGTGATGGAGCTCAGTCGTGTTGCAGCCACATATAGTGATTCTATATCCAACAGGGTCGGCAAAAAGCTCTAATAAATGTGAGGTAAATCTATCCTGTTACTCTGTTTGGCAGTAGATATGGCCCAATGATACGGTCACCAATTATCCTGGCCCAGAAGTTAATACCGACCCTGTGTTGGTGATATTGAATCACTTGGGCTCGCGTATTTTCGTCCTCCAAAACATGCATATTGTACAAGTTTAATATGCCGTCTCTACTAAACGTGTAGTCACCCGTGAATAGCGACACGCTCGGGGATTGTGGTTGGAGCGTACATTATTGTAAGTACCACCGTGCTCCTGGACTTTCTGCAGATGGTATTGATAAAATCGGTGTTCATGGGCAAATCGCCATACGGCACTTTTACCCGCACGCAGCGCTTGTGCCACCTGCCAACTGCTGGTAGCTGGGTCCTCTTCGAACATTGTGAGCACGTTCTCCTTCAATTGTAATGTTCGAGTCGCACGTGGATGATACACATCACGTCCTGGCACCTATAAGAGGATAAGTCCGCCCCGGTAGCTGAGTGGTCAGCGCGACAGAATGTCAATCCTAAGGGCCCGAGTTCGATTCCCCGCTGGGCTGGAGATTTTCTCCGCTCAGGGACTGGATGTTGTGTTGTTATAATCATCATCATTTCATCCCCATCGACGCGCAAGTCACCGAAGTGGCGTCAAATCGAAAGATTTGCACCCGGTGAACATCAGAGGATAAGCAGTAAACTGGGGAAGGCATTCAGGAGTACCGAGCACGAAGCGTACCACTTTACTGTACAAAGGAGTCACTTAAGACAAAAATAATTATGTGTGATATTCCTGCTTCTCTGAGGTGTCTCTCAATGGCCACGCACGTAGAATGATGTGGGGTAAGTCTGTTTGATAAACGTTCCGCATATAATCTTGCAGAACCTTTCCAATCGCAATCGCTGTTGCCGCATACAAGCACCATGTCGGTCATTTCCGCAGCTGTGTTCCGGTACATGTCGCACTGCTATCAACGTTACTGCACTGGCAGAACACACAAGATACACAGTAGGATGCGCACGAGGGCTGTGTGGAGGAATGTAGCGCATGCGCAGGACAATTATGAGGCTTAGGTCGTCCGTCTGCAGTACACAAATGGCTGAGGGGCTGCATACCTTCCGTGTTCAGATACCAAAGCAATACGGACAAATTGTCACAACGGTTCGTTCTCAGACTTCGACACTGTCCAGCGACCAGGCCGTGGGTATCTGTATATGGGTTCCTTCTTGAAAACCGATCGTTTTGCCTTCGCGCACAACGTACTAAGCATTGTCGGTGTTTTTATTTTATTTTATTGGGATACCCTGTATAATGAACAGCTTAAGGACCATTAACGAGACAACCAATTAGGAAGAAAATGCAATTTACGCCAGAAGTTTGCAATTTACACCATAAGTTTTCAGTTATCAGTGTGTGTACATAGTCGATTAACAGTCAGACTTAATACTAATGCGCGTTAAGGAAAACTGGGAAATGACCTATGACTGAACTACTTGTTCCGTAACATCTGATATAACGAGATCCACGTGGTGAAACGCAGAAAACGTGCAATAACACAACCGTCAAATAACAGAAATATCAAAAGTACGTGAATTTTATAAAATGTATCCTGAGGGTACTGAAAAGTTGATACCCACCAGGAAAAAGATTCGCAGGCTATACAACACTTTTGATGCAAAAATAAGACATAAAAACTGGTAAAATTTATGAACAATAAATTTAGAATTTGGATTCAAAGTCTACAAATCAACGACGGAAGTGGCGAGGTAATAAAAGAGTAATAACATGCTAATAATCAGAATTTTGGAAGCCACAATATAATGAAATAATTACTGTTACTACTACTACTACTACTACTACTACTACTGCTGCAATGGCTACGAGTTTTCAGGAAGTAAGACTTCAGAAGGAGATTGACAGAAAAGAAGAAACGTTACAGAATTCTACTGGCGATAAATATTGAAATATAAATATATAACCAAGACTAACATTCCGCCAGCTGAATTTCTGGAGCACAATGTGCGCTAAAGGAAACAGGCATGTAAACACATTGGAAGAGATGACTCAGGAAATACGTCAATTGTGGTGAAATCTGTTAAAAAATTTAAATATAACACATAACGTACGAAACAAAGAGGTACTAAAAAGCTTAGCCGTCAGTGGAAAACCAGTACCAGAGGAAAGGAAGGGGTAGTGGGACATGAGCTACGGTAGTTCAAATTAATAACTGTACACCAGAAAACGAAATAGTCTGCCGTATTATTCAGTCAAAAACACATCACAATGAGAAGAGAAAAAGAAAACATGGATCACACACATGACAAGTTTGAGTGAAACAGAATGCAGTGCAGTAGTGTGTTGTACACGAACACACGTAAATCCGTATTGTATGGAAAGAAACAGGCCATTAGATAATGGTGTAAGACAGATTCTCACTCAGTAGCAGCAAACAAGCAGTGGAAATCTCCTCCTCTCGTCGCCCAGTTTGGGAATTAGGCTGAAAGTTTGCCTGCACAGACCACTCAGTAGGGTGCCTACTGCAGGCAGCGCTGCGCCCGTCAAAGACTAGCCACTTGACGTAAGTTTTTTTGCGACCTTTCTAAGGTAGCTGCGCAAATATTTAACCGGTATGTGAAAATGCCTCCACATTGCTGACTTACACGTACAAAGCGTACTTTATAAACACCAAATGAACTGTACTTCATGTACAACGCGTGTTTTTTAAGTACAGTCCGTTTGAACATAAGTACACAACGAACGGTTATTTCAAAGAAGTAAACTTATTTTCAGAAAGTACAGACTTCAATTAATTTTTCGACATAGTTACCAAGTTTGTTCAAACACGTATCAGACCTCTTAACCAATTTTAAAATAACCTCTTCATAAAAGCTTGCCACCTACTCCGATAACCAAGAGTTCACTGTCGTTTTTACGTCGTCGTCATCATTGTAACGGTGGCCACTGAGGTGTTGTTTGTGGTGGAGGAATAGTTGATAATCGCTCGGCGCAAGATCAGAACTGTAGGGTGGGTGGTCCAAAACTTCCCAGCCAAAACTGTCCAATAAATCGCGTCTCTGACCTGCAGTGTGAGGTCTTGCATTGTCATGGAGAAGGACAATTCCCTTCGTCAGCATTCCGCGTCTTTTGTTTTGAATCGCTCTGCGTATCTTTCTCAGAGTTTGGCAGTATGCTTCTGCATTAATTGTGGTTCCTCGTTGCATGAAGTCGACCAACAAAACACCATGCCTTTCCCAAAACACCGACGCCATGATTTTGCACTGGTTAAAAAAAATGGTTCAAATTGCTCTGAGCACTATGGGACAACATCTGAGGTCATCAGTCCCCTAGAACTTAGAACTACTTAAACCTAACTAACCTAAGGACATCACACACATCCATGCCCGAGGCAGGATTCGAACCTGCGACCGTAGCGGTCGCGCGGTTCCGGACTGAAGCGCCTAGAACCGCTCGGCCACAACGGCCGGCTTTTGCGCTGGGACAGAGTCTCGCTTTACAGGCGAGTGTGTGTGTGTGTGTCTCCATTCCATGCTCTGTTGCTTTGATTCTGGCGTGATATGTGAAATCCGTATGTCATCTTCAGCTACCAGTTGACTCAAGAAGCTGTCACCTTCTTCGTGATAGCGAGTCAAGAACTTCCTCGCACACTCAAATCTTTGGTTTTTGTGGTCCTCTGTTAGGAGTTTCGGGATCCAACAGGAGCGCAGTTTCCTAAACTTTAGGTGTTCAGAAACAATGTTGTAAAGCACTGATCTCAGCACATCAGAAAATTCGACTGAGAGACCTGTTATTGTGAAGCGACTGTTCTCACGGATCCTCACTTCAACTGAAGCCACCAAACCGTCTGTAATCAAAGAAGGGCGACCGGAGCAGTCCTCATCATGGACGTTGTCACGGCCATCTTTGAATTCTCGTACTCACTTACGCACTTTGGTTTCACTTGTAACAGTATCACCATGTTGTTGTTGTGGTCTTCAGTCCAGAGACTGGTTTGATGCAGCTCTCCATGCTACTCTATCCTGTGCAAGCTTCTTCATCTCCCAGTACGTACTGCAGCCTACATCCTTCTGAATCTGCTTAGTGTATTCATCTCTTGGTATTCCTCTACGATTTTTACCCTACACTGTGCCGTCCAATACTAAATTGGTGATCCCTTGATGCCTCAGAACATGTCCTACCAACCGATCCCTTCTTCTAGTCAACTTGTGTCACAAACTCCTCTTCTCCCCTATTCTATTCAGTACCTCCTCATTAGTTATGTGATCTATCCATCTAATCTTCAGCATTCTTCAGTAGCACCACATTTCGAAAGCTTCTATTCTCTTCTTGTCCAAACTATTTATCGTCCATGTTTCACTTCCATACATGGCTACACTCCATACAAATACTTTCAGAAAAGACTTCCTGACACTTAAGTCTATACTTGATGTTAACAAATTTCTCTTCTTCAAAAACGCTTTCCTTGCCATTGCCAGTCTACATTTTATATCCTCTCTACTTCCACCATCATCAGTTATTTTGCTCCCCAAATAGCAAAACTCCTTTACTACTTTAAGTGTCTCATTTCCCAGTCTAATTCCCTCAGCATCACCCGATTTAATTCGACTACATTCCATTATCCTCGTTTTGCTTTTGTTGATTTTCATCCTATATCCTCCTTTAAAGACACTGTCCATTCCGTTAAACTGCTCTTCCAAGTCCTTTGCTGTCTCTGACAGAATTACAATGTCATCGGCGAACCTCAAAGTTTTTATTTCTTCTCCATGGACTTTAATACCTACTCCGAATTTTTCTTTTGTTTCCTTTACTGCTTGCTCAATATACAGATTGAATAACATCGGGGAGAGGCTACAACCCTGTCTCACTCCTTTCCCAACCACTGCTTCCCTTTCATGTCCCTCGACTGTTATAACTGACATCTGGTTTCTGTACAAATTGTAAATAGCCTCTCGCTCCCTGTGTTTTACACCTGCCACCTTCAGAATTTGAAAGAGAGTATTCCAGTCTACACTGTCAAAAGCTTTCTCTAAGTCTACAAATGCTAGAAACGTAGGTTTGTCTTTTCTTAATCTAGCTTCTAAAATAAGTCGCAGGGTCAGTATTGCCTCACGTGTTCCCATATTTCTACGGAATCCAAACTAATCTTCCCCGAGGTCGGCTTCTACCAGTTTTTCCATTCGTCTGTAAAGAATTCGCGTTAGTATTTTGCAGCCGTGACTTATTAAACTGATAGTTCGGTAATTTCCACATCTGTCAACACCTGCTTTCCTTGAGATTGGAATTATTATATTCTTCTTGAAGTCTGAGGGTATTTCGCCTGTCTCATGCATTTTGCTCACCAGATGGTAGAGTTTTGTCAGAACTGGCTCTCCTAAGGCTGTCAGTATTTCTAATGGAATGTTGTCTACTTCCGGCGCCTTGTTTAGACTTAGGTATTTCAGCGCTCTATCAAACTCTTCGCGCAGTATGATATCTCCCATTTCATCTTCATCTACATTTTCTTCCATTTCTATAACATTGCCCTCAAGTACATCGCCCTTGTGTAGACCCTCTATATACTCCTTCCACCTTTCTGCTTTCCCTTCTTTGCTTAGAACTGGGTTTCCATCTGAGATCTTGATATTCATACAAGTGGTTCTCTTTTCTCCAAATGTCTCTTTAATTTTCCTGTAGGCAGTATCTATCTTACCCCTAGTGAGATAAGCCTCTACATCCTTACATTTGTCCTCTAGCCATCCCTGCTTAGCCATTTTGCACTTCCTGTCGATCTGATCTTTGAGACGTTTGTATTCCTTTTTGCCTGCTTCATTTACTGCATTTTTATATGTTCTCCTTTCGTCAATTAAATTCAATATTTCTTCTGACATCCAAGGATTTCTACTAGCCCTCGTCTTTTTACCTACTTGATCCTCTGCTGCCTTCACTACTTCATCCCTCAAAGCTACTCATTCTTCTTCTACCATATTTCTTTCCTCCATTCTTGTCAATTGTTTCCTTATGCTCTCCCTGAAACTGTGTACAACCTGTGGTTTAGTCAGTTTATCCAGGTTCCATCTCCTTATATTCCCACCTTTTTGCAGTTTTTTCAGTTTTAATCTGCAGTTCATAACCAATAGATTGTGGTCACAGTCCACATCTGCCCCTGGAAAGGTCTTAAAATTTAAAACGTGGTTCCCAAATCTCTGTCTGACCATTATATAAACTATCTGAAACCTGTCAGTATCTCCAGGCTTCTTCCATGTATACAACCTTGTTTTATGATTCTTGAACCAAGTGTTAGCTATGATTAAGTTGTGTTCTGTGCAAAATTCCACCAGGAGGCTTTCTCTTTCATTTCTTCCCCCCAATCCATATTCACCTATTACGTTTCTTTCTCTTCCTTTCCCTACTATCGAATTCCAGTCACCCATGACGATTAAATTTTCGTCTCCCTTCACTATCTGAATAATTTCTTTTATCTCATCATGCATTTCTTCAATTTCTTCGTCATATGCAGAGCTAGTAGGCATATAGATTTGTACTACTGTCGTAGGCGTGGGCTTCGTGTCTATCTTGGCCACAACAATGCGTTCGCTGTGCTGTGCTACTCCTACATTACCCCTATTTGATTTTGTATTTATAACCCTGTATTCACCTGACCAAAAGTCTTGTTCCTCCTGCCACTGAACTTCACTAATTCCCACTATATCCAACTGTAACCTATCCATTTCCCTTTTAAAATTTTCTAACCTACCTGCCCGATTAAGGGATCTGACATTCCACGCTCCGATCCGCAGAACGCCAGTTTTCTTTCTCCTGATAACGACGTCCTCTTGAGTAGTCCCTGCCCGGAGATCCGAGTGGGGGACTATTTTACCTCCGGAATGTTTTACCCAAGAGGACGCCATCATCATTTGTCTATACAGCAAAGCTGCAAGCCCTCGGGAAAAAATTACGGCCGTAGTTTCGCCTTGCTTTCAGCCGTTCGCAGTACCAGCACAGCAAGGCCGTTTTGGTTAGTGTTACAGATTAGTCAATCATCCATACTGTTGTCCCTGCTACTACTGAAAAGGCTGCTGCCCCTCACCGTACACTTCGCATATCTGTCGATGAATTTCTGCAGCAGACAGGTTCCTTGCTGACAAAAACCGTATCACTGAGCGAACCTCACACGCGGCGGGCGAGTTGATAGACTTAGAGATTTTGAAAGCACAGAAGGGAACCGTACTGGTTAGCTACAGAGCTGAAATTGAGCACAGTTGTTTCCGAGGCATGCCGGCACACGACGCACGCGCGAGCTACTATAGTCTACAACAAAACGGACTTTACTTAAAAAACACGACTCGTACTTCGTTAACGCGCAGTCACGTTATTGTATGAGTATAATATGTGGGTTTCGTTGAATAAGAGACAAATTACTTAACATGCACCTCGTAACAAGTGGTGTAATGGAACAATCATTCAAGGGTGTAACTACGTTTTCCATAGTGTCGCCAACTGAGTAAAGTATTAGGAAACATTGGTGGACAACAATTTCTAAACGTTCATCACCATACAGTTAGACAAGTGCGTAAGGCGCTGGAAATTATTTCAGACTTTTGCTGGAGTAACCCCCCTAACAGGGTTACCGACTGTTCTTTGCTACAGCCTTCTGTACATGAAATATCGCCCTGTCTCTAATTATTGTAGCTGTTAAATGTTTTACGTTCTAAAGGGGTTGCTTGATGAGAGTGGGTGGAATACAGGTTACACTCACCTACTGATTACGGTGTGACTTGTTATTTGACAATTAATTGTTGGTGTCTATGACGGTGGTTGCCTGTTTTCTATTGCCATAGTCTCGCACTCGAAAGACTTGGAAAGTGAATGATTGCGAATAAGGTGCTTCAGCTTCTTCTTACCGTTGGAACAGTTGAAACCGGATACTAATCAAGATGAAAAAGGACGGTAGGGAAAGAAAGCGGCCGTAATATCTATTAAAAGTAAAAAGATTTGGGGAATGTGCGAGAAATGTAATTCAGTATGGCCGAGGAGTCAAATGCGTACATTCATCATTAAAAACCATGAAAACGCCTTTGAGCACGTTGCTGTAAACATTTACATCTATAATCCGCAAGCTACCTTATGCTGTGTGGCTGAGGGTACTTTTAGTTTCATTGTACTTTCTCCTCTTCCGTGTTCCATTCGAAAATAACACAAGGAAGAATAATTGTTGGTAAACCTCTGTATGAGTTCTAATTTCTATAATTTTCTTGTAGTAGCGATTTCGAAAGGCGTAAATGGGAGGAAATATCATTCACGACTCTTCGTGGAACATATAATCGCTGTATTTCAACAATAAACTTCTCCATGAGGTACAACGCCTGTCTTACAATGTCTGCCACTGGACTCTGTTGAGCATCTTAGTCACGAAACGGAATGTTCCTCCTAAGATCTTCTCTAGTTCTTCTAGTAAGCTAACCCAGTAAGGGACTCAGATAAATGAGCAATTCTGAGGACCAGGTCTTGCAAGTGTTTTGCAAGGCGCTTCTTTTGTGGGCGGATTATGTTACTTTATGATTCTTCCAATTCTTCCAATGAATCTCAGCCTCATACCTCACTTTACTATAATTAGTTTTGTGTGGTCGTTCACTTTTGGTTTTGTAATATTTACTCTTCCCACCAATGTGAAACAAAATTTTTATATTATTTGCTTGCACATTGCAGCTGCTTAATACACCACTAACACATATAATCATCATATATTTCATTTCTCAACAGTGTTTTTTTCTCGGTGCACCATGTCTCCAGCATTAGTTAATCAAAATTAATGATTGACACATCATTTTAAAGATTTCGTTCACGACGAAAAAACACAAATAGTTAAAGTTTTGGTTTATTTTAAAAACATTTTTATAAAAACAATGTAGATGATGCCATTTATTGACAATCCGTTTAACTTAATTGCGCGACGTCTAGTACAGTTGTTTGGATTCTTTATGCAAGCGTAGTCTACCACACGATGTAGGGCATACAAGTCTACATCTGAATCTACATAGATACCCTGCTAATTACATTTAAGTGTATGGGAGAGGGTTCACTGAACTACCTTCACAATCATTCTCTATTATACCAGCCTCATACAATGCTCGGAAGGAACGAACACCTGTATCTTGCCGTGTGAGCTCTGATTTCCCTTATTTTATTTTGATGATCGTTTCCCCCTATGTAGGTCGGCGTCAGTATAATATTTTCGCATTCGGAGGAGAAAGTTGGTGATTGAAATTTCGTGAGAAGGTTCCGCCGCAACGAAAAACGCCTTTTTCAATTCGTTTCTGCCTACTAGGGACCACGGGGCTCGTCTTAAATCTCAGCTAGGGCATTCTAATTTTTCTTGGCCAAGTATGCCTTCATCTTCTGGTATTGAGTTCGGTTCTCGGCTGTCTTTAATGGGATCTGCAGTTCCTCTGACTTAACAGAGGTGATCCACTTGGCTTTGGACCTTTCTCCTACTTGTCACTGTGAGTATCCTATTGGTGAGCCTGAAATGATTCAGGTGGGTCATGTGCCCAGAGTCTCCTTTTCCTCATACATGTGACTGTGTCTTCCTGATGTTCGTAGTGCTCGTTATTGTCCCTGATTCTGTAAGTACCGTCTTCCTCTCTTATGGGTCCTAGTACTCTCCTCAGGATCTTCTTGTCTTGAAGTTCTAGTTTCTTGAGTAGACCCTTCCGATTCATCAAGGGGCACTCAGAGGAATAGAATGCAGATGGTTTTACTACCGAGTTGAAGTGCTTCAGCTTTACGTTCTTGGGTAGGTACTCGGGGGTATAGTTGTTTTTACATGAATGATAGGCCCTCTCTAACTTGGTGCACCTGGCGTCTATGGTCAAGGTTTCGCTCTCGCTTGCTGAGATCCATTCTCCCAAGTACTTGACTGCAGGAACTTTACAGATAGTATTGTTTCCTAGTGGGATTGTGGACGAAGCCTGCTTGATATTGGTGATGAACTCAGTCCTCTGTATGTTGACCCTCAAGCCAGTTTTTGTCTCAGTACTGTATAGGCTGTGTAGTTGGTGAGTAGCCTCCTCCATGCTGTTGCCCAATAGGGTGAGATCATCAGCAAGGGCTAGACAGGGCACATTGAGGTTGTCTCTCTTGTTCCCAAGCTTCAGTCCCGCTTCTGGTGACAATGTGGAAATCCATTCTATGACGATTTTCTCCACAACACAGTTGAAGAGGATGCAAGAGAGGCCATCCCTTGCCTGACTTCTGTCTGGATGGGAAAGCTCACGGAGAGTTCACCCCTGAACTTAACTTTGGAGGTGATGTTCTTCAGGGTAGCTTGGACTAGTCTGGTAGTCTTCCCATCTAGGCCTCGTTCCCACAAGGTAGAGAAGAGGGTCTGTCGAACTATTTAGTCATATGCCTTTTGGAAGTCTACCATAATGGCTACCAGGGGTGTGCCCCTCGGCTGATCTTGAGGTTTTGAATCTGTTCTGTGCAGGACTGGTCATCTACGTGCTTCCACTTTTCTGCAACTGTACCATCTTCACCTGGGGCCTTGTTGTTCTCATGGTCTTTGATGATCTATATTTCTTCCCTTTTGGGAAGTTCCTGACAGCAGGCTCGGTGAAAGCAAGTCTCTCTTTCAGTTGTTCTGCACTGAGGAGTTTCTGGAAGTATTCCGCAAAGGTTTCTGTGCAGCCCTGTTATTCATTTGGAGTTTTCCATCTGCCCTCTAAGATGTAGTGTTGGGGCCATGTTTGAAGTAGTCTGTTCCTTGAGTCGCTTGTAGAGATCTCCTGAATTGTTTTTCTTCAAATCTTCTTTTGTCTGTAGTATTTGAGACCTGTTGCACCCTTCCTCTTGCTTTTGCAGATGATGCTCACTGTTGTTTTTCTTTTTGACATCAAAGTCTGATGGTTGGGCTTATCTTTGTGCTGATTTCACTTGATCCAGGCTCTATTGCTCTCCTCTATAGCTTGATCACATTCTGGGGTCCACCAGGGTTGCTTGCCTTTGTTCGATGAAGCAGGTATAGTTCCACGAGCAGCATTCAGTAGAGCCTTTTGTAGAGTAGTCTGCCCTTGTTTCTGTGTGTTCTTCTCAGGGGTGGTCTGGAAATCGCAACCCTTATCGCTCAGCCGGTAGGTGTTAAACCTTCATATTCTCGAAACCTCTGGGGTATTGCGAGCTCTTCTCAAAGGTTGTCGGGTGGTCGTAACTAGGGAGAGATAGTGGTGACAGTTCAGGTTTTCTCTCCTCAATACCTTGACGTTATTTTATTGTGGAATCTCCTGCCAATAGCCACATGGTCTATCTGAAATTCACCCAGCATGTGATCTGGATTCCTACAGGTCATGCCATTCCTTGGTAGTCAGTTGAACGCAGTTGATTTTAGGACCAGGTTGTAGATGTCACAAAGGTAAATCCTATCTGGGAAGGATCCCAAACCGCTCAGCAGTGTTCTAAAAGAGGACGGACAAGTGTAGTGTAGGCAGTCTCTTTAGTAGCTCTGCTACATTTTCCAAGTGTCCTGCCAATAAAACGCAGTCTTTGGTTAGCCTTCCTCACAACATTTTCTATGTGTTCCTTCCAATTTACGTTGTTTTTAATTGTAATTCCTATGTATTTAGTTGAATTTATGGCCTTTGGATTTGACTGACTGCTCCTATAACCGAAGTTTAACAGATTCCTTTTAGCAGTCATGTGGATGGCCTCACACTTTTCGTTATTTAGCGCCAGTTGCCAATTTTCGCACCATGGAAATATCTTTTCTACATCTTTTTGCAATTTGTTTTGATCTTCTGATGACTTTACTAGACGATAAACGACAGTATCATCTACAAACAACCTAAGATGGATGCTCAGATTATCTCATAAATCGTTTATATAGTGAAGGAATAGCAAAAGACCGTAACACTACCTTGGGGAACGCCAGAAATCTCTTCTGTTTTGCTCGATGACTTTCCGTCCGATGTAAAGAATTTAAAATGCGCCACCTAATGGCAATCTAATTTTACTGTTATACACAACAGCGGTTGAAGCTGTTTACTTTCTTTACGTAAGAGTTGTATACTGCACGAATAAACTGAATTATATCAACGTTCATTATCACAGATAAGCACTGTTTACTTCCATAAATTAGTTTGTTGGACTTTTAATTCATTTTATCTTTACAGCGTTTGTAATGTTACGTTACACTTCTTCTAACCTCTGTAACATTAACCTGTGTCACCAGCAAAGATAAAACAAAGATTTAGTTCTCATTTTTCTTAACAAATGAATAATTAAAAAAACGAAAAACTGTCAAACGTAAATTAATTTTTTTTCTCCCGTATTTGAGGTTTCCACGATACCATAGGGTACATCACGACTGTGCGGCTTTACGACTGCGTTCCGCTTCTAAAGGTCAACAACAGCTCATCGTTGACAAAAGTAGACATTGACTTCAGCTGTCGTTATGTGAGTCCACCACATTCTATATATTATTATACGATCGCTGACTTTTCCACCGATACCATACGATCAAACGACTAACTGCTAACTTACCTGAAGAAAACATGATGTACTTTCAGGCGGAATATGAAGCATCTCCTAACTTTCGTAGGGACTCCAAACTTATGGAATTTTTTAATTGTACTATGATGATATTACCCAACGCGAGTGCCTTTCCCACAAAATTCCAGAACATTTTGTTTGGTAAAAAGGACAATGGATTATTCGGAAGAAATACACAAAGTTCTTGGGACGTATACATAAAGTCAGTCCCTCCTACATCGAAAGATATTGCCTCCGAATACTACTGCAGTTGTTTGACGATCTACGCTCAGTTGATGGAATGCTGTGGAAACCATATCTCGAAGCAGCAGAAAAATTACATTTAGATGCTGAAGGGAAAGAATGCTTACAGGAGGCTGCCCGACACCAAATGCCAACTCAACTGAGATGGCTTTTCGCCATCATTTACATATTTAGTTGTCCCGTCAATATAGCCAAGTTGTCCACTACATTTCAGAACGCAGTTTCAGAAGATTTTCAGCGGTAGCTTATAACACCTGAAGCCTTCGACCTCAAGATGCTATAGTTGCAAGAATGTCTTCAAATATCATGGCAAACCTTGTCAACCATTCAACCTGCCGACTCCTGTTGTGATCGTAGTGCAGCTCACAACAGAAACCTACAACGTACAAGAAGGTCGTACAAACGGCGAGACAGCTTCGAAAACCTAAACGAAGAACAGAAGGAAATAGTTAAAGAAGCCTTAAGTTCAGTAAGATACAAGATTCGCAATTATCACTCCACTGACTAACCAGGAGACTCTTGTAAAATGTTTATCTACCAAACTTTGTCACACTTTACGAGGTGAAAACAAAGGTATTTCAAAATTTGAATGGACAGGCATTACTACCAGTTTCCTATCAGCGGGACACACACTACATTTGTTTTGTAAACTACCTGCTCCTATCTTGAACAAATCGGTCTCATCGATCCACATTCACACCAAGGATGCGCTACTTCTCCATGACTCTGATCTCGTCATTTGGGGAGAGATTTCAGTGGTTCTCAAAGACACGCTAACCGTTATTGATCAATTTTTAAGGGACATCATAAATAATAATCTCCCTTATTGAAGGAAAATAATTCTTTAATAATTACCCGTCGTTAGAAATGCCAATAGAACAGACATTGCCAAAACTACGGTTAAAAGGTCACCCTTATGGTCTCATGTTAAAATTCGTAAGTTGACTCAGAATATGAGGGAAAATCCTGATCTCGTTTTCAATGAATGGTTTCTTAAATTGGTTAACGGTGATTTCCAAAATCAAACTAATCACTTCAAAGAAGCGATCAAAATTCCTAACCATTGTTATTGTAATTACGATAGTTTCATTACCACCATACGCAGTCCCAGAAAAATCAATGAACAAAACTTTCGTAATTCTATTCAACTGCGTTTATGTTCAAAAAATGATGATTGTGTCACAGTTAATGAATATGTCGTTTCCAATTTGTTTCCTGGAGAGGTAAATATTTATCTCAGTTATGATTCTGTCCAACGTGAAGAAACAAACAACGTTCAGTTGTGTCCCGTAGAATTCTTGAACTCATTAAATCTGTACGGTTTACCAGCTCATCAATATCTTTTAAAGAAAAATGCTGTTATTGTACTAATTAGAAAATGCTAATCTGGGGTTAATGAATGGTGCAAGATTAGTGGTAACTCACCTAGGAGAACACAACTTCATCGCTAAAATCATGGTCTCCAATGAAACTGTGCTCTTACCCTACATTAGCCTCACACTTTCCGATTCAACTATGTCTTCCAAATGATCAGAAAATAATTCCCAATACAAATAATCTACACCATGACTATTAATAAAGCACAAGGTCAGACACTTCAAAGGGCAGGACTGATTTTTATTCGCATTGACAGTTATACGTGGCTTATGCATGAGTTCGCTTATTAAGTGGTATTTTTATTTATGCTAAAAACACATACAGCCAAAAAAATAAACAATGCTCACTATAACTGCTAACACTGATTTCAGTGAAGTTATGTAAAATAAATAAGTTTTAAAATATGAAATTAATCTGATAAAGACAGTTTCTGCTTTTAACATGTCTTTGAGAGTTCCGTATCTCAATCGGTATAAACGGATCCCTCGTAGGATCATTTTGTCTGTCTGTCTGCTCCATGTAGGATCACTTTGTCTGTCCGAATGCTAAAATCCTTTTTCTCGGGAACGGCTACGTGTCAAGTTGCAATTTATATCACATAATAGGGTGTAAAAGTTTAAACTTCTGAGTCAATGTAATCAAAAGATACGGCCATTAAATCACATATTTTGAGACTCGTAAACTAACTCATCAAAACCTGTATGGTACTTCCCAGTGACCCAAAATCATGAATTTGGCAAGAAGCAAGCAAGGTTTCAGAGTAAAACTAAAGGAAAAAATCCAGAAAGGGTTAATTTGTATGGAAATGCTTTTCTGTCTCGTCTTATCTGGCTCTATGTCTGTCAGCCCGCCTGTTAAGAGAAACGAGTAGATGTATCAAGTTGAAATCTATGTCACTTACTATGGTATATGATTCCTTTGCAGTGTGAAAAATATAACCTTCTAACTCAACAAAATCAAAAGATACGGCCATTTATGTCACCTATTTTGATACTCGCAAACTCACTCACTCACTTGGCAAGAAGTAAGATTTAACAGTACCAAAAAGAAAAAAATCCTGATAGTGTTAATTTGTAATTATGTAAGACGATAGAAATATTTTTTGTCATTTGTTGCCCGACTTAACAATTAAAACATTCTCGAGAGACTTGGAATACCCGGGCCGATATCTTGTAAGTATCAATGTCGATAACAGACAACTATTGTCGAGACTCTCGATATCTCGGATGGATGAACTGTCAAAGTACATAATTAAATTTCTACGGAACCCTTAAAGCGTGACACATCTAGTTCTTTACACACACAGTGTTGAGTGATACTGATAAGGGATTTCAAATCGATTCCGCATTTCTAGATTTCTAGGAAGCTTTTGACACTGTACCACACAAGCAGCTTGTAGTGAAATCGAACGTCAAAGAGGTCACAGTTCGTAATAATTGACGAAAAGTCATCGAGTAAAACAGGAGTGATTTCTGGAGTTCCCAAAGGTAGTGTTGCGGACCCTCTGCTGTTCCTTATCTACACTACTGGAAATGGAAAAAAGAACACATTGACACCCGTGTGTCAGACCCACCATACTTGCTCCGGACACTGCGAGAGGGCTGTACAAGCAATGATCACACGCACGGCACAGCGGACACACCAGGAACCGCGGTGTTGGCCGTCGAATGGCGCTAGCTGCGCAGCATTTGTGCACCGCCGCCGTCAGTGTCAGCCAGTTTGCCGTGGCATACGGAGCTCCATCGCAGTCTTTAACACTGGTAGCATGCCGCGACAGCGTGGACGTGAACCGTATGTGCAGTTGACGGACTTTGAGCGACGGCGTATAGTGGGCATGCGGGAGGCCGGGTGGACGTACCGCCGAATTGCTCAACACGTGGGGCGTGAGGTCTCCACAGTACATCGATGTTGTCGCCAGTGGTCGGCGGAAGGTGCACGTGCCCGTCGACCTGGGACCGGACCGCAGTGACGCACGGATGCACGCCAAGACCGTAGGATCCTACGCAGTGCCGTAGGGGACCGCACCGCCACTTCCCAGCAAATTAGGGACACTGTTGCTCCTGGGGTATCGGCGAGGACCATTCGCAACCGTCTCCATGAAGCTGGGCTACGGTCCCGCACACCGTTAGGCCGTCTTCCGCTCACGCCCCAACATCGTGCAGCCCGCCTCCAGTGGTGTCGCGACAGGCGTGAATAGAGGGACGAATGGAGACGTGTCGTCTTCAGCGATGAGAGTCGGTTCTGCCTTGGTGCCAATGATGGTCGTATGCGTGTTTGGCGCCGTGCAGGTGAGCGCCACAATCAGGACTGCATACGACCGAGGCACACAGGGCCAACACCCGGCATCATGGTGTGGGGAGCGATCTCCTACACTGGCCGTACACCACTGGTGATCGTCGAGGGGACACTGAATAGTGCACGGTACATCCAAACCGTCATCGAACCCATCGTTCTACCATTCCTAGACCGGCAAGGGAACTTGCTGTTCCAACAGGACAATGCACGTCCGCATGTATCCCGCGCCACCCAACGTGCTCTAGAAGGTGTAAGTCAACTACCCTTGCCAGCAAGATCTCCGGATCTGTCCCCCATTGAGCATGTTTGGGACTGGATGAAGCGTCGTCTCACGCGGTCTGCACGTCCAGCACGAACGCTGGTCCAACTGAGGCGCCAGTTGGAAATGGCGTGGCAAGCCGTTCCACAGGACTACATCCAGCATCTCTACGATCGTCTCCATGGGAGAATAGCAGCCTGCATTGCTGCGAAAGGTGGATATACACTGTACTAGTGCCGACATTGAGCATGCTCTGTTGCCTGTGTCTATGTGCCTGTGGTTCTGTCAGTGTGATCATGTGATGTATCTGACCCCAGGAATGTGTCAATAAAGTTTCCCCTTCCTGGGACAATGAATTCACGGTGTTCTTATTTCAATTTCCAGCAGTGTATATAAACGATTTAGGAGACAATACGAGCAGCCGTCTTAGGTTGTTTGCAGATGATTCTGCCGTTTATCGGGTAAGTCATCAGAAAATCAAAAGAAATTGGAAAAAGACTTATAAAAGATGTCTACATGGTGCAAAAATTGACAATTTACCCTAAATAATGAAAAATGTGAGATTATCCACGTGAATAGGAAAAAGAGTACGTTAAACTTCGATTACACGATAAATTAGTCAAATCTAAAGGCCGTAAATTCAACTAAATACCTAGGAATTACGATTGCATACAACTTAAATTGGAAAGCACACACAGAAAATTTTGTAATGAAGGCTAAACAAAGACTGCCTTTTCATTTTTTTTTCAGAACACTTACAAAATGTAACAGATCTGCTAAAGAGACTGTCTACAATGCGCTTATCCGTTCTCTTTTGGAGTACTGCTGCGCGGTCTGGAATCCTTATCAGACAGGATTAACGGAGTACATCGAGAAAGTTCAAAGAAGGGCAGCACGTTTTGTATTATCGTGAAATAGGGAAGAGAGTGTCATTGACATGATACAGGATTTGTGGTGGACATCATTAAACAAAGGTGTTTTTCGTTGCGGCGGTATATTCTTAGAAAAGTTCAATCACCAACTGTCTCCTCTGAATGCAAAACTATCTTGTTGACGCCGACCTCTATAGGGATAAACAATCATCATAATAAAATAAGGGAAGTCAGAACTCCCACGTTTTTTTTCCGCTCGGTATTAGAGATTGGGATAATAGAAAATTATTGTGATGACAGTTCGATGAACCCTTTGCCAGTCACTTACGTGTGATTTACGGAGTATCCATGTAGCTGCAGATGTAGATGTGAGTCCTATTAGCACCTGGTCACTTTTTAAACTTGGATTAGTATTTGTTACTACTATTCAAACTTTGATACTCTTTATTAACAGGTAATTCCATTTACTTATTCCTCCATTACTGTATTACCTGTCGGTGTCTGAACAGGATAGAGCACAAATTATTTGTACTGGCAACTAGTATTACACGAATTATAGTTTGTGTAAGAGTACTCTGATCCAACTCAATGTTTTCTCGATAAATTTTAGCACAGTTTATTCCTTCCGCCAACCTGTGAAAAGCTAGTGACAAGTTTAGTTTCTTGCCATCCTAAAAACTTGCCATAATAAATCAAATTAATGATATAACTAATCAAATTAACTTTTATTAAAGAGCCATACGCGGGGTTCGAAACATCTCTCCGCAGTGCAGTATGATTGTTAGCCGCGCTTGCTGTATATCGCAGTGAATATGCCGAAATGAAACTCAGTGAAACACAAGTTATTAATTTATTTAATATCCATTTTCACGTACAAATTTTCACATTAAACGACAGTGGAATGTCAAGAGAGTCCACTTGAAGGGAAGTAACCCTGCCTAGGCGAGCAATCGTACGGCACGCGCGGCTGACAAAAGGGCTCTAAGCACTATGGGACTTAACACCTGAGGTCATCAGTCCGCTAGACTAAGAATTATTTAAACCTAACTAACCTAAGGACATGACACACAGCCATGCCCGAGGCAGGATTCGAACCTGCGACCGTAGCAGCAGCGCGGTTCCGGACTGAAGCGCCTAGAACCGCTGAGCCACAGCAGCCGGCGCGCGGCTAACAATCATATGGCACTGCGGAGAGAATTTTTGAACACTCAGTATGATCATTTGAGCAGTATGTTTCGGCAGATTAGTATCAGTTAGAGAGATTTCTGCAGCACGCCGTTCTTGATGAAGAACGGTCGTTTCGGCCGTGCTGCTGTAGGCTTCCCCAGGGCATAAACGAATCAAGTAGTCTCTGGACTGAGAAAGGTCGCTACAACATGGCTGAAACGTTGGTTATTTCAGTATGTTAGCATTTGCAGTATTTTATAAGATGACACGGAAATACACCTGGAACGATTTTAATGAGGTTGTGAGAAAAGTTTTTTTTTTTTTTACCAATACCTAGTTTTTAACAGCTGCAGTGTCCATAAAATGAAATATTACATTTCCAAGCTTGCTGTGCCGTTGAGGAGCAGCACGCAGTTGACCTGAATTAGAATAGCAAAGTGTTTGACTGCTGGTCTTAAGGTAGTTGTATACAAGGTAAATACCATAAGAACAACAGATGAGAGAATGAGCATAGTAACGCCTTATATTATGTTCACCGGTGTCACATCGCTCTGCCACACCAGGACCCAGTTGCCACAGTAGGTTGCAGATAACGCTTGCGACCGGTAACGTAACATTCGTATAGCCTCTTTGCATTGTTTCTCTATGCGGAGTACTTACTATCAGAGTCGAGACTGTGATGAAACTATTACTGTCCTGCTAAACAAACCGATTATTGCAGAAGTGTTGCTGCCGCAATCTTACTGTGTGTGCTGATAAGTGTGGCAACATTGCCCACTCCCATGTTCTACTACCAGTCACTCTGTTACTTTTATCGAGGTGTAGTTTCGGGCAGCGCCCGTTCGGCGCGCAGCCTTCGGTGTGCGGTCAGTGGCGGCGATACTGGTACGCCTGCTGCTGCTCTGGCAGTGGCGCCACTACCCTGTGGCGCCTTGCAGTATAGGCACGGCCTCTGCACTCGACAACTCGGCTCTGCGGCGGCAGTCCGGTAGGTGCTCCCGGGGGCCCGCTTGTGCCGGTCCCGACAAACGAAGTTTCCACCGCCTCCACCTCCGCCAGAAATGCGATTTATTGCGAGGACGATAGCCGAGCCGATACAGGGGCACGCGATGATACGGGCGACCGACCGCCGTTACAGATTGCTAAAGGTTTACTAGGACTTAGTTCTTTATTTTCAACTATTAAGTAAGTCTCAGATGAATTAAAAATTCGTTGCAATTATTATGGAAAGAAAGTACCTGAAGGCCATCTTAAAGTTGCAACCATAGACGAAAACATCGACAACGGCATCATATGGAGTTGGACGATCGGTGATTGTAAATGTACGAAGTAGCTGAAACCAACAGCAAATAGATAGAAAGACTAAGACACATTTTAGACGTGGAATTTGCTGTGAGATATGAGACTGGAATACTGGTGTCTCTATTGTTTAATGATGACGAAAATCAAATACGAAAATATATTTCTTACCAGTACTGTAACCGTTTAAGAAAATGTAAATGTTTTATACGACGATTTACTAGTGAGGGTGAGACTTCATGTCAGATACGAAATAGTGGTGAAAACAATGGCTGGAATTCGGTGTCCCTGCATGGCAGAAAGCGAAGATTGTTTCATCCTATGGAAACGTTACGGTGCTGTTTCTTGTGATAGCGAAAGGTTTGTCCCTGTTGCTTTGCAAAGAACAAAACAGTAACTCGCCAATAATACATAAATCTTTTGTACTAGCTGGGTGAAGAGAAGTAAAGCTGTGGTTTGTCAAAAGGAATAATATCTTAGTGATCGGTAAGTGTGTTAACCTAAGTGTGATTCTCACCGACAGAAGTTACGCGTTCTAATGCAACATTTTGACGGGGTTTTGATGGACGACAAAGGGGCCCAGCTTCACGCCTAATCAAACCGTAGCTTATATCATTTTTCTATATAGAGAAAACTTCTCCACTGATCTGCAGCTCAGTGCACACGTTTGAGTAGTTCGCGCAAACTCTACCTCCTATGACAAGCATTGACTCATGTTCGTGAAATCTTCTGCGCAGAATACCTGATAAAGGCAATGATAGACAGTAGTTGGTAAGGACAGCAGTCCTATTGTTTCAGTGCATCATCTGCATCATCTTCATCATCATCATGATCAAAATCAGTGTTTTGACATCCACTGTTAGATACAGACTTCATCTAAACTTTCCCGTTCATTGCGGTTTCAGCAGTATGCATTTGCATCATTCCTCCAGGTTTCCTGATGTCACTTATCCACCTTCTGTTAGGTCATTATCTAAGTCTCTTTAAACGCAGTGAAGAGCTTTTTTAGTCTGTCTAATGTAGATTCAACTGGCTTCGTGTCCCACCCACTCCCGTTTCATTTTCACTGCCCTGGCAAAGGCTAATGGAAGTTATACGATTAAGGTGTATTTTCTAACATAGTTTCCCCGAGTGCCTTCTTTCTCAAGGGCCGTCTTTCTAGAATGCGTTGAAATTGCGTCAAAAAATTCCTAAAAATGAGAGAATTCCAGACAAAGTGGTGATTAATTCTCACTAACCTAATCCGCGAATTCGTTGGCGATTTGTAAGAGATCCAGTGTTATTTATACATCCATGCAGTTACTTCGTTCCCTTGCCTGATTAAAAACCACGGTACTTTTTTGTGTGTCAGTGGTAATTTTAGTGAATATTTTTACATTGTTCAGAGAATACTTATAGCTTATTTCTTGTCTGTTTCCTTTCTAAGAAATATAATAGCCACAGCGTTCTTCCAGTTTTTTCTTTCGCCGTAAAGATTCAGTAAATAATTTTGAACTGCTCTATTGTATTACTTTGTCTCTAGCTTCAAGCATTTCAGTTGATACACTGTCACTGGCGACGTCTTTCCTTACTTCATACACCTCATCTGTAGCCACTGGTGTTATTATTTTCGTGATTAACTATCTGAAATCCTCACTCCACCTCTTCAAAAATACAAACATATAAACAAGTCTTGGAATGCTTCTACAATTTTCTCTCTCTTGTTGGTTATTTTGCCGTCTGTCATCTTAATTGTTAAATGTACTGTCTACCCAGCATACATTTATATTTTGTCCTTTTCATGCTCTTACTATTTTCATTGGTTGGCATGTTATATTTTTATTCTATCTTTCCCACCGGAGTGGCCGAGCGGTTCTAGGCGCTACAGTCTGGAACCGCGCGACCGCTGCGGTCACAGGTTCCAATCCTGCCTTGGACATGGATGTGTGTAATGTCCTTAGGTTAGTTAGGTTTAAGTAGTTCTAAGTTCTAGGGGACTGATGACCTCAGAAGTTAAGTCCCATAATGCTCAGAGCCATTTGAACCATTTTTTATTCTCTCTTTTCAAAATCTCTAGAAGCCATTTACGATTTTTGTTATCATTTTCTTATTATCGTTTTCTCTTTAATAACTGCTACATTCATAGTAGTTATTTCTTTTCTTTTGCTCACATCTGCACATCATTCTCTGACTGAGTAGGTGCTTTTTTTAAACAATTGTGCCTTTTGTGGATGTCTGTATGCCTTCCATTTTCTAAGAAGAATTATTATTAAATTAATCTGGTACATCTTGTTGTTCAGAACTAAATTCTCATAATGCACATTTCTGACTTCCTACGTTTCTTTCTAGATTTGTATCGTCTTTTACTCTGCATCTTATAGGTATATAATAACTTGAAATTCTAAAGGGGTTTGAGACAGCCACACTTTGTACAATTTCTGCAGTGTTTCATTTGTATTTTATTGCAATTGAATAATGTGTTAAGGAAAAACAATTTGGTCTTCTCGCCAAATTTTGCTTACGGCATAAATATCGAATATTATATGTTGGCATTTTTCGCAGCCTACCGACCTGATAATATAGTTCTCCTGGATGCCAGACGTTTTTTACAAATTTTTTGAACAATTTACGATCAAACGATCAATATGAGGATGGAGATATAAACGTAACCACCTGTGCTTGAACTTGATCTGCCTGTAATTTACCAGGAGTTCTCCACCGCTGTTCGTCTTGCGACCAGCGCTTCGACGTCATACAACCTTGTGGTCTCTCTCAGCTGACAGCCTCAATGGCAGTCCTACTATGAAACACATAATTGTCTGCCATGTACAGCTGGCTCAACGGATCCGACTTTTGCAGCAGTTGTGTGTCACAGCAGTGCTATAATAGCTTATTCAGCTCTCGTTTCTGTTAGTTTTCTTTACCTAATAACTCAGCGAGTAGAGAAACGGTATAACATGAAATGCAGCCAATATAAACCATTTAACAAACAAAAAAATTATGAGCCGACTTAGACAGAAAAAATATTTCGGTAACTGCACGAGGGAACACGAAATCAAATATCAAGTAACGGCTTTACGCCACTGAAGAAGCTTTTATTACGTAATTGTAGCTGATCACTAAGAATGAGGCCATCATTTCGAGGAAGACGTTTAAAAATTTCTAGTTCCTCGAGAAAATCGAAGAATTTCGTGTTCCCTCATGCAGTTACCGAAATATTTGAAAAACAGGCGATAAAACGGTGACATTATAAAAAAACTGAAAATGGCGGAAAGTTGTGGAATTTAAAATATAAAAACAATGCTTTGATGATGTGGATGAAGACACATAATAAGTAGACAGTCACAACTAAAATGACAAGATGACAGTCTGGTTCCTGTTCGCACGAGATAGAAAACACAAGTAGTGACAGTATGGTGGCTGTTCGCAACACAGGGGACGCACAACACTGAACACTCACTTAAAACAGCGCTATACAGGTGACACAGTGGCGGATTGGGGGGGAGGGGGGGGGGGGAGGGCCCGGACCTATAGCGGAAAAAAGGGGGAGGAGAGGAAAAGAAAAAAGGGGTAGCCGATGGAGGGAGAGGGCATAGAAAAGGGGGTCTGAGCGGACGCGAGAAGGAGTAGGAAAGGCAATGGAGGGGAGAGCATAATTTTTTGTTTATTAAATCGCTTATATTAACCATTTTTCTACTCGCTGAGTTATTCAGCTCCCTTTGTATTTCTAAAATGGCATTTTCAGCCTTTAAACTGTACTTGTAATCTCTTATGAAGACAATTTGTTATCGTGTCTGCTGCTGTCATATAAAAAAAAAAGTATTACCTTTTACTTCATGTACCGAATAATGTTCACCATAACATTCACTTGTCCACATTTTGAATGTTAAGTAGCCTGTTTGTACTTGCGAGTACTAGATGGCACTTTTAGTACAATGTTCACCTGCCCGCAATTGTTTACGCGATCGCCTCAGGCTGGCCCTACCGTAGCTCGACACGTGTGAGCAGCCCATAGTGGCTTCCCATGTATTCTATTTAAAAAATTTTGTGACTAAAGCTTTATCGCTTGATATTTATTTTGCGTGACATGTAAGTACTGTTTCCTTTTTGTGCTCCTAGTCGGTACTTACACTTAAAAAAAATTTTCTAGAATTTTGTAATTATGTTATAGGCCAGTTTCAGTGTTTTACTTCTGACGAAGACACTCATAGCAGTGCCGAAACCTAGGTCGATAGACTTCTTTTTTGCGACCGAGAGCTACTATTGCTTTAATTTCACTTTGTAAACGGTAACTGACCGCGCAGTCATGTTCAAAACTTTAACATTTGGTGGTAGTCATTTTCAAGTATTCACATTTTATTTCGTATAAAAAAAAACCAAATGACAATTTAAGCAGACACGAATAAGCACGTACTTTCAAACTGTTCACCATAAACGAATCATGTCTCGAAGAGAAATTTGAGAATATTGTTTTAGTTTATACTAATGCCCTTCGTGATACTATTCGAAACGAACACGACCCCTATTCCATCAGTAACTATTTTAGTATTACATCGATTGCATTCGAGCGCTCGGATGCTCCAGACAACTGGACAACAACAATAAGGAGGTTGTATGGCCTATTCTTCCAGTGCAGATAATGCTGTTCGTGTTGGTACGGGAATATGTATTTCATTCTTTACGTTCCACTTTCCCTCATGATGGTGCTGACTCGTTCACTCCGGCGGTTTTTATGAACGCGCGATGCCTCCCCCTTCACTTCCTCGCCCCTCCCCCCTCCCCCTCCCATTCCTGGGCCCACCTTGAGGCACAGGCGCGCGCTGGAAAGCGACGTTCCAGAAGCGATATGCACAACCCCACAATGTAGCAGCACAGCGGCTACAGAGCGCTTCTATCTGCCTGCGCAACCGAGGGAAGTATAAAGGTGCAAAATGCTGTGATTATTCCGTCATGGCAGACATGGAAATGTCTTCCAACTTTATCAGCATATATCACCCAGAAGCTGTCATCTACTCTGTCTTCCTTGAAAGGAGTAAAGGATTCTCAAGACTAGTTTCACTCCTACAGTCAGTCTGACTGCAACAAACCGTGCCGAATCTGTTCTCTCGAAGAGAATTTAATATCCACCAGAGGATACATTTCCAACGTCTCTAGCTAGCTTAAAGGGTATGTCAAAAGACGGAAAGTTCCAGACTACCAGGTGCTGCACCTGCGCGTACTCGTGTGATTGTTTCAGATGTCTCTTGCCTTCACAATTACTCCGTTGCTATCTGCAATTATTCCGTCAGCATCATAACACACAGACACGCTAAGTTTTCCTTAAGAGCAAAACAACATATTATACTGAGGCAACAGACGAAGCATTCGCATCCATTTCAGACATCAATGTAATTGTCCGTCTCGATATCTATTTTTTATATATGTCACTGTAAAAGTAAGATACTTGGTAAATCCTAGAATTAACCGGTGAAACCTAAGATCTACCATTGCGGTGTGGTAAAAGTCCGAAATTTCTCGTTATATGAATAGATTTCGAACTTTTACCAAGAGACATGGTAAATCTTAGGATTTACCAATGCAAACCGGCAAAAGCTAGAACGAAGAATCCCGCCTCCGCCGTGCAGTTTCAGACAAGTTTCATTGTTTCCAATTTTGTGTTCAGATAACTTTCTCTGTTGGCAATCATGAGTTCTCAGTCCGCTCACTGCTGCGTAGTTTCAACCAGTGTCGAGCATCGTGCGCGTACGGTCATCTTTGCGACTCGTTTTAGTGGTGTTCCTTCTGCAGCTTTGCACCAGAGTGAGTGATGTTAAGCATACCAGATTTTACGAACTTTTAAGTGAATCAGTGAATAAGGACAATAATTTTAACGTAACTGCTGAGCAATATAATATTCTATTAAGTGAAATGAGAAATGCAAAAATCGTTTCCAATAAAAAATCTGATCACTGCAGACGTTTGAAGCGATATGATGTTCTCAACATCGGAGGTGAAGAGAAACTCATAGCACCGGTGTCTCCTGGAAAAGAGGAAATTCGTTATTTCGTTCGTATTGATGAACTGTTTTTAACGTAATACATGAGACCCACATTGCTGTAGGACATGGCGGCCGAACACGGATGATTGTGAAACTGAATCTTAAGCACAAGAATGTGACTGTTGAATCAATCGTTACTTATTGGGATTATGTGAAGCATGTCAGAAAATGCAAAAAACATTGAAAAGGGGTGTTGTAGTGAAATCTATCATACACAGTGAAATGAATTCACGATGCCAAATTGAGTAAATCGAAAAGCAGGCAAATCCAGACAATAAGTTCATACTTGTACACCAGGATCATTTGACAAAATTTGTCATCTTCCGCGCACTAACTTCGAAAAGGGCTGCTGAAGTAGCATATCATCTTTTGGACATTTTTACCACCTTTTGTGCCCCCAGAATGTTTCAGTCTGATAATGGTAAAGAATTTTGTAACCAAATCATTCAAAGTTAATGTGGGTCGTGGATTGATATAAAGATAGTCCACGGGAAGCCGAGGCACAGTGAGTCTCAAGGATCAGTCGAAAGAGCAAATCAAGATATCGAAAATATGTCACCATCTTGGATGGAAACAAAATATGAAACTTCAAAATGGTCTGAAGGGCTGAGGTTTGAGCAAGCAATGAAAAATGGGGCTTATCATGATGGGATCAGATGTTCACCATATGAAGCCATGTTTCGAGTTCCAATAAAAATGGGCGTTGCGACCTCAGCTGTTCCACGTGATTTAATAAACAAATATAAACACTGAAGAAGACGTGGAAACAATGTTAAACAATAATGCCACTGACTCCCAGGACACAGAAAATAACGTGAAAGGAATTGATGCCAGTGAATCAAGTACTGGAACAGAAGGGACGGAGGCAGAATGTGCGGCTGCAGCTGGTGACAAAGCTCCAGAGACACAGGGGTTTGACGACAGTTAACAGCGAGACACTGGCACCAGCTTTTGGTTGTGATAAGACGCTGACAACTTCCAACAGTGTTAATAAACTGAAACGGATCCGAGAAGTGGCCACAGAACGTCTTCAATTGCAAGCAAACAAAATGAAAGAAGTCTCATGTAACAAAATTCCAAAACCTTCGATTGGGCCGAATGTGAGAATTAAAGTACCGGATGTAGATAGGGCAAAAATTTATACTAAATCTGTAGTAGCAGTAATGATAAATATTCAGGATGACGAATTTTATCAACTTGGTACCATAACTGGTAAACAGAAATCTTTGTACACTAGGAACTAAGTTATACTGTGCAAGGAAAATTTTATCAACGTCAAAGAAGTAGCAAGAGAAGAAATTAGTCTACAGGAAGTGGTTGCCAAACAACCTTTTGTTGAAGGACGGGGGTTCAAGAAGTGAAATTGCTTAAAGTGTTCAACTAAAAAATACTTGTGTAAATCGTCTTCCATATTATGTAATTCGAAATGCCACAATAGTCAGCCTTGTTGTAGCAAAGATTAACGTTCACAAGGTAATATATTTTACAATATTTTTCACTAATGGGGAATATTGCTCCTTATAATCACACTGGAATGCAAGAAGGCTTACTATACATAAGTTTACAATAAATACAAAGTATTTCAATAAGTTGCTAAGAAGACTTTTTTTAATGAATACAGTTTTACCAGTTGGTACGGGTACATCCTAAGATTTACCAACATCTCTTGGTAAAAGCTCGAAATCTATGAATAAAATAAGAAATTTCGGACTTTTACCAAGCCATGATGGTGAGTCTTAGCTTCCACCAGTTAATTCTAGCACTTACCAATTACCTTACTTTTAGAGTAACGTACGTTAATAAATGCGTTTCGGTCACAGGCGTCATAAAAATCACATTTAAAAAATTCGATGCACTGTATCTTGTCAGTTCACACGTACGGTTGTACCATGACTAGTGTGAACTGACGAGATACAGTACATGAAGATTTTTAAATGTGATTCTGATGATGGCTGTAGCCGAAACGAAGTAAGGCGTGTTTAAAATAAATAAATTAAAATATAATAGGGATCAAGACGGACAATTACATTGACTAGTAGTAATCATCGTGGACTCGTACAATGATTTCATGTCATGTACAGATTGCTCGTCCTAAATTACCGAAACGTGTTCGCACTGTATCACATCATCTACTACTAACAGATATGCGTCGTACACAACATATTCGCAAACATATTGTTGGATCGATGAATATTTGACTAATAGAACCCAGTAGACTATATCTAACGGAGAAGGACCCGATAGTACCTGATTGCAAGATCTTTAGTGAGCGTCTTGAGTACGTCAAGTCGTGTAAGTATTTAGAAGCAACCCTAAGAAGCGATATGGAATGGCACGATCAAATAAAATCGTCATAAGGGAACGCGACTGCAGGAAAAAAATGGTTCAAATGGCTCTGAGCACTATGGGACTTAACTGCTGAGGTCATCAGACCCCTAGAACTTAGAACTGCTTAAACCTAACTAACCTAAGGACATCACACACATCCATGCCCAAGGCAGGATTCGGACTTGCGACCGAAGCAGTCGCGCGGTTCCAGACTGTAGGGCCTAGAACCGCTCGGCCACTCTGGCCGGCCGACTGGAGGACTTGTATTTGTTGGAAGAGTGCATCTGTAAAGTAAATCACATACAACACGCCACTGCGACCAAATCTAGAGTACTGCTCAGTGTTTTGGGTCCTTAGGAACAAGGAAACAGAATGGACCTCTAACGAAATCAGACATGTGCTCCTGAGTTTTTAATAGGTCGATATGCCTTATATGTTAGTGTAACGGAATTTCTTGAGGAACTGAAATGGAAATCCTTGGAAGGAAGAAGATGTTCCCAGATAACGCTATTGGTTCAATTTAGAGAATCCGTTTTTAAAAAAGATTCTGCGACCATTATGCTACCACCATCGCTTATTGCACACAACAGAGATTAGGGCGAGTAAAGATGCATGCAGACATATTTCCCTCGCTCGATATTCTCGTAAAATAGATCAGAAAATCGATAATACTTGTGGATGTACCGTCTGCCATGTATCGGACAGAGACTTGCTGACTAAGTATGTAGATGTTTTTGGGTAGGAGAAAGCTATGCATACCTGTACACACCACGTTTCTTCACCTTCTTCAGTCCTCTTACTTCCATAATAGCACACATTCAATACTACTTAGCACAAGCGCTTCCCTTAATCACATGGAGTATGTCGCTGAGGAAAAACACAGATGCCGTACCTCAGTACCTAAGAATATACAACGAATGACCGAAAAATCATACAGCAACGTGAAAATTTCAAACTAATGGCTAGGAAGGTACAGTATACATTGTATTAAGTTAATATTATGATATACTATTCTATGATTCTACCACCAAAGGACACTCTCACATGGAAACCACAGTCTGGATTCAGGGTCGTTAAAGAAATACAACACTTGGAAATGAAAGCACTTTTGTTACTGTCTACACCATAAAGCCAGAACAGAAGTGACGTCCTTGACTGTGGCGTACGGCTAGTGCCTTACGATCCAGGCTCACGCCACAAAACAGATAGCTGCGTGTTGCCACCACGTTGAAGCGCCTGCAGCACAACCGCAGTGCATCGTGCCTGCGGCAGCCGCTACAGTATTTAGGGGCGCGCATCCACTGGACACATCCGGCACTAAATTGCAGCTGCGAGCCACGTGTCGCTACACAACTTCCCGGTATTCCTCCGCGGGTGACTCGACAGCAGGTGCAGCCAGTCTGCTCGTCAGAACACGGCGTTCGCAAGTGAAACCAAAGACATCGCCAGTGCCACGTGTACAGACTCTGCCTGCGGTAGTGTTTCTCGTTGGTGACTGACAGTGTACTCCATATGTACATTCAATGACGGCTACCGTGTTTGTTATAAACCTTCATCAGATAAGGACGATATTTACACTGCATTTACTCGGAAGGAGTTTCACTTGCTAACGCAAATATTTAAACAAACCCAAATGACTATTCGCTACACACACTTTTTGAGATTCTTCATCGAGAGGAATTTGAGGATACGCGTCGCGCAAATCAGTTTTTGAGAAGTAGCACTGTCTCACATTTATCCACATTTAAGGAGAAGTACCACTGATGAAAAAATTGTGCAAATCATTCTGTATTTACGCCACTGGCCATTAAAATTGCTACACCACGAAGATGACGTGCTACAGAAGCGAAATTTAACCGACAGGAAGAAGATGCTGTGATATGCAAACGATTAGCTTCTCAGAGCATTCACACAAGGTTGGCGCCGGTGGCGACACCTACAACGTGCTGACATGAGAAAAGTTTCCAGCCGATTTCTCATACACAAACAGCAGTTGACCGGCGTTGCCTGGTGAAACGTTGTTGTGATGCCTCGTGTAATTATATTGCAAGGTGACCCTCTCTCTTACGGAATCGGTGCAGTGCTTTCGCTCAGAGAACGAGCGAGGTGGCGCAGTAGCTGGCACACTGGACTCACATTCGGAAGGAGTACGGTTCAATCCCGCGTCCGGCCGTCCAGATTTAGGTTTTCCGTGGTTTCCCTAAATCACTCCAGGCAAATGCCAGGATAGTTCCTTTGAAAGATCACGGCCGACGTCCTTCCCCGTCCTTCCCTAATCCGATTGGACCGATGATCTCGCTGTCTGGTCTGCTCCCCCACAACAACCCAAACTTTTCGCACAGAGTTGGTGATAAAGACAGACCTCTTGCTTTCGTATCAAAAGTGTTGTCCAAAGCACAGTGTAACTATACACAAATTGATAAGGAAGCTTTGGCTACTGCGTACGGTATCACCAAATTTCACCAGTATTTGTATGGCAGAAAATTCTACTTAGTAACGGATCACAAGCCTTTGCAGTCCTTGTTTCATCCGACGAAACCGGCTCCTGTACGAACTGCCCAAAAAAATTGCAAATATGGGCTCCGTTGTTGTCTCAATACCAGTACAAGATTGTGTGTCGTCCGATGGCTCAACATGTTAATGCGGACACACTTTCACGTCTTCCGATTGCCCCCGATACAGACTTTGACGCTTCTGCTGCATCTTGTTGTCACATCGATGCTCAAGATTCTCAATTGCTTCAGTCTTTTGCACTGAACTGTGGGAAAATTGCGCAGGCCACGGAAGATGATTCAGATATGAACACTTTGCTAACATATATTCGCACATCTGGGTCTCGTTCCTTGCATAGCATAAAGAATTTAGTAGTGCGCCGATACTTTGCCTGTCGGCATAGCTTCGCTGTGCATAAAGGTGTGATTCTTGTTCAAAATGACAGTGGACAGTTACATGTGTTGATCCTTAAAGCTTTGCAAAAAGAAGAATTGCAGTTACTTCACTAAGGACACTGGGGGTCTGTTCGTACGAAACAGTTAGCGCGTCGACACCGTACTTGGTAGGGTATGGACACCCAAATAGAAAAGAGGACGTCACAGTGTCATGCATGTGCAGAAAATCAGTCCGCTCCGCCACAAATATTCTGGTTCAAGTGGCTCTGAGCACTATGGGACTTAACATCTGAGGTCATCAGTCCCCTAGAACTTAGAACTACTTAAACCTAACTAACATAAGGACATCACACACATCCATGCCCGAGGCAGGATTCGAACCTGCGACCGTAGCGGTCGCGCGGTTCCAGACTGAAGCGCCTAGAACCGCTCGGCCGCTCCGGCCGGGACAAATATTCTCTGCTTGCCCTAGGTCGCAATCGCCATGACAATTTGTGGACATAGAACTTGTGGGATCTTTTTGGAACACTCGTTGCTTGATTGTGGTTGGCTCGTACAGCAAGTTTCCTTTTACTGTGCCAATGAACTCGACGTCACGTGGCACAATTCAGATGCTGTCCTCTATTTTTTGCCTCGAAAGTTTACCTGATGTCATAGTGTCAGATAACGGCCCTCAGTTCACGTCAAATGAATTTGAAACATTCTGTGAATGCAATAGCATACAGCATCTAACTAGTGCACCTTTCCATTCACAGTCAAACGGCGAAGCGGAACTTTTGCCCGAACCTTCAAGCAGCCTCTTATCGTTCGCACCCACGAGATGGGCCATCGCCGGCGGAATTGCTTCACGGTTGCCGCCATCAGACACAGGTCCACCTATTCCATCCTTCTCAGCATCCGGCGCCGAAGGATGGCCGCAAGTATCGGTTCGCGCCGCTTGATATTGTCTTTTACAGGGTTTTTAGCGGCAGCAGACGGTAGGTGCGAGGCGAGATCGTCCGTCGACTTGGCGCTTGCATGTATCTTCTTTCAGGTCCAGATGGCTTGCAGCGCCGCCATCAAAGTCAAGTTCCCTTTGTCAGGTACATGATGATCTTTCAGTGCCTCTTCCCCCATATTCACGGATACAGAGGACAGCGCGGCCACATTGGCCGCCAGGGGCTGTCATCACGACACCGCGGGACATCCCGTAGAGCCGGAGCCCTTGCCTCCTCCGCCTCTTACCGATAGAGCAGGACCCGCCCACACAGCAGCAGTTGCCACAGCAGTTCCATATATCAATAGCTTACATATACATTGTTTATAGCAGAGGACATTGATAATTTGAATGTCGCCCACCGCTTGCGACACCATTATAAACCAAAGTAAAGTATTGTCAATCTACTTTGTTATAATAAAACTATTAATGTGATTTGCTTGAATTCTTGTATAGCTATCCGACAAAGAAGCATCCTTCAGGCTTCCTATAAGAGACGAGTGGGCAGGACCCACACCTCCTGTGACTGGCGACAAGGCATCTGATGACCTCGACGCCATCTCCTCTCCTGTTGTTGCTGTCTGACATTCAGCTGGCACACTCTGGTCCCTGTGGCCATTATTTATTCGAGTGAAAATCTCCCATCGGCTGCCGGCAAACTACCACTGTCCTCTTAGACAGCCTGTCCAGTACTACATGACATGCCTCTGACCCCTGCAATGAGAAGCTGCGGCACCCTGTTCCAGTGCCACTAGTGGTCTCGATGCTAGCTCCACACCTCCTTGGCTCCAGCATCATTGGCGCCCTCCACCCCACAGACTCTTTAAACTGGAAGCCCACACATCTCCAGCCCTCTGCATCACAGGCCTCACATACCTCTGACCTTCATGCCTCTGGCCCACACACCACCAACCTGCTACTTCGCTGGCCCACTCGCCACCAACCTGCTACTTCGCTGGCCCACTCGCCTTAGACCCACATACTCATGGTCTGAAAATTGCAGGTCAACCGTCGATGACCCTCTCGATACCCTATAACATTGGCAGCTCCGTAGTGTTTCCAGTGCCATTGGCTCCAGCCTTCTGCATGATACCACCTTCTTGGATCCATCGTGGCATGTCTCCATACTCTGTCACCTCTGGTGTCTGCTCCGTGTCTTCTCTAGACGCAGGGCCCTTCATCCTGTTGTTCTTCCTGCCTATTGCTGGCATTCTGCCCATGTCCTTGAGCCCTACTTCCTTTCCCAGATTTCTTCTCTTGCAAGGGTGACTGTTGGTGCCTCATGCACTGGATTTCTTCTCCAACAGGCACCATCGGTGTGTGCTATGTGCCTTCTTCTGGAGCATCATCTGCAATGTTCTACCCTGATCGTGGGTCCCAGATCTCCCTGATTATGGTCATCTCCTGAACTCTGTAGTCTTCTCCTCTCCACAGACTGCCAGCTGTCCCCTCTCTCTGTTTTGTATCTCCTCCTCCCCTCTGGCTGCGTCCATCCACTCCTTCCCCTTCTGTGACTCCACATCTCCTCCTCCCATGCACGAAATTCTCTTTTCATCACCCCCATCCAAATAGGAGGTTGCTGACTATTATTCCACAGTATTTCTTTCCAGATAGTAAGTAACTTGTGCACAAAGTTCGGCTGAAATCGCGGGCCGGTATAGCCGAGCGGTTCTAGGCGCTTCAGTATGGAACCGCGCGACCGCTACGGTCGCAAGTTCGAATCCTGCCTTGGGCATGGATGTGTGTGATGTCTTTACGTTGTTTAGGTTTAAGTAGTTCTAAGTTCTAGGGAACTGATGACCTCAGACGTTGAGTCCCATAGTTCAAAATGGTTTAAATCGCTCTGAGCACTATGGGACTCAACATCTATGGTCATCAGTCCACTAGAACTTAGAACTACTTAAACCTAACTAACCTAAGGACATCACACAACACCCAGTCATCACGAGGCAGAGAAAATCCCAGACTCCGCCGGGAATCGAACCCGGGAACCCGGGCGCGGGAAGCGAGAACGCTACCGCACGACCACGAGTTGCGGACTGAGTCCCATAGTGCTCAGAGCCATTTGAACCATTTTTCGGCTGAAATCGATCGTTGGTTTTACCCATAGCTTCACCCATGTACACACATGTCACATATATTTAAATTAATTCACACATATTTGCACACTTTTTCAACTGTGTTTCTAGCTAACTTCACTTTGGAATTTCGTTTTGACGCATCTCAATGTTTATGACATCTGATCCCCTACACTATGTGTGTCTCTCCAAGCTTTTCTATCCTGTGCAAGCTTCTTCATCTCCGAGTAACTATTGCAACCTACATCCTTCTGAACCTACTTACTGTATTCATCTCTTGGTCTACCTCTACGATTTTTATCCTCCACGATTCTCTCCAGTACTAAGTGTGTTACCCCTTGGTGCCTCAGAACGTGTCCTACTAACTGGTCCCTTCTTGTAGTCAGGTTGAGCCATAATTTCCTCTTCTCCCCAATTCTATTCAGTACCTCCTTATTAGTTAATTGATCTACCCATCTTATCTTCAGAATTCTTCTGTAGCATCACATTTCGAAAGCTTCTACACTCTTCTTTTTTAAACTATTTATCGTTCATGTTTCACTTCCATGAATGGCTGCACTCCATACAAATACTTTCAGAAAAGACTTCCTGAAAATTAAATCTATACTCGATGTTAACAAATTTCTCTTCTTTAGAAACGCTTTCCTTGCCGTAGTCAGTCTACGTGTTGTATCCTCTCTGCTTCGACCATCATCAGTTATATTGCTCCCCAAATAGCAAAACTTATCTACTACTTTAAGTGTCTCATTTTCTAATCTAATTCCCTCATCATCACCTGACTTCCTTCGACTACATTCCATTATCCTCGTTTTGCATTTGTTGATGTTCATTTTATATCCTCCTTTCAAGGCACTGTCCATTTCTTTCAACTGCTCTTCCAGGGCCTTTGATGTGTCTGATAAAACTACAATGTCATCGGCAGACCTCAACGTTTTTATTTCTTCTCCATGGACTTTAATTCGTACTCCAAATTTTTCTCTTGTTTCCTTTACAATATACAGATTCAATAGAATCAGATCTACGCCACAATCTTGTCTCATTCCCTTCTCAACCACTGCTTCCCTTTCATGCCCCTCTACTCTTATAACTGCCATCTGGTTTCTGTACAAATTGCAAATAGCCTTTCGCTCCTTGTATTTTACTCCTGTCATCTTCAACATTTTAAAGAGAGTATTCCAGTCAACATTCTCAAAAGCTTTCTCCAAGTCTACAAATGCTAGAAACGTAGGTTTGCCTTTCCTTACTCTGTCTTTTAAGATAAGTCGTAGGGTTAGTATTGCCTCACTTGTTACAACATTTCTACGGAATTCAAACTGATCTTCTCCTAGTTCGGCTTTTACTACTTTCTCCATTCGCCTGTAGAGAATTCATGTCAGTACTTTGCAGCTATGACTTATTAAACTGATAGTTCGGTAACTTTCACACCTGTCGACACTTGCTTTATTTAGGATTGGAATTATTATATTCTTCTTGAAGTATGAGGGTATTTCGCCTGTCTTATACATCTTGCTCACCAGATGGTAGAGTTTTGTCAGTGCTGGCTCTACCAAGGCTATCAGTAATTCTAATGGAATGTTGTCTACTCCCGGGGCCTTGTTTCGACTTTGGTCTTTCAGTGCCCCGGGGCCTTGTTTCGACTTTGGTCTTTCAGTGCTCTTTCAAACTCTTCACGCAGTATCATATATTCCATTTCAACTTCATCTTCATCCTCTTCCATTTCTATAATATTGTCCTCAAGTACATCGTCCTTGTATAGACCCTCTATATACTCCTTCCACCTTTCTGCTTTCCCTTCTTTGCTTAGAATTGGGTTTTCATCTGAGCTATTGATATTCATACAAGTGGTTCTCTTTTCTCCAAAAGTCTCTTTAATTTTCTGTAGGCAGTATCTATCTTACCCCTAGTGAGATATGCCTCTACATCCTTACATTTGCCCTCTAGCCATCCCTGCTTAGCCATTTTGTACTTCCTGTCGATCTTATTTTTGAGGCGTTTGTATTCATTTTTGCCTGCTGCATTTACCGCGTTTTTATATTTTCTCCTTTCATCAACTAAATTCAATATTTCCTTTGTTACCCAAGGATGTCTATTAGCCCTCATCTTTTTACCTACTTGATCCTCTGGTGCCTTCACTATTTCATCTCTCAAAGCTACCCATTTTTCTTCTACTGTATTTCTTTCCACCGTTCTTGTCAGCCGTTCCCTAATGCTCTCTGAAACTCTCTACAACCTCTGGTTCTTTCAGTTTATCCTAGGTCCCAACTCCTTTTTACAGTTTCTTTAGTATTAATGTACAGTTCATAACCAATAGATTGTGGTCAGATTTCACATCTGCCCCTGGAAATTTCTTACAGTTTGAAACAATCTCTTCTTCATCTGCGGAGCTACTTGGCATATAAACTTGTACTACTGTGGTAGGCTTGGGCTACGTGTCTATCTTGGCTACAATAATGCATTCACTATGCTGTTCGTAGTAGCTCATCCACTCTCGTATTTTTTATTCATTATTAAACCTACTCCTGCATTACCGTTGTTTGACTTTGTACCTGTAACCCTGTATTCGCCTGATCAGAAGTCTTGTTGCTCCTGCCACCGTACTTCACTAATTCCCACTGTATCTAGCTTTAATCCAATTTCCCTTTTTAAGTTTTCTAACCTCCCTGTCCGATTAAGGGAGCTGACATTCCACGTTCCGATCCGTAGAACGCCAGAAATTATAAATACTAAGTAACAAACAACTGCTGGAAGTTGGGTTTGAACTGGTGTCCTGTAGCGACGCTACCACTACTGTACACTGCATGCGCCACAGCTAGTAGCAATATCAGTAGTTTGCTGTCACCCGAACCTGCATATTTAATCCTGTGGAGTATGGTTAATATTTTGTCTAATTGTGACTATTATTTTACGCTGGCTATTGTTATTTCGCTCGACTCTCCTATATGTTCAACCAGTCTCTTGACCTGTGCTGACCTCCGTATGCCCTTCTGACACACAGTAAGTGTGCATGACTCGACCGATATATTCTTCTTCAATAACTATCTCACGTCCCATTGTAAAATTATATTTTTGAGGACTCAATTTTACCCTGATGATAAGGTTTGATTAGAACTGGAGCGATGAAATTAGAGGCACTTACATATCGCCCTGATGACGCAGTCTGATTAGAGCTCAGGTGTTGGGCGCGCATATACTGTCCCAGTGTCCCAGTAGTCGTCAGCAGGATACAGCTCAAATCAGAATCAACACATGTACCATTAGTACCATTATATCTGTGGAGCGTTCTTCAAAAGACCCTTACACAATTTTGCAACGGCTAACTGATGAATTGTACTACTGAAGTTACAGATCGTCAAACTGATGCACTGGATTGGACAGTAGGTTATCACATCGTTCGTCAGTGAGAGATAACGTTAGAGGTAACAGTTGTCCCATCTCATCCCATGTGAACATCCCACATACGAGAATAATTTCACTGTCTGCCAGAGCCGTGCCTTGGTAGCAATCAGCATGCAACAAGCCATATTGCTTTCTGTTCATCAGTACAGGCTGTTGCTGTTAGCGTCCAGTACCGGTGCCTCTGATCGATAATAATCTCGTGCGGGATTAAGCACTGTGAACAGAGGTACACGGGGGAGGTGGTTGGTGCTTTTGGATGGCAACTTTACACGGATTATTATCGAACATTGAGATGACGAATGATCTGCTACTTTGTCGCCCATGACGACGATTCGTCCCATTTGGCGCGGCTACAGGAACTCTGTCACTACAACAAAACATCTATCTCGAATTCAATAGTTCTTGAGTGTAATTTCCGTGAGTGAAGCTTAGTTTCTCGTATATGTGGCACTAAAAATATTCGACACCTGCAGACAACTTGTTTAACAGACAGATATACAAATCCTCTTTGATGTTTCATCCATCTGCGCCCGCCGCTTTCTACAAAAAGTGAAATGTCGTTGTAATCTACTCTAAGCTTGGATTTTTCCATTTGTGTTACTAAAAATTATTCACTGAACTTGGTGAATTTTTCTGTGTGCAGTGGTGTTGCTAAAATGAAGAGTGCAATTAGACCGTAGTACTTGTTCTTTTCGCTGTTATTTAATGGACATGTTTTTCTGTTTGGTTTCATTCTTCATTTCTGTATGTCGATACTTCATGCAGTAGTAATGTTTCCACACTTCATTCATATTCCATTTTAGCACGTCAGTGATTTAAGTCACATAGTGCTCAGAGCCGTTTGAGCCATTTTTTGAAGCGCCTAGGACCTTTCTTCCACAGCGGCCGACTGTTAGTAAATAGTAATCGCAATAACTAAACTGCGGAGCAATAGTCAGGTTATATGCGGATTTCAGTAGTAATGGTATTACTACTACTAAAAGTAATAAAAATAAAGCTCACGGAAATATCATATACTGGGGCACAAAATCAACCTATCGGTTCCTTTCCCACCTTTCTTCCTTCTCCTGCTTTGATCACGAACTTTTATTGGCAGATAATACCCTTGAAGATCCTAATGATTGGTATGTATACAGGATACTTCAACTGCCCCTACATATTTCGTTTTATGCAACTTACTGTGTTATTTCTAACCTCGTCTCACTCGATACATTCTAAGTATTATTCCACTGGAATAAAGGAATCGGATCTTTTTGTAGGAAATTTAATATAGTTAAATTTTGTTCTGGGATACGTTTCCTCTGGAGACCACGGTTTTCTAGTTATTCAACAGAAACGTACAAAAGTGACCTTCAGACGCACCTCTGTTTCCACACTTACCCCTCACCAGTCAGGATTTCTAGATCTCGTTCGTGACATTCCTTCCTACCAGCGTACAAAAATTTCCGACTAAACGAATTATTTCCGATATTTGATCTTCTTTGGTCTCTATTGACAGGGCTACTACACAACCAGTATATTCTTAATTTAAGCGTGTACATGAGGACCATGAAAGAAAAATAACTGTTGTAAACGTTACTATAGAAGTAATTACGTTCACAGTTCGATCCAAACTGAACCGCTACAAGAACAGTGGTTTCGAGGCAGAAGGCCTGACATATACAACAATGTAATTGTTTATTTTGTGCCGTTAAAATTCTCAAAACGTCAATTTTACAATATTCCAGTGCTAGACTAAGCCGATAGCGTAATAAAGCCAGTCAGTAAGACCAAAAAGGGTCGAATGTGGGAAATAATTCGTGCAGTCGCAAATTTTTGTGTAATAGTAGGAGGAAGCGCTATGAACAGCATACAAGAAATACTGACTGGTGGGAGCTGATTGTGAGAGATGGAGTGTGTTTGAAGGTTAATTTTGTACGGTTTTCTTGAATAACTTGAAAATTTAACTACATTAATTTTCCTACAGAAAAGTCCTCTTCATTTTTTCTGTAGGACTAATAATTTGTGCGTAGCGAGCGAATGAATATAAAATGTCACCCGTGATTTTTGAAGATGAGATAAAATATTGCGAGTTGCATAAAACGACGTCGGTAGGGGCGGCCGAATCACTCCGTGTATCATTTTGAGACTACTGTGCAGCAGCCAGGTCGTCGGACGCCATAAGGGCGACTAAGGAAAAGGCCACTAGCGCTGAAGTGTACATACTAAACGGCTAATACCGTCTCTCGAGCACTTAGTCCCAGTCGCAGGCATCCAGAAGCAACAAAATTTTGGTTTCCGATATTTCATATAATTAATGACCGAATTTAAAAATTTAAAATATTCTCATAGTCTACTCATTAAGAGGTACAGCCTTACGTTTAAAGTTTAACACGGTAAGTCAAGTATTAAAGTTACAAACTATGTATATGTCTTCAGACGATGAAACTAACCAGAATACATTTCTCCAGCGTTTCAGAATGAGAGCCCTTAGCGACCTCCAACAGGCCTTACACACAACTTCAAACCTTTTTGAAACTTTTTCTCTGCGACATACTCTGCAAAATAATGGAAGGAAAAAAGTTTATCACTTACTACATTTTCGCTGTTCATGCGGCAAAACTTCGGCGATAGACATGACATTTCCCATTTTACTATTTCTTTATTACTAACAATATTTGCAACATATTTTGCAGACAGTATCCACGTTTTCCAGTGAATTTAGCTACAAAATTATATCATCGTATGACACATAGATGAGGAGATATGACTTCATGAAACCTGAAATGCTTGAAAAACTAACTTTTGTTTAAACGGACAGGTAAGTACCCTGACTATACTCACCTAGTGGATAATCCGAAATAATGCAACCAATATAATTAAGATTTTGTGTCTTCGGCCATAAATATTTTGCATTGTTTACACAAAATACGCTGCAAAACTTAAGGACGAGCAAAGTAAGGTAACATAATATATTAACAACTCGGCGGAAACAAAAGAAAGGTGGCGAGAATGTCAGCAGACATCTCTGAGCGGTACACAGGAAGTCGGACGTCACTTGGCGTGAGGTGAGTGTAACTACAGCACGAAATGTGGCCGGCACCGCAACATGTGGCGGTGAAAGAACGGGGTAACACAGCGTGTGTCAATCAGGAAGCAATTACCACGCACTGTGGTGGTGTTCTTCATTACAGCATGGCCCGGAGTAAACATCTAGATGACTCACATGGGGAAGGATGATCGAGAAACTGGAGGAAGGACGAAGTGTGACGCGTGTAGCCCAGGAGTTCCGTATTTTTCACAGTATTTCTTGAAGTGCATGGGGAGCGTTTCGAACCACAGACACTGCTCCCCGAAGGAGAGAAGGTGGCCGACCACCGTCAACTACAACGGAAGATAAGCGCTACACTGTACAAAAGGTAAGAAGGAACCCACGTAAAAGAACGGTTGCGGTTGCAACCACATTTTTGACAGCCTGAAAGCCAAGCAATTTCGTGGTCTATAGTGTCATGACGAATTCATGAGGTTGGTGTCATTGCCCGAAGTCCAGTAGGTTGAGTTCCGTTGACTCCCGCACGTCGGCGGCACAGTTTGCGGCCGTGCCAAGAGCACAGACGAGGACCAACGAGGAGTGGTGCAGCCACTGGTCAGCGTTATTCTGACACTGTACTCCTTCTGCAAGTGTTTCTTTTCAGGAGTGTACTCATCCTGACTTCATTTTTATGGATGAGAATACGTGCCCACATCGACAAGAGAAGGTAGAGGAGCTCTGGGAACGAGAGGATATTCGGCGAGTGAACTGGCCTGCCCTTACCCCCTCCGCTCCCCCCTCCCGAAGTAAATCCCATCGAGCAGATGTGTGATGCGTTGAGGAGACATATAGCAGCCGTCCACGTCCACGTGCACCAACGACCATCCTACAGTTGTCAGCCCCACGACAAGACCGACTTAGTAACCTTGTGGCCAGCGTGGAAGCACGTTGCAGAGAATGAATTGTCGTCCACGGTGATCATACACCCTATTAAGAAGTCCCGCTTTTTGTAATATCCAGGGGACGATCATCAATTGCCTTGACTTCAGTGTAATTATAGTCTTGGAATAAAATGTCATTTCTGTCCGTCTCACCGAGTATTTCTTTCTGTTACCTTCTGTGCTGTAGTGAGGCAGTTCTTTCTATGTATGGTCCAAGTTTCATCGAACTGTTTTACTTGGCAGTGCCGGCTGGAGTGGCCGAGCGGTTCTAGGCGCTACAGTCTGGAACCGCACGACCGCTGCGGTCGCAGGTTCGAATCCTGCCTTGTGCATGGGTTTGTGTGATGTCCTTAGGTCAGTTAGGATTAAGTAGTTCTAAGTTCTAGCGGGCTGATGACCTCAGAAGTTAAGTCCCATAGTGCTCAGAGCCATTTGAACCATTTTTACTTGGCAGTGACACATCATGCGAAAGTTATTCATGTCCTCAACTTTTTACACAACAGTGTATTTATCACATTTAACTCATCTGTAAAGTAAATTGACGTTTGAAGGTCTTTTATATTTGGGAATTAGAGTCTTTAAAGAACAGAGGGTGGTGGGTTACTGATTCTTAGAAGTTGTAAACAACCTACACGTGACGACAGGAGGAAGAGGACGAATAGAAGAAGATAATGAAGATGGCATGATGTCTCTACTACAAAGTGTGTCTTATTCCTTCTGGTCTGTATGTGAGGGACGTAGCAGCAGCTATTTGCAATACGAAACTGCCATGAAGGATTTTATACAGACTTAAGATGATCTGTTCACGATTACATTAACAATGACGTCAATGTCAGAAAGATCGATTGAAGTCGAAGTCGTAAATCTATATCAGTCGGTGCAGTAGGAATTGTCACGTGGGAGGGGTATTCTGTATGAACGAAGGTCAGTGTATCAAACCACCAGTCATCACTCCCAGGGCGGTGTGTGCATGACCGATATTCCACAACCGTACAATAAGAGACAGCCCTCGATCCTCCCTGCCGTGTGATTTCTCCACCCGCAGGTGTTCAGCTCTGACGCAAACAAACGCCCGCCTAGAACAGCGCGGCTCCGCGCCGCCTCCCCCGCCGTTCCCCGGGGCCCTGTCACCGCGGCGCCTGGCCTGGAGACTGGTTTGCATGCGACTCGCCGCCCATTCGGCTCATTCTCCTGCGCCTCACACAGCCAGCCACCGCGCGTCCAGGGAATGCGGCGCCCGCTTCCGCAGCGACACGCTGCTGGGCGTATTTGTGACCGCTGCGTCACACAGTTCACCCGGCAATAGCTTCCTCATTACGCAAACGAACTTGTGCTTTTTGCGTACAATGCTATTTTATTGTCTTAGTCCATATGTGTGACACAGTGGCTGAGATACCTGATCGAGATCTTGAAACCAGACTGCGAGTCTGACACTTTTCCAGATCCGGAGCAGTTAGAAGGACCTGATGCGAAGTTAAGCTCTACCCTTCCATGTTTGTTGTGTGTTTGTTGAATGGTGTTGAAAGAGGGTGGAAGAGTTAATATCACAAAAAAAATCTGTAGAAAAATTTCAAAATCAAAATCAAAGAGATTCTCGTGATGTACATCAAACTATTCCGTTTGGTTAACATATTGCGAAAATGGAACTGAACTTTTGTTTAGGGAAGGTATTACGAAAGTTATCGGCGTCTTAATTAATTAACACTTATGAGAATCGAGGTATTTTGACCTCCTACTTCGATCGAAATAGATCAACTGATTGAAAAAGGTTTTCTACATGCGATTAAGATGTCTTTCTGTTCTGGAATACATATTAGTAAAGCTATTGTAAGTAGGCTGTTTAGGTCTTTATATTGGTAACGCCACATAGTGCTCTGTATGAAAATTGATGACTGCGCTGTATGCAGTCGGTGGCCGGTTGGACTCATTGTTGGAATATTCGCTTGTCTAGTGTTGGGCAGTTGGATGTTAATAGCGTGTAGCGTTGCGCCAGTGTTGCCAATTAAGCGACTTTGTCGCTAGAAATGGCGACTTTTGCCTTCGTCTTAGCGACAAAAACAAAATTTTTAGCAACAAAAATTACTTAGCGACTTATCTGGCGACTTTTGGAGTACTGACGACTTTTGGAATACAAATAAAAACTATTTTCATTAACAAAACTAAGATTTTAACTATAGAATGGGTACTACACTGACTTGGTTCTAAATTTACTACGTTAAATTAAGTTCTTAGCAGATCATGTAGCATTGTTTAGCATTTAGTAAACCTGAATGTGGGAATTGCCTACAGAGTAAGAAAACCTTGACTATAGAACAATTCATTATTCATTACCCACTAGCCTGTCATCGTCGATAGCGTATCGATCTGTAATTCTTCAACTTTTGAACTCCCTTTATTTTTCGAATTGACAAAAAACATACGTAATATTAAGTATAATAAAATACATTTCTGTCCAGCAACCTCTAATTTTTCGAAATGTTAACTCGCAGTCAAATTATTACCACATGCACAGTGGTAACGCAAGAACAATTCGGCGGGGGTATCTCAGATACTATTACGTTTTAAACAATGAACAATAGGACTGATATCGAGTTACCGAGTGAGTAGATTGTTTCATGACCTCTAGTTCGCCTGAGTTTTAATGTATTTTCATTGATTATAAACTGGTGAAACTTATGTTGTGGTGGCTTACATAATGGATCTACCGCAGAAGAAAAAGCAGTACGCTCAAAAATATTGGGATGCGTGGGAAGCAGAACCTGAATTCAATGGGTGACTGAAACCAGTCGTTGGAGACTTATCCAAGGCAAGATTTCAAGTGTGTGCAACAGAGTTTTATGCTAAATTGTGTGATATTAGAAAGCATTCGAAAACTATTAAGCATAAACAAAAAATTGATTTAAAAAAAAATACAAACCACCTTACCTGTGAAAATTGTTCCGAAAACTACAGTTAGAATAGCAAGCAGAGTGGCAGGGCCCTTTCTTTATTTATTGCTGAACATTGTTCTATTTTAGCTGTACATCATTTAGGAATACTGTGCAAGAAGGTGTTTTCCGGTGATGTGGGCGCTAAAAAGATGCAATTACATCGTACAAAGTGCACTAACATTATAACTGAAGTTTTGGCTCCATATTTTACACAATCATTGGTTGAAGATATAGGTAAACAAAAATACATTGTGCTAATAGATGAATCCACAGATATATCAATATCTAAAATGCTAGGTATCGTTATACGGTACTATAGTGTAAACAACCAAACCATTAGATCAGCATTTCTCAAACTCGCTGTAGTAGAAACTGCAGATGCAAGAAATCTGGCTGCTGTTCTTGCGAATTCTTTGAAGGATCTCAAACTTCCAATCGCTAATATGGTAGCCATTGGCACAGATAACGCTTCTGCAATGGTTGGAATAAACAATGGGCATTTTCGAACAACTCAAGAGAGAATATGGTTTGAAGGATTTGGTACTGATCCGTTGCATTTGTCACTCTCTTCAGCTTGCAGTTTCGCACGCCTCAGTGAATACCATACCGAGAAACAGAGTGTTTCTTTTACGGGAAACCTAGAATTGGTTCTCCATTTCACCCAAAAGACAAGAGAAAATAAAAAGGTTTATGAGACAATAAATTGTGGAAAACAGCCATTGAAAATTTTGAAGGTCTGTTCAACACGTTCGCTTTCAATTGAACCAGCAATACGAAGAATTCTGGAGCAGTGGGAAGAACTTGCCATGGTTCAAGACAATTGTTACACTGCCGATCTTTTGTACAAGATGTATTGTGACGACTCAAATCATCTTTACATGTTTTACCTTAAACATGCTTTAAAAGACATACAAATAGCAATAAAAGCTTTTGAAGGAGAAGACAATGACCCCACTAAATTACTAGATACACTTGTACTTCTCATGCAGTCACTCGGACAAAACATAGTTTTTCCAGCTGTTGATTTGTTGACAACACCAGTTCCAAGCGAATGTATTTACGCAAATCCGAACCTTGGCTTTACGTTTGAACAGAAATTGTCTGAGTCAAGTTTGTCTGAAGAAAATAAAGTTTATTTGAAGAAGAGATGCATTCAGTTCAGTCTGAAACCCTTAAAAGAAATTCAACAAAGACTGCCAAGTAACGTCACGATCCAGAAAAAAAAGTCAATGCTGAATGTTGAAGTAACACTAAAAGTGAATAAAAATAATGCTGTAGCGGATGTAGACAAAGAATTCGGTTTTAGTGGCGATTTCATAGGCGGTATGCTGCAAGAATGGCATAATATCAACTTCATTTGGTGGAATAACACTACTAACACTGTTCGATTTTGGAGTGAGGTTTTGCAGTATAAAAATGCTGCAGGGGAGAATCCTTTTTCTTTGATTTCACAGCTAGCAATGACTGTTCTATGCCTACCGCATTCAAATGCAGAAGTGGAAAGAATATTCAGTTCTATGAACATTGTAAAAACTAAACAGCGTAACAGATTATCGTTAAAGACGACTAATGCTTTGGTTTTCAGAAATTACTGCAACCAGTCGCCTTTTATGTAGATGTATTTTATTTAACCATGACCGGTTTCGAGCTGCCTAGCAACTCATCATCAGATGGTATATACATTTAGTGCTTTTTTGTACCCATTGTGTGGGTGGTTGAGTATCTGTGGCTAGACAGAAACGAGAACAAATAATCGCTACATGTGGTACAGTAACAGTAAATATTTCGTGTTACTGTACCACATGTAGCGATTATTTGTTCTCGTTTCTGTCTAGCCACAGATACTCAACCACCCACACAATGGGTACAAAAAAGCACTAAATGTATATACCATCTGATGATGAGTTGCTAGGCAGCTCGAAACCGGTCATGGTTAAATAAAATACATCTACATAAAAGGCGACTGGTTGCAGTAATTTCTGAAAACCTTTTCACACCACAGTCGCAGTGTTCCACATCCACAATGGATAAAAGACTAATGCTTTGATCATATTTAGAGACCAGCTGAAGAAACGAAATAAAGATTGTGCATCTTTTGACATACCGTCAGACGTATTGGAGCTTATTGGAACGAACAAAAGTTACTCTTTTGCGACAAAACCAGTCGAACTGCAACATCATCTTTTGAGCGACGTTCAACCCTCTACATCAATTACAGTTCTGTCAGAGCATGAAACAGAAGAGTTATTCGATCTTCTGAGTGACGACGATGAATAGCTCACATACCGGTATGTATATATTTTGTAACCTAATTTGAGTTCTTGCTTTCTTTTGTTACAAATATAGTAGTATATTTCTAGGATATTTGACTACTGTGATTGAAACAACAGTTAATGTGTTGCGTCGATTATGATAACATGTTTAATTAAACGTTAGCGTATTTTATATGTATGTTGTTGCAAGTGATGCGTCATTTAATTAAGACAATATAGCAATTACGTATGAGACAATTTTTATTAATATTTTATTACCTCCCCCCTCCCCCCCACTGGCTAATTGCACCATTCACAGCACGAGATTTTCAGTACATACCTAGTAAAATCAGTTTTAGCGACTTTTGATATTGAATTTAGCGACTCGGGTTTTTTAGAGTTGGCAACACTGCGTTGGGCAATGGGAGGTGAACCGCCAGCAATGGTGGATGTGGGGAGAGAGATGCCAGAGTTTTGAGAGATTACTATGAGTGGACGACCTGGACGTGTGTCTGTCAGAAAAAGGGAATTTGTAAGACTGGATGTCATGAACTGATATGAATATTATGACTTTTGAACACTATTGACGTAAATACATTGTTTGTTCTCTATCAAAATCTATCATTTGCTAAGTATGCTTATCAGTAGTTAGTGCCTCCAGTAGTTAAAATCTTTTATTTAGCTGGCAGTATTGGCGCTCGCTGTAGTCAGGGCCATTCTTTTGTAGGGATTATTGAAAGTCAGATTGCGTTGCGCTAAAAAATATTGTGTGTCAGTTTAGTAAAGATCAGAACAAGTAAAGAGAGAACTGTCTGAGTACGTTTGGTTTTGCTCAGCTGTTTGAAAATCAAATAACATAAGAGTTTTTCCAGCACTGCCATTCTTTACATACAAAGGGGAAGTTTCACTACGAACAACTTCAAAAAGACGGAATACGATAACCTGAACCACTCGAAGTAATCTGATAAAATAAATAAAAATAAGAATATGGATATGAGAAAGGACGGATAATTTCAAGCATATTTATGAAGCTCATCGAAAGTGTCTGAGACGTTACACACCAGAACCAACATTTATTTTGGTTACGACGAACAAAACAGTTTTCATTTGAAGCAACCAGTTCGGAATACATCGAGTGTTCGCAGTCGTTCTTGAATTTACGAAAAGACCGTTGAGTCAATAGAATTATTTTCAAGGCCCGAGGCAGCCGCCAATGATGAAACATTCTCATGCCTTCTGACCGAACACAGAATCGGACTGCCAGCGAGAGCACTCCAGACTAAGTGTCGCACGGACAGCGCGTCACGTGCAGCCACGCCGACGACGATGTATCACGTCGGCAGACGCCTTGTTCAACTACGAGGCATAAAATCACCGACGCAGTTCCAAGCGGCTTGCTTGCACCTTGGAGTTGTGTGTTTCAGCGAATAAATCTTCCACAGCTGCCGTTTACTTTATTTATAGGGTGCCAATTATTGAACTACATAAAATAAAATCATCATAACTTCCGAACGGTTTGCATTAGGGATTTCAAACTGCATGGTTGACCGCGGGGCATGGTGGGAATTAGTATGCGCATGCATACATGATATAGCGACGAAGTCAATTTTCATTTGGATGAGTTCATCAATAAGCAAAATTTGGCGCGGTGACTGAGAATCCGCATTTCGCGATCGAGAAGTCTCAGTGCCCTCAACGTGTGACTGTGTGGTGTGCAATGTCCAGTCGCGGAATGATCGGTACGATATTCCTTGATGGCACGGTTACTACCAAACGGTACGAGAAGATTTTGGAAGATGATTTCGTCCCCATTATCCAAAGTTACTCTGACTTCGACTAGATGTGGTTCATTCAAGTCAGAGCTCGCCTCCATCGAAGCATGAGAGTGTTTGATGTATCGGAGGAATACTTTGGGGACCGCTTTGTGGCTCTGTGGTACCCAGACGTCACTGGCAAGGGCTTCGATTGACCACCATATTCTCCGGATCTGAACACATGCGATTCCTTTTTGTGGGGCTATATTAATGGCAAGGTGTACAGCAGTTACACCAAAACCACTGCAGAGCTGAAAACAGCAATTCAGGATGTCATCGACAACATCAATGTTCCGACACTTCAGGGGGCCATGCAGAATTTCGCTATTCGTCTGCGCCACATCATCACTAATGGTGGCTGGTATCTCGAACATGTCATAACCTAAATCCGAATATATGTAGTGGCGTTTAAATGTTGAGTAAAGTTTGTGCAGGCCGTAATTCGTAACTAATTTACGCTATTTTTCATATAGTTAAATAATTGTCACCCTGCATATAGACATAACCAGTTTAGACATGAAAGATCCATTATCAGATTCTCGTCTTCATACATTCTTAATGACTGTAGATAGGCCACAAAATATGGAAGTGAAGGTCAAAATTCCATATGAACTTTGAAAAAAAAACCGTAGGTTTGTCATCGTATCGAACGTAATGTGGAGGAGTGAAATTACACGTAAAAAGAGAAGCTTCCATCATTGGTTAACGGCCAAAAAAACAGCCAAACAAGCGTACAAACATTGCTTCCATTCCCTGTGTAGATTCATCGTGGTTCTCTTCGAATCATACGCGCACTCTGCGGGCTTTGTGACGCATTGTATTGTCCTGCTGGTACATGACCACGTGGCGAGGTAAAACAAGCTGCATACTGGGTTGGACATGGTCCCCATTTAATCTACTGTGCCTTCCAGAATGACGACATCACCTAGGGAATGCAACTAAAACATTCCACAGAGCATACGGTATGCAGGGTGTTTGCTTTCACACGTTTCACGCCGTACACCCCAACGGCCATCAGTCCTATGGGGCATAAAAGCGAGCCATCTGAAAAGGTCAAATGTCGCGACTCAATGGACATCCAGTTGCGGTACTGACGTGTAAGTTCCACCCTTCGTCGGCCATGAACGGCAGTCAGCATGGGTGCATGAAACAAGCCCCTTCTGTGGAGGCCCATACGCAACAATGTTGATAACTCCCTGGTTCATCTAGATGGTCAGTTGCTCAACAGTTGCACTGCTTCCATAATGAAATTCTCACTCTGCAGCGGAGTGTGTGCTGTTTTTTAAACTTCCTGGAAGATTAAAACTCTGTGCCGGACCGAGACTCGAACACGGGACCTTTACCTGTCGCGGGCAAATGTTCTACCAATTCAGCTACCCAAGCACGACTCACGACCCGTTCTCAGAAGCACTGGCCCGCGAGAGGGAAAGGTCCCAAGTTCGAGTCTCGCTCCGGCACACACTTTTAATCTGCCAGGAAGTTTCAGTTGCACTGCTATTCGCCCGCACACATCTCCGCAGCCGTCATTCACCCCTCTCATCTATGAATCGTGGTGCATCAGAGTTGTCTCGGCGCCAGGTTTGGACAGCGCCACTTTGCCATGCACTGCATATTTTAACCACAGAGATAAGCGAACGTTTTAGAAACTTACCCGTGTCGGAAATGGTTCTATCCTTAGTCCTAAGTGCAATGATCATGGCCTCTCGGACGTCAGATAAATCTCTCCGCTTTCGCATTACAACGGCCGCACTGTCTTCCATTCCCCAGCGACACGCTTTATACACCCTCTACTGCTAGTGTTGCCACCCTCTATCTGTGAGTGGTAATTGCACGCTGACGTCGATCAAACGCAGTGGTCACGTTACTGTATCCTGGAGAGTGTAACATTCCTGTAGTTTCTGCTGCTAGCTTTATCCAAACATTTCAGTCCCTAACGTCGATGAGTAACTGCTCCTAGTGCAGTGGGCCCCTGGACACCGCCGCTAGCGAGCTGAATGACAGCATGCAGTACACGTACTTTCAGCCTAATTTCGCTTCAGCGCTCAAAACTAACAAAAACTCGGCCTGATAACTCACACTTGTTAACTGCCGACTAATATAGTATTCAGACGGACGGAAGGAGAATTTTGAGAATTACTGGACAATGATCAGATAAGACAGAGAACGGGAAAGAGGTTAAAGAGCTCGACAGTGTGAAATGGAATAAGACACTGTAATTGGTGAACAGAGTAAGTCTAAATTGCAAACATTTGTTACAGAAGTATTTAATCATACCAATTTAGTTTTCATATTTTGCTGTCCTAACAAAAGTGGTTGAGATATCATTAAAGAACTTCCGATGCTCATGGAGTAATATGGAGTAATGCTTTCGACTGCCACATTACTTTTTTTTCTTCTGCCAAGAACGTGTCGTTTTCATCTAAGATATTTATTTCTTGCTACATAGACATGGTGCTTCTTTTATCTTCCTGTGTACATTATATATATATCTGTTTCAATGTTATTTCCGTTGCCTCTTAACAATCTTATCAATGGGATAAAAATTACTCATATTTCCTCATTTTTGCGTTTTATGAGTTGCAGAACGTCATCTGTTATCATTTCTTTGTCTTGTGGACCTTGGTTTGCCTTCACAGTTTCCTAAGTACATGCTGTACAAACTGAATGTTTGATTTTATCTCAAGTGGAAGTGTTTCCCAACAACTGTCTGTTCATGCTTATTCAGTTTGTATATTCAAAGAATCATTTATCTCCTGACTTCATATCGTACGCTGTTTATTAACCTCTAATTTATCTGGGTGTAAATCTTTTTGTTCCCGAGAATTTGCTAAAGATAATTTATATATGAGGGCCACTCAGTAAGTAACGCAACACATTTTTTTTTTCTGAAAGCAGATTCGTTTTATTCAGGATTCCGATACACAATGTTATGTCCCACTCTTTTACCTACATAATCCTGTTTTTCAACATACTCTCCTTTCAATGCAACTGCCTTACGCCACCTTTCTCAGGGGGCTACTATACCCTTGTCCTTAAAACACTATTTCCTGTAAATTCCAAAGCCATATTATAAAAGACAGGCATTTTGAGCAGTCATCTGTTTCACCTTTTCTCCAATACGCAGTTGGACAGAACCTTGTACGAAATTAGTTTTATCTAATTATCTTTATTCTTTTGTAATTGTGTTCTACTGTGGAATTCTTCTTAAGGCTACCTTAAGGCATTTAAAAGTTTTAGTTTCAGCTTAATGGAAATTCATTTTCCATTGCGCCCACTCAAACCTGAAAGATACACACGTCTACAAAAGTCTTGCTTCGCCCCTTTATTTCGAAATTCATGGCACAGAAAACAAAAACTGTCTCTGAGGCATGCATGTATATTCATTTTCAACGTGGCCAGATAATTAAATAAAAAAAAGGTTTTGTGTGACGATAAAATCGCCTGTGTCCCATGTAGTTTGTACAGCATTCCTCATCAATAAAAATGTCTTGTACCTCTGGTGCCCTACAGCTTGTATGAATTGCAAATATGTCATCTTATTAATTAACTGTACGACAAAAGCTGCTTGTGGCAGTATTTCATTTAATTGCACTAGTTTCGGCTACTGTACATCATTAGCAGTATCTACATTATACAAAAGACAGACATTTATTATAATACATTACTTACACTGTATGTTATATTATTTTATGTGCACATGATCTTTCAGTTCAATACAAATCGACTTGCCTTGTAAATGATGTTGTCTAGCTTATCCCAATGACAGTATTTCGTAATGTTCATGTAATAACACAGTTATGTGATTTATAAACTGACGGGAAAAATCACTTCACCGAGAAGGAATTATGCGACATAAACAGAAAGTTGGTGGGCACGTTTCTGCATCAGAAGGATGATGACTATTCAAATTTCGCGCCAGTCGCATCAGAGAGGCACTAGTAGCGTAACTATGAGGATGATTTAAATATACGCTCTAACAGTCATGAGCCGTAGTTACCTTTGAGATTGGACTTGGTGAGTTAATGTCAGTCAAGAACGCCTTTAAGACGACAAAGACGCTGTTATGAACACCTCGCTGAGTGTCAACGAGGTTGTGTAATAGCGCTACGAGTAGCCAGATTTCCTTCTGTCATATCTCAGCAAGATTTGGCAGGAATCCAGCCACTGTACATGACTGCTGGCAGAGATGGTCACGAGAACGTGCAGTCGCAAGAGCATCTGTTCCAGGAGGCCACATGGCTCCACCGAGAGGAAAGGCCGTCATGTTCGACGTATGGCTTTGTCGCATCTGCAGCAGCGATTTGAGCAGCAGTTGACACAACAGTGACACAACGAACTGTTACAAGTCTGTTATTTTAAGGACAGTTCAGAGCCAGACGCCTTGTAGCGTGCAATACACTGACCCCAAACCTTTACCATTTCAGTGTTGTCAAGCGAGAGCTCATTGGAGGGCACTGTGGAGGTCTCTCATATTGTCTGATGAAAGTTGCCTCGGCGCCAGTGATGGACGACTGTTGGTTACGAGGAGACCAACTGAGGACCTGTAACCAATCTGTCTGCGTGCTAGATACTAGTTCCACACCTGGAGTTATCGCATGACAGCAGGAGCACTCTGTACTTCATTCCGATGATTCGAGCTGTTTGTTGCCATTCATAAACAGCATTCCAGAGGACGGGAGGGGTGTTTTCTAACAGGATAACGCTCGCCAACATGCCGCCGTTGTAAGGTAACGTGCTCTACAGAGTGACGACATATTGCCTTGGCCTGTTCGAGCACCATATCTGTCTGCAGTCGAGCTCATATGGGACTTCATCGGATGAAAACTCCAGCATCATCCACCAACAGCATTAACCAGCCCTCTATTAACCGACCGAGTATAACAGGCATGGAACTCAACACCACAAACTGACATCCAGTACCTGTAAAACACAATGCATGGACGTTTGCGTACTTGCATTCAAGATTCTGACGGTTCCACCGGTTATTAGTATATCAGCATTTCACGTTTGCAGTGGCTTATCTCGAGATTATATTAACCTGCGATGTTTCAATGTTAATCACTTACATGTGTTACCTACAGAAATGTATTCTCGAAATTTCATTACTCCACATTTATTCCTTTGTTTTGTGATTTTTCCGTCAGTGTATATACAATGAGTTGACAAAATTCATGGGATATCTCCTAATGTCATGTTGATCCTCCTCTTGCATGCCGAAGTGGAGCAGCTAGACGTGACATGGACTCAACAAGTCGTTGAAAGCACCTTCAGGAGTATTGAACCATGCCATAATTACGGAAGTATTGCTGGTGCAGGATTTTGTGCACTAACTGACCAGGGGAGCCAGTCAGTTCCATGCAAACACAGCCCACACCGTTATGGAATCACTACCAGCCAATCTAACAACTACATTTCAAAAATCATTACATGTTACTCGTTTCGAGATTGTAGCTGCTTATGGCCGTGTCAAGTTAAACTTTTTTCACATCTGATGTTTTAAAAATCATAGGATACTTCCAAATATCGTGTCGGATCTCCTTTTGACGGCGTAGAGCAGCAAATTGGTGTAGCATGGACTCAGCAAGTCGTTGGGAGTCCCCCGCAGAAATATCGAACCATGATTTTTCTACAGCCGTCCATAATTGCGAAAGTATTGCCAATGCAGGATTTTGTGCACGAACTGACGTCTCGATTATGTCCCACGTCGGGCGCTCTGGGAGGCCAAATCGCTATCTCGAATCGTCCAGAATGGTCTTCAACAAACAACTGTAGTCCAGTGATATGGCCCATTGTCAGCCATAAAAATGGTCTCCAAGTAGTTGAACATAACCATTTCCAGTCAATGGTTAGGTCAGTTGTACCAGAGGTTCCAATCTATTCCATGTAAACACGGCCCACACCACTTTGGAGCCACCACGAGCTTGCACGGTGCCTTATTGACAACGAGCGTCCATTGCTTCGTAGGGTCTGCGCCACATTCAGACTCTACCATCAGTTCTTAACAACTGAAATCGAGACTCATCTGACGTGTCCACAGTTTTCCAGTCGTCTAGGGTTCCACCGATACGGTCAAGAGTCCAGGAGAGGCGCTGCAGGAATGTCGTGCTATTAGCAAAGCCACTCGCGTCGATCGTGTGCTGCCTCCAAGCCCGTTAACGCCAAATTTCGCCGGCCTTTCCTAGTGGATACACTCGTCGTACGTCCCACATTGATGTCTGCGGTTATTTGACGCAGTGTTGCTTGAATAGTAGCTCTGACAGCTCCACGCAAACGCCGCTGCTCTCGGTCGTTAAGTGAAGGATATCGGCCATTGCGTTGTCCGTGGTGAGAGGTAATGTTTGAAAAATATATATATATATACACTCCTGGAAATGGAAAAAAGAACACATCGACACCGGTGTGTCAGACCCACCATACTTGCTCCGGACACTGCGAGAGGGCTGTACAAGCAATGATCACACGCACGGCACAGCGGACACACCAGGAACCGCGGTGTTGGCCGTCGAATGGCGCTAGCTGCGCAGCATTTGTGCACCGCCGCCGTCAGCGTCAGCCAGTTTGCCGTGGCATACGGAGCTCCATCGCAGTCTTTAACACTGGCAGCATGCCGCGACAGCGTGGACGTGAACCGTATGTGCAGTTGACGGACTTTGAGCGAGGGCGTATAGTGGGCATGCGGGAGGCCGGGTGGACGTACCGCCGAATTGCTCAACACGTGGGGCGTGAGGTCTCCACAGTACATCGATGTTGTCGCCAGTGGTCGGCGGAAGGTGCACGTGCCCGTCGACCTGGGACCGGACCGCAGCGACGCACGGATGCACGCCAAGACCGTAGGATCCTACGCAGTGCCGTAGGGGACCGCACCGCCACTTCCCAGCAAATTAGGGACACTGTTGCTCCTGGGGTATCGGCGAGGACCATTCGCAACCGTCTCCATGAAGCTGGGCTACGGTCCCGCACACCGTTAGGCCGTCTTCCGCTCACGCCCCAACATCGTGCAGCCCGCCTCCAGTGGTGTCGCGACAGGCGTGAATGGAGGGACGAATGGAGACGTGTCGTCTTCAGCGATGAGAGTCGCTTCTGCCTTGGTGCCAATGATGGTCGTATGCGTGTTTGGCGCCGTGCAGGTGAGCGCCACAATCAGGACTGCATACGACCGAGGCACACAGGGCCAATACCCGGCATCATGGTGTGGGGAGCGATCTCCTACACTGGCCGTACACCACTGGTGATCGTCGAGGGGACACTGAATAGTGCACGGTACATCCAAACCGTCATCGAACCCATCGTTCTACCATTCCTAGACAGGCAAGGGAACTTGCTGTTCCAACAGGACAATGCACGTCCGCATGTATCCCGTGCCACCCAACGTGCTCTAGAAGGTGTAAGTCAACTACCCTGGCCAGCAAGATCTCCGGATCTGTCCCCCATTGAGCATGTTTGGGACTGGATGAAGCGTCGTCTCACGCGGTCTGCACGTCCAGCACGAACGCTGGTCCAACTGAGGCGCCAAGTGGAAATGGCATGGCAAGCCGTTCCACAGGACTACATCCAGCATCTCTACGATCGTCTCCATGGGAGAATAGCAGCCTGCATTGCTGCGAAAGGTGGATATACACTGTACTAGTGCCGACATTGTGCATGCTCTGTTGCCTGTGTCTATGTGCCTGTGGTTCTGTCAGTGTGATCATGTGATGTATCTGACCCCAGGAATGTGTCAATAAAGTTTTCCCTTCCTGGGACAATGAATTCACGGTGTTCTTATTTCAATTTCCAGGAGTGTATATATATATATATATATATATATATATATATATATATATCTTATGTATATATACATATTGCTACTTCTAATGTGTATTGTCTTTATTAGCAGAGCAAGGAAAATGTGTTTTCATTGAAGTATATTAGAGAAACTTTCGATGAATTTTTTTAATTTTTAGATTGGTCTGTTCGTTTAAATTAATGTTAGGATGTACATGAAAATTTCTGTTTCTTCCAAAATATTTAGTATACTGCCTTTTTTGCAATATGTAGGACTTAATTATTAATTAAAAATATTATATATTTAAAACTACTGAGCATCGTTAATTTGTGGCCATAGCCCCTTTCTCGGATGCAAGCTTGAATCAGTCTTGGGAGACCGTCATCAAGCCAGTCCATTTCCAAATTGTCCCACACTTCAATGGCGATTCAGCGTAAGTGGCAGAGTACGCGGTCATCGTCCACATCCAAAAACAACTCGTTTTAATCACTCCGAAACATTTACGATTGGGCGAATGCCCAAAGAACAGGTAGGCCACGCTATTATGGTGATCCTAGCATGCTTAAAAACGTGTTTATGAGGAAAGCACGATGAACACTGGAGTTATCACCCATCAAGATGAAACTGTCAACAAAATTTTTACAATACGGTCTCACAATTGCTTTCAGAACCTAGTCCTTGTGCCACAGAGCAGTGAGACAGTCGTCGAGAACCACGGGTGGGGTGTGATGGCCCCATGTAATTCCACCGCAGAACTTCACACCACCACCACCTCCTTGCACTTGCGGAACATTATGTTGGAGGCATTCGATATTAGCTGGCAACGGCCTTGCCGCAGTGGGTACACCGGTTCCCGTGAGAACACCGAAGTTAAGCGCTGTCGGGCGTGGCCGGCACTTGGATGGGTGACCATCCAGACCGCCATGCGCTGTTGCCATTTTTCGGGGTGCACTCAGCCTCGTGATGCGAATTGAGGAGCTACTCGACCGAATAGTAGCGGCTCCGGTCAAAGAAAACCATCATAACGACGGGGAGAGCGGTGTGCTGACCACACGCCCCTCCTATCCGCATCCTCATCTGAGGATGACACGGCGGTCGGATGGTCCCGATGGGCCACTTGTGGCATGAAGACGGAGTGCATTCGATATTAGCTGCTTGCCTCCAAACATGTTGTCATCAGGTACATACAGACCCGTCGCCTATCCTGCAGGATTTCTTGTCCATGGTATTGTGGTGTACGACGTGAGGCTCGACATGGTCCTCGGGATGGAGATTCGCATCACGCAATCGTCTCCCAACAATCTGATGTGATACATGACGTTTTGTAGCCTCTTCGAACGTCGAAATCAGTTCACTGTTCATTTCACGCAAAAGTCGCAGATATCGACAAACCTATGAACCTGTCATACAGGGACGGTTTGTGAGGTGTAAGTGCTAAGTTCTGCCTGTCAACTGGAACCCATTCCATGCCCACACCACGTCACTTTGACTCCTGCGCGCACGTCGAGCAACTTCTCTGGTTGACAAGCCTTTTTCGCGTGACATGACAATGCGGACCCTATCGTTGATCGGCATTGTCCTTCTTGGCGTGATATATGTTCACTCTGTTGTTCCACAGACGTCTGTAATGCGTCCCTCCCGGGGCTTTACTTTTAGCTGAGATACTACTGTCCATTCGAGTGCGGTACTCTATCCGTTAACTGTGTGTATGTTTACAAACAACCTCAGGGCTGACCTTCCGATTGCTACAGAAGTGGTCACAATAGCAAAACACCTGCTCGACATCTAGAGATGATGCAAATTTTTTTTTTGAGGTCTGTACTCGATTGAGAACTATCGTTTTTGTGATTTCATTTATTTGAATGTGTGGCGTTTGTTCTTACGGACACGTCCGAAGCAACCGACACCACGCATTCATACAAGTCGTTGGCCTCGATAGGCAATTAATCTACCACCTTCAGTGCGAATACACATTTACGTTTGCCCGGCAGTGGGAATCTAAAATTAGAGAGCATGGAGGACAAGGATGGGGACTGAGGATTGGTGGCGCTGATTGAGAGTGTGAATAGGCCGGTGAGCGTGCCGAGGTAGTCAGCGCATTTGCCATAAGCACTGCGTCCAGGTTGCCTAGTTATTAATGTAATTGCCTAGTAAGCGGGAGATCCCGAGTTCGACTCCCGTTTCGAAACTCATTTTCACACTACTCCGCTGATTCCGCATAAAGTCCCGATGCGGCTGATATCATTAGTTCCTTCCTTTCCCTTTCTCTCCCCCCCCCCCTTTTACCTCCAATTTACATACACTACTGGCCATTAAAATTGCTACACCAAGAAGAAATGCAGCTGATAAACGGGTATTCATTGGACAAATATATTATGCTAGAACTGACATGTGATTACATTTTCACTCAATTTGGGTGCTTAGATCCTGAGAAATCAGTACCCAGAACAACCACCTCTGGCCGTAATAACGGCCTTGATACGCCTGGGCATTGAGTCAAACAGAGCTTGGATGGCGCGTACAGCTACAGCTGCCCATGCAGCTTCAACACGATAGCACAGTTCATCAAGAGTAGTGACTGGCGTATTGTGACGAGCCAGTTGCTCGGCCACCATTGACCAGACGTTTTCAATTAGTGAGAGATCTGGAGAATGTGCTGGCCGGGGCAGCAGTCGAACATTTTCTGTATCCAGAAAGGCCCGTACAGGACCTGCAACATGCGGTCGTGCATTATCCTGCTGAAACGTAGGATTTCGCAGGGATCGAATGAAGGGTAGAGCCACGGGTCGTAGCACATCTGAAATGTAACGTTCACTGTTCAAAGTGCCGTCTATGCGAACAAGACGTGACCGAGACGTGTAACCAATGGCACCCCATACCATTACGCCGGGTGATATGCCAGTATGGCGATGACGAATACACGCTTCTAATGTGCCTTCGCCTCGAGGGCGCCAAACACAGATGCGACCATCATGATGCTGTAAACATAACCTGGATTCATCCGAAAAAACAACGTTTTGCCATTCGTGCAGCCAGGTTCGTCGTTGAGCACACCATCGCAGGCGCTGCTGTCTGTGATTCAGCGTCAAGGATAACCGCAACCATGGTCTCCTAGCTGATAGTAGATGCTGCTCCAAACGTCGTCGAACTGTTCGTGCAGATGGTTGTTGTCTTGCAAACGTCCCCATCTGTTGACTCAAGAATCGAGACGTGGCTGCACGATCTGTTACAGCCATCCGGATAAGATGCCTGTCATCCCGATATCTAGTGATACGGGGCCGTTGGGATCCAGCACGGCCATCCGTATTACCCTCCTGAACCCACCGCTTCCATATTCTGCTAACAGTCATTGGATTTCGACCAACGCAAACAGCAATGTCGCGAAACGATAAACCGCAATCGTTATAGGCTACAATCCGACCTCTATCAAAGCCGGAAACGTGATGGTACGCATTTCTCCTCCTTACACGAGGCATCACAACAACATTTCACCAGGCAACGCCGGTCAACTGCTGTTTGTGTATGAAAAATCGGTTGGAAACTTTTATCATGTGGGCACGTTGTTGGTGTCGCCACCGGCGCCAACGTTGTGTGAATGTTTTGAAAAAATAATCATTTGCATACCACAGCATCTTCTTCCTGTCGGTTAAATTTCGCGTCTGTAGCACGTCATCTTCGTGATGTAGCAATTTTAATGGCCAGAAGTGAAATTTGTGATTTCAGTCCTTAGAATAGTTCTGGCAGTCGTATGCAGCAATGATTTGTCTCTCCTCGCCACATTACAGAGATAACGGTGCGAAGTTTGGGATAGGTTGGCATTTTTGTTTCCAAAGAAGGGTATTTACACAGCAGATGGACCTTCTGTGAACTCTTTTTGTGTGCTGTCAGTAGACGAAGTCTTCTTTCACAGATATCTTATTCTTTTCAACCATATGAGAAACTGACAAAGTTATAGTTGGTTCGGAATAATTGATGATTAAACCTTTGAGAAGGTAAACCATTAGTGCTGGAGATACGTCGGGGCAACTATCAAACAGCCGTCCTTCGTACAAGGTGACACAAACGCAAAAATAAACCATTTGGGTCTCTTGGGATAAACATCTGAAAACGAAAATTTTCAAAGCACCCAACAGGATTCGAGCCCAGAACCTTCTCTATATCAAGAACTTTCCCTAAGCAGTACGCTGTGCCGTTAGTCTACTTAATGCTCCTGTTTTTAACGCTCTAGACCGTCACGCGAAATTCGTCTATTACTAGCCAGGGTGAATGGCTCCAGGGCGTGATGCCTGGGACCCTAACGTACAACAACGTATATATAGTTTCCAAAAGTCGACCCCATGCCTGCGGAACTCTCCTTGTAATCCTGTCGATGCTGTTACACCTGTCTCTTCTACTGACAAGTGATAAATGTAGAATGTGTGTGAGCTGAAAAAAATATCCGAATGAAATTTATCCATAGTGGATGCTGCTGAACTCCGTGACTGTTCCTTTATAGGGTGTAGAAAAATTTTCACTACCAGTCACAATAAAAAATAATTTATAAAAAATAATTTATCCATTTTCGATACTACATTTCGCTACGAAAATTTGGACAAAATTACATTACGCAACTTCTATAATCCGCTCAAACACCTAACCTAAAATGCCAAACGGGTTCGGATTTCGAATGTTTTTGGAGTGTAGAAAAATTTTTGCTACCAGTTACAATAAAAATAACCATTTATTGTGACTAGTGGCGGAAATTTTTCTACACTCTAAAAAAATTCGAAATCCGAACCCGTTTGGCATTTTAGGTTAAGTGTTTGAGCGGATTATAGAAGTTGCGCAATGTAATTTTGTCCAAATTTTCGTAGCGAAATGTAGTGTCGGAAATGGATAAATAGGGTATCAAATCTTTTTGTAAGAAAAGATGTAATTGCTTGAAAGTGATTTGAGTAGTTAAGAAAAACTTCATTAGTGATTTTTAGAGAAGACCGAGATATTTCGTGAACAATTGGAGCTATTTACGTAACTGAATTGTCCAAAATTTCATCTCTTCAACACGCAGTTATTTTTCGTATTAAAAGTTACTGGTGTAGAATTTGTCAAATTCTTTCTTTCACTCTGAAAAAATAAAGTAAACATCAACTAACAACATAAATTGATAATTCTCTGCTCTCTCTTGATTTCAGACAAATCACTTCAAAAATATTTGACCTTTTCTTTCCAAAAAAAATTTATAATCCGTTACACGATATTCCGATACAGGAAAAACTCGTCTTTATTGCTCTAAAACGTTCAAGTACCAAACGCAAATCAGTGCTGTAAACTTGGATAGTTACTATTCGGACGCTCAACCAACGAGTTTCATTAGTTGCATTTGTTTGTTAACCGTTTATGGTTTTTTGTCAGTTAAATATTAATATAATGATATTGGTCAGTGCGACCGCTACGAGAACCTATAGCCGCGCTATAGAGTCGATAGCGCAGTGTAGTCGGAGAATTCGATGATAAAACCACCTTGAACGGGGCCAGAGACAGTGCGAGGCTTGTTTAGAGCTACCTAAGCAGCTCGTGCTATCTCCCGCAGACCTCAATTACGGTGAATGGGAATTGCTGCGACAGCGGCATCGTCAGACAATGGAGCTAGACACGGTTTAATTGACTGACGTCACAGCTATTGTCAATAGCTCTTCCAGGCGGTTGGAGACGCCGTCAAGGCTATCGTCGCCCGCCATCTGTGGGGTGATACGGCTTTGGTAGCGAAAACATCAGCTCGCTAGTGATCAGACACAAGTTCACTTCTGTTAGCAGTATGACGTCGGGACTGTGTTCGCAATAATAAATTACGTACTTTTCCCAAAACAGAATAAAAATGAAGCTAAAAGCCTTCAAAGCCTCAACTGAGCGCACATCCACAGGCTCTAAACTATTCTTACGGAGAAATCGTAAGGACCTATGAAATTTACATAAATTTGTATAAATTTTTCTTTGTATAAATATCGCTAAATCTAATTTTTCAAAACAAATCGAAAAGCAGAAATATTTTAACCAGTACTGTAGTCACGTATTCAATACTCTACAGGTATAAAATTTACATAGTGAAGTCCGTCATTTTGAAAATAGCTGTGTGATTCAAAAATGAATTTAATTCAAGGGAAACAGAGATTACTGCAACTTCCGTTGCAAGTATATGTGTGTTCTGTAAAAACACAAAATTTCTGTTGCAAGTGTTAATTGCGCATGAAATGAGTCTTGCCATGTCCTTTCTTTTGGAAGCATGCATCACTCATTACAAACAAGACAAATGTAGACTATTAAAAGAGGCATCAGCAAAATAATATACGCTACCCTCCTTACTTTATCGCATAGCTTTAACTAACTTCTATCTGTTTCAAAGTCTTCACCTTTTTTCGTCTGTGAATATCTACGCATTAGCCACAAGCAAACATGCCCATTAATTTTGTGGACTACAGTGAATCCGATAACGAGAAAAAGAGTTTTTAACGACAGGCAGAGACACATTACGCACGGGACATATGGTGTACGCGTTCCCGTTCTTTTCATGCCCTTTTTTATGCCAAACACACATATACTAATTACGGAAGTTCCAGTAATGCCTTATTTCCTTCAATTAAGGCACCAGACCGAATCATCTTCATGATGTGTAGATTGATATTTGGCTACGTGGGTTTCCCGTCTCATCATCGCAAAATAAACATCAGTGAGACTCCATTTTGTGACTGCGATACCGAGTCATTGGTAGGTACAGACTACTCGTTGTTCTCTTCCAACGGGTATAGAGCTATGAGATGCGAATTCTTGTAGATTTTGAGAGAAGTACGATTCCAGTTTCTTCAGGAGAACGGATCAGTCGTCAGCCTGAGCAATCCGAAAATTCTTTAAGTAATGAAGTCGTTCATACTGGCGAGTGATACCTGTACCGGATATCTTTCCCAAGGAGTACTTTCTCTCGTGTTTCGGCAGATATTAGCAATTTAGTTTTTGCATTGCGTAGTTGGAGTCAGCCCAAACAATTACTGCTCGTCACGTCTGTCATAAGCCGATTAGTGATAACAGAAAGGGTCCGTTTGTTTCCCATTACAAACAAACATTTTTAAATCGGAAATTTACGATGACTATTCGATAGAGCGCTCGCAGATTAGTCTGGACCGATACTCGTTTTACCAGTTTGTTTTCACAGGGACAGTAAAACACGAAGAATAAACAGCAGTCCGCAGCTCGTGGTCTTGCGGTAGCGTCCTCGCTTCCCGCGCCCGGGTTCCCGCGTTCGATTCCCGGCGGGGTCAGGGATTTTCTCTGCCTCGTGATGACTGGGTGTTGTGTGCTGTCCTTAGGTTAGTTAGGTTTAAGTAGTTCTAGGTTCTAGGGGACTGATGACCATAGATGTTAAGTCCCATAGTGCTCAGAGCCAATAAACAGCAGTCCAAATGTTTGGCGGTGTCAGTCAGGGCAGTGCTGTCACTGCTAAGCACTTGTTACTCTTCGTACTTCACTGTCCTCTTAATACACAACGGCAAAAAGAACATCGGATTAAAATAGTGTGGGACCGCACTTCGAATGGGCATTTAAATTTTTCGCTCTAAAAATCATTTTGGTTGTAGCGAGAAACAAACTGACGCGTTCCGTCCACGCCGGGCGTCACGCATGAAAGACGTGATGAGGAGCAGTTGTCTGGGCAGCTGCTAATTGCAAAAACAAAATTGCGATAATCTGCTGAAATACCAGAAAAATGTGCCTGATGGCCCTTAGGAGACACCCTGTATATCGAAGAGTGCGAGTAACAACTGCGAACCTAGCATTATCGAACTGTAAGTATGTTAAAATGATACATCGAAGAAAATTTGTGTCCTAATTTGCCATCATTAAATACTTTATATGACACTTAATTATTATGCTTATGTACACAAGATCAATTTTAGAAATCGCATTGCACTAAATGACAGTAAATAAAATAAGAAGACGCTTCAGAAATGAACGTTGCTTTAGCAACGTAGAACAGCTCATTGTGTGCAAAAGTTGTGGCGTGTATTGCACAAACCGAAGTTGAAAGCGAAATTGATCTTAGTTTGTTCGCTGTTAAGTGAAAAGATTACAGTGATATAACAAACAGGTGTGTCGTCTGTGCGTAAAGAGTGATGGTGAAAATAGTGATGCGCACATGTCGACTTACGGAATATACTGAAAGCTTAATGTATTGCTGCTACGCGTTTCAGCAAGTCAGCTAATCAAGCTGAAGTACAGTTCTCAGCATTTCCACGAACATACGGCTTAATTGTCGTACACTTCTCAAGCTAAGAGCAGCGTAATTTTCGTTCCAGGTACCAAAACTGCAGCTTAAATTTAAATTAGGGCCCTCAGATGATCCGTCAATATGGAGCAGGATCCGAGGACACGTCCATTCAACTAAGATGATCAGATGAAGAAACAAACAGTCTTGCTTCCAGAGAAGTAATTATTATTTGTTTACCACAGAAGAGTTTCGCCTGATTCACGCATCTTCAGACTGCCTGATATTAGACGGTGTCAGGCACTTAAGATACCGAGCATAAAAAACTTCCGAGCAAATAATTGCCGTCGTCAAATATTTGGAAATATAGCGTGGCGTCCTTGTTGGGACATGCAACAACGTAGTCCAGCGAATAGAAAATTATTTGCTGGAAAATTTTTATGTTTGGCATACTTTATGCCTAAAACCATCTAATATCGGTCAACCTGAAGACGCCAGAATCATTGGTAAATAAATAATAATTACAAACCCGTAAGCAAGACTGCTTCTTCATCTTATATTACTGCTTGCTGTCCCATCCCCGATGCGAGTTAGAAAAAGTTCTAAGAGGATCAGAGATAGTTTCACATTAACCAGTTTAATACTTGTTTGCGCACGTGAAGGTGACGCTATAAATATACGGCAAGTGCAAAGGCAAAAGCATAGTAGTGCGCGACGTAGCTACAAGCAGAAGCGTTGAGAGACAGCAGATGGAAGTGAAGTGAGTTGACGCACCCGGTACCGACACGGGAACTCTTCTCTGGACGAGGAGGAGCTCAGCGCGATATCGCCGACGAGTCTACCCCTGTTGCGGGCGGCGTGGCTGTAGAAGTAGCGGTTGAACGGGTAAAGGCCCGGCACCCACACCATGTTGCTGCCGCCGCCGCCGCCGCCGCCGCAGAGGAACCCTACAAAACCAAGAGCGCGCCTGCGTTAGCCGCCTCCCAGCGTCTCGTGCAACCTGCAAATGGAGCCACAGGGAAACACTCGGAACATAGGATTGATTGCATTCGCTCGGCGGGTGTTTGTTTACAAGCATGGAGCACCGCAACAGCGACTTACTGAGTAGACTAGCCGTAACTGCAAGTTACACCCGTAGCACTGAAACTAATGAACTCTACGACTTGTTTACTTGGAGCACAGCACTACTTCCGTTTATTAGAGATGATCAAAACGCGCAATACGCGTGCAACACTGTTGTTTCGGAAACCAGTCTAGGACGGAGATTTACACTAAGTAACACTGAAAATTTCGCACCCAGAGGGAAGAAAGGCACAAATGCGATGCTTTGGAAATAAGTAAGTGATGCAAGCTTGGTACCAATGTCCATGCCCACAGACCCTGCAGTGGCACTGTAACCGGGCATGGACCCTACTTAAACGACGCTTATTAGTCATACAATTGATGGTCACATCCTGACTCGAGGCGCAGAGTGCCGGTTGGACGTTTTAGACATTTCTCACAGTTAAGGCAGTTTGAAACCGCAAGCTGGTCGACACGTCGTCTGGCTCGCCAAGTCGATTTCTCGAAATGTACTGCGAGACAATGTTTGGAGCAGTGGGCACAACATGGCACCTATATACGACGACCGGGTTTGGATCGACCAGGAAGACTACCAGGCGAGAGGATCGGAGGATTGTCCTGTAAGCGATCGGGGACCAACGATACAAGCAGATTTGCGGATACCTGTTGTTTCGCAACCCTTCCCAGAAATGTTGTAGATGCAGATTTGCAGTCCAGACACCCTTCTCGTGTACTGCCATTAACGTTGAGACATCGGCTACTCTGTCTACAGTGGACCCAGCTAGTACGATTTGAACTGCCACACACTGGCAAAACATGGTGCCTAATGTTCAATTCGGATTCGTTTTTGGGCTGTACAATAACCACACAGGGGTGTGGAGGCAACTTGGTCAAAGATACAGTTCCACTCATGCTGTCGCGTGCCACGTCCTGCACCGCTAGTGTAATGGTTTAGGGGGCCACAGTCTTCAATAGCCGGTCCCCTCTAATTCTGGTACGAGGCACCGTAACGGGCCAGCGTTATGTTGATGACATTCTTCAGCCCCATGTGTGACTTTTCCTATATGGTCGACCACGGCCATTTGTCCAGGAAGACAATGCTCGTCCGCATACAGCTCCAGTTGCTCAAGGCTTCCTACGTCATGTACCGATTCTTCAACGCCGGTTTTCTCCCCGCACTCGTCCCCTATAGAGCATGTATGCGACCGTCTGAAACGTGAGATGCCGCCATGTCATTCTCTACATGATTTGGAGGTGGCTGTTGAAGGTTCGTGGGCCAATCTGCCTTGGCGCAAAATCAGACGTCTGATCAGCTCGATGCCGGACCGTGTTGTGGTACATATTGGAGTAAATGTTGGTACAACGCGTTATTGCGGTGCACTCTATTTGGCCGGCCGGAGTGACCGAGCGGTTCTAGCCGCTACAGTCTGGAACCGCGCGACCGCTAAGGCAGCAGGTTCGAATCCTGCCTCGGGCATGGATGTGTGTGATGTCCTTAGGTTAGTTAGGTTTAAGTAGTTCCGAGTTCTAGGGGACTGATGACCTCAGAAGTTAAGTCCCATAGTGCTCAGAGCCATTTTTTTGCACTATATTTGTCTACTTCTACTCACTGTATTTATTTACATGTCTAGATTTTGGAATCAAATGAGTCTCTCATCTGTATCATTATGTCTAATAAATGTCATTTCGATCCGATGCTCCCCTGTTGGGGCGCTGTTTTCAATGCGCCTGAGTGTATAATAAATGTAACAATATATTAGTAAAATTAACATTTTATTGTTGCTGTAATACATAAGAAAGTTGTTTTATTATCATTTTCTTGTTATATCACTGCGTCTCAATTTATTATTTGACATAAATTCAAATGAAGTAGACGTTATTACTAAGTTTGGTTTTTTGTGTTGAGCAGAGAAAAACTCTCTGGAAACGAAAGAATTCTTTTCTATGGACCAGAAAGAAGCTGTTGTTAGGCGACTTCCTGTTCTAGGCAACAGATAAAAGGGAAATACTCTTGGTGTTACAATATAAGCAGATATGTCGATATAAACGAAGCTTGATTATGTGATACCGTCAAATGTTCACTTGGTAACTTCAGCTCACCGTATTTCAGTAGCTTCTTTACTGATCAAGAACCATGAAATAGAAGACCGGAACGTAATACGGAATACCTCGTTAGTAGAAAAAGCTTACAGGCTGGACTAATAAAAAACAGAGAAAAGTATTGATGCTGGTTTTAATGCTTCAGGTTTTCTACACTGTCTCGCCCTCTTGACTAATACGCGCAGAACGTTCGTACAAACCTCTGAAACTGTCAGAAAAATCGATCTGTGGGAAGTTGTTCAAGTCACGCATCACACTGGCTTGTATGTCGGTTATGGCTTCCAAGCGTTCACCATTCATACGAATTATTGCACTTTGTCGTTTTGTGGTACGTTTGTACTGATAACACCACATCTCGTCAACCGTGATTATTTTTTTCGGGAAAGAAATGTCTCCTTTTTATTTAAATCAAGACGCTGCAGTCCGCAGTGTGGTTCAAACTTTGCACACTCTTTCGTCATTTTTAAAAAAAATTCTGCAGAATATCTTGAACACTTGATTTAGTGATGTCGCTCCACTGCGGTTTGTGACGCAACAGTTCTGCCACACTACGTCGCACGACCACTGCTCATTACTGCCTGCTCACGACTGACTGGCCGAACGGACATCTGTTGTTTACACTTGTCGTTACAAGTCACCATCGCAGTTACTGCGCTGACGTCACTTGCACGTCAGGAATAAATTCAGTCTCGGAATATTTTGGACGGACGGTTATGTCAGTGGTATTTAGATGCTTGAGAAAACAGTTTACAGCGACAAGTTATTAACGTCGCAGACCCTGTAGGACTCGATGGTTAAAGAAGCGACAGAGGTCAGCTTGTTGAAACATGTATATCTAACGATTCTGAGCGAAAGATGAAGCGGAATACAGTAACTTCATGTTTATGACCTCACAGCAGCTGCAATTTCAACGGGATCCCACCACCCATCGGGATCTTATTGCACTATGCTATGTCGATGGTATTACTATGCTCAGCGTAAGTTACTTGGACATTGTAATTTGTACCCGTTTTTCTCCGGAAACGATTCCGCAGCGTCTGATGATACCGGAACTCTGCGCACTTTTAGCATTATTCGTCGGGAAGATGGTGCAAAACCTTTATTATTATTACGCAAGAGAAGCTTCACAACTTCTATTGTGAAAATCATTTACTGTCACAACAACAACTTTAAAGCATTCTCGGGCAATAAATACATACATTCTTCTTCGAGCTGTTGCAGATTGTAGCGACATTATGTTTATTTACTTGGTGTCACTGTACGTTATAATTTTATGTTTAGCGAATGAAACGTTTTACATTAGATTATTCGTCAATTTACACAAACAACGGCAATCCTAACACGAGATCTTGGGACACCGATATGAACTCTGTGTCCCGAATGAGATCCGATTGGCTGAACCACTGCCGCATTTCGCTGGCCCTTCAGCTAGAAGTCAAAATGTTTGAACATGGTCGCAGACACGTAATAGCATATGAAAACATTTCTGTCATGTTTAGGGTGCTCAAATGTATTCACATTATTTTCCATCTTTCCCTTCTTTCAACTTGATGAAATACTGTGCCACACCTTTCTTCATTATATGGCACGCCTGAGCTCAAACATTTCAATTTTTTTCTCGGTTAGTTATTTCTCATGATTCATAAAGAAGATGGAAACGGGAGAAAGTTTTCATCTACTTCTACATCTGCATGGATACTCTGAAAATCATACTTAAGTGCCTGGCTGTGGCTTCATCGAGCCATCTTCACAATAATTTTCTATTATTCCAGTCGCGAACAGCAAACGGAAAAAACGAACAGCTAAATCATTCTGTGCGGGTGCTTATTTCCCTCATCTTATTATTATGATCGTTTCTCTCTATGTCGATCGAAGCCAAAAAAATATTTTCTCGCTGGAAGGAGAAAGCTGGTGATTGAAATTTCGTGAGAAGATTCGGCCGCAACGAAAAACGCCTTTGTTGTAAATATCTCCACTCCAAATCCCGTATCATGTCAATGACACTCTCTCTCCTATTTCTCGATAATACAAAACGTGCTGCTTTTTTTTATCTTTCTCGATGTACTCAGTTAATCCTATCTGATAAGGATCAAACGCCACGCAGCAGTAGTCCAAAACAGGACGGAAAAGCGTAGTGTAGGCAAGGTCTTAGTAAACCTGTTACTTCTTCGAAGTGTTCTGCCAATAAATCGCAATCTTGGTCCGTCTTCGCCTCAACATTTTCTATGTGCTCTTTCCAATTTCAGTTGTTCGAAATCGGAACTCCTACGTAATTAGCTAAATTTACAGCTTTTAGATTTGATTGATTTATCGTGTAACATTAACAGATTCCTTTTAGCCGTCATGTGGATGACGTCATACTTTTCATTATTTAGGGACAACTGCCAATTTTTGCACCATACAGATATATTTTCTAAATCGTTTTGCAATTTGTTTTGGTCTTTTGATGACTTTACTACCCGATAAACGACAGCATCATCTGCAAACAACCTAAGATGGCTGGTTAGATTGTCACCTGAGTCGTTTATATAGATAAGTAACAACAGAAGGTCTATAACTCTACCTTGGCAAACGGCAGGAAGCACTTCTGTTTTACTCGATGTCTTCCCATTAGTTATTACGAACTCTGACCCCTCTGACAGGAAATCACGAATCCTGTCACACGACAGGGACGATATTCATTCTCGCTACGACAACCCTGCGTTCACTAAGCCCTGTATCCGTTTTGATGCTAGTTACTAGCTCAGGAATGTTTTTTGCCAAGAGATCAAGTGTGTTTTCACAACTGTTTAGTATTTGAGCGGGCTCATGAACTAACTGCTTGAAACAAGAGAATGTATTCAGGACAATTTAGGATGATGTTTTATGCGTACCCACAGATTTAAACATGCATTTTCGTCAACATATCGAGGGTAAATTGACGTCACCACCAACCATAATTATATGAGTCGGGTATGTATTTGAAATTGGACTGATGTTTTCTTTGAACTTTTCAGAAATTGTATCATCTGAGTTGGGAGGTCGGTAAAAGGATACAGTTATTATTTTATTCTGATTGCCAAGAATGATCTCTACCCATACTAACTCAAAGGAACTGACTACTCCAGTATCACAAACAAGATAAACTACTTCTAACAGCAATAAAGACGCCAACTGTGTTTGGCCTATCCATTCTGAGTGCCATTAGGTCCTTGGCAAAAATTTCGGCTTTAGCCACCTTTCAGTGCCTACAACGATTTGAACATCAGTGCTTTCTATTAGCGCTTGGAGCTCCGGTATTTTTCCAAGACAGTTACGACAATTTACAACGGTAGTACCGATGGTTCCTGTATTTTCTTTCTTCCTATGTTCGACCTGCACCCTGAATCTGTTTTGTGTATCCCCGAAATCCTCTAACCTAAAACAGAATCGTCCAGTCCATGCCACACAGCCGCTGTTACCCGTATAGGCGCCTCCTGCGTGTAGTGGACTCGTGACCAATTTAGCGGAACCCGAAAGAAAACCACTGTATGGCGCAAGTCGAGGAATCTGCAGACTACATGGTCGCAGAACCGTCTGAGCCTCTGATTCAGACCTCCACTCAGCTCCGTACCAGTTTTAAAGAAAAAATAATTGGGAAGAAAATGGTAGAATTAATTGTAACACTCGTGAGGAAACCACCAGCTCCTCAGAAATCCTTGCTACATCCACTTTTGGAGAACTGTTTTAAAAGGAGGAAACATAATCGCCGTTAGAGTGCCATGGTGTAGAAGACGCTGTTATGTTAAAACAATCAGAGTATACGTATGACACACGTCTGTCGTGTGAGTACGTCAGAAGCAATACCGAAACTGGAGATTTCACCTTAACCGTGGTTATGTACTGAGGATGAATTGTAGGTGGCTGGTGCGTGTAGGCAGGTGAGTGGACGGTATGTGGAAAAAGTACGGTCTTTTCTGAATTATAAGAAAATGAGACCACGACCTGACACCACATAACGCTGAAGACTGAAAATATCTTCTGTAGTTATCAACATGGATCTTGCAAGAAGTCATCTCGTCAAAACCAGCTCGTTCTGATCGTACGCGAAACCATGGCAGCACCAGCTAACAGTATCCGTATTGATGCCACTTCCATTGACCTCCGCAAGATGTCAGATAGAGTTCTTCATTGTTATCAGATGAATAAGAGATGATCGAAAGGAGGAAATGATCAACTTCGAGAGTGGATTGAAGATTTCGTAACAAATGGAACACAGCAAGAATTCTTAAAAAAACGGGGTGACGGAAAACCAAATCTATCCTGAGTAGATTGATCCAGAGTTTATTGCATTTAGAACGAAAAATGACTGCTATACACTAAATTTTAGAGTTACAGTCATGTCCACCCCACGCCATCTCTCATTTAATTATAGAAAGCTGTTGTGGATTGGCAAGACAGCCAACCCACTATGAGAGGAAGCCGAAAGGCACGCGTTTTAGCTCACGCAGGCTGGCGTGAGGTCTGGAACAGGTCAAGGAAATGAGACTAACAAAAAACGTACGTAGCTGCTGGAATACTTAACTTTAATCCATAATTGGTGAACATCGCTCTTGACGGTACATGTTTTACAGCATCAATAGTAACTGGTAATGGCGCCTTGCTAGGTCGTAGCAAATGACATGGCTGAAGGCTATGCTAACCATCGTCTCGGCAAATGAGAGCGTATTTTGTCAGTGAACCTTCGCTAGAAAAGTCGGCTGTACAACTGGGGCGAGTGCTAGTAAGTCTCTCTAGACCTGCCGTGTGGCGGCGCTCGGTCTGCAATCACTGATAGTGGTGACACGCGGGTCCGACGTATACTAACGGACCGCGGCCGATTTAAACGCTACCACCTAGCAAGTGTGGTGCCTGGCGGTGACACCACAAAAGCCACAACTATTTCGCGAAACAACTGGAAAGTTTTTGCTTCCTGCTAGTCTGCGTGTTAATTATTGTTTGCATTGATAACACTGTTAACTCTTATTAGTCAACCACATTATATTGCTGATGCGAGCGAGGGCGCTTTGCTCGGAAAATAGTGACTCAGCGCGTAATTGCGATAGGTATTAATAGAGACATGCCTTTTCCTTGGTGAGCGCTGTAGTTGTTTACTCTTACGTCACCGAGTGTTTCCGTTATCGGCCAAGTGGAATAATATCATGGTTGAGTAGCAAATGATCATCTTTACTCCTGTTCACATAAATTACGGGACTTCAGTTGGGTGACGTCGTCGACAACCGCCGACGTGTCGACAGGAAAACACCCTGCCATTTTCAAGGCAAACTGCAGCAAATAAGTGAATTGGGAACTCCTGAAAGATAATACACACACACACACACACACACACACACACACACACACACACTCACACATACATAAACACACACAGTAAACACTTGCGCCATCAAAAACCAAAGGTGACAGACGTAAGAATTTATCAATAGTGAAGTTAATAATCAGCGTGTGAGGTAGCATAAAGTCTGTTATTCGGTTTTTTTGACAAGGGGGAGAGCAGGATTCGAAGCAGAATTTAAATAAAAACCACGGTCTCTATTTATAAGGTTACTTGCTAATTTAATATCAACAGGCTATCCCAATAGCTTTGTGTGCATGTCAGAAACTCCACAGGTTGCCGGTGCCTAGAGAAAGTTCTTAAATGGTGGATTTGCTCGGCTGTTGTAAGCTTCTTCTCAGTACACCGGTCCTCCGGAGTCCTGACAGTCCGACCAATATAAGGTGTGCCTCAGATGCAAGGCATGCGGTAGGCATCCGTCTTACGCAATCCAAGATCATGCTTTGCGGAACCTAAAAGGACCCTCATCTTAGATGGTGGTCGAAAAATATCCTTCTCATCTTATTTCCGCAAAATATGACAAATCCTGTTTGAAAAGTTCCCTGCGTAATCCAAGAAGGCCGTAGGCTTTGGTGTCACCTCGGTGTTATCATCACTCACCTGATGCACAGTTGGTCGATGGGGCAACGCACATGTGATCTGTATTTCACTATAACCATGCCGACTAAAGTTTTTGCATGTCCATATTTTCGACAAGAGGTCTTCGGGACCACGGCTGTTCACTATTGTAAGAAAATGAAACGCCTACATTCATCTTATTTATTATGTGGCTACTAGTTTCGGCGCTTCATTGCCTGATGTGTTCAAAAGTTATTTTTTGTCTAAAGTAAAAGAAGTAGTAAAAGTCAAAGCTAAAACCCAGAAAGTGAAGCTGGGCAGGCTTTTGCTAAATTATTATTAGTTTATTATGAAATATAGTTTTGTCGGAGTACAGTGCAAGATTGTCTAAATATTATTGCAAAGAATATCTACGTCACAGATAATTAATGTTCAAGTACATATAAATCTTTAATGAACAGATTTACGATAGCATTATTAGAAGAAAAATTGTGCACAATTTTAAAGAAGGTGTATTTTTGGTACCCATCATGAAAGGTTCCTTTTTTGAAGTTAATTAAACCCAGTGTTATATTGTCTTGCAAAGTAATTTATGAACTACTCCAAGTGAAGTGAATCATTAGCTTTTAGAGTTAGTCTTTACTATTGTAATAATCAAAGAGCTTTGACTAGAGAAACTATACTAGTATATTGGTCCCCATCATATACTTCACCTATTAGAAAAAAATTGAACTATTACTGTTACTAAGGAAAACTGCTGTATGTAGAGGAGATTAAACAGTGTATTTATGATGTTGTTCATCTTTATTTGTGTTTTTCATGTCAGTCAAGATAGAAGTCCCTCATGTCCAAATTTAGTTCTGCAGTGCATACAGTGATATTTCAGTATTCGATTAAATAATGCTCTTGAGTGATGCTGTCATTAGTATGAGCTTGGTGCAAAGTTACTCCCCATAATTTACTGGTGTGTGCTTTATTGGTAACTGCTGCTACACACTGTACAGAGTGCACTGTGTCAATTTGTATCCTGTTTGCTATTCAAAGTGAAATCTCAACAAAATTAACTTCAATAACTAATATTAAATTTTCTTAAATATGTATTTCCAAATTAATGTGACTAATTGGGCTGGAGTCCGTTCATTTTTTTTATTCATTTATGATTTTATCACTTTCATTAACTCCCAAGATTAAAGCCCGTTTGGTTTTTCTGTTATTTCACCAAATTCGAAATTATAGTCCGATACCCTTGTTCATTAGACACATGCGCGGACGAACTTCGAAATCCCCTCAGAGGGTAACATTAGCGTGTTTCACGGCACGTTAGAGTATTATACGTGCCTTTCCCGTACCTGGACTGAAGGTTCAGTTATTACGGAATATCGTTAGACTGACACACATTAGTATTATAGCATCTCCAAGCCTTTCACAGTAATCATTGAATATCTGACGCTGTTCACGTTGCTTATATACAACAGGCTTGGTAACAACACATCACGAACAACTCTAATTCATCCTGTTGGCCATTCATAGAGAAGTCTAACTCTAATCATTTACACATCCGCCAATGTTGTGTATGTATACGAAGTTACGTTGACATTCGGATTTTATGTGATTCACTTTCTATGTCAGATAGTGTCTTTTTTCTCGAAATTGTGTCTACTTCTGGTACTTTCTGTACTTGAAGTCAAATATAAGACTTGTATTGTAGACAAATCATAAGAGGTTGCTCTGTTTATCGCGTACCTTTTGAAAAAGTGAATGAAATAAAATATCCTGTTAAATTTGCAATGAAATATTTTATTAAAAAAATCTCTCTTATGTTCGTTAAAAGCCACAGCTAAATTTTCTCACGGCGCTATCGCCAGAACCATCATACGTATTCCAACGCAAATACATCCGTCTTACTTACGATTAATAAAAAATATCTTTCTTTAATGTTGCGCGATAAGCAAATTAAATATAATACTCAATTAATTATTTATTTTCCTCTGTGAGGCTTGATGCTCCAGTATAGCTGCCTATGTGCAATGGCAGCGTGTACAATTGAAATAATTGTTTTTAATAAAACTGTACCTCTGGCCTACAAAAAGAAATGAGAAATATTACAAGACGCCGTTCTGCATTTATTTAGATTATTGTCTTCAATACTTTTTGCAGTTAAATGATTATTAAAATAGTTTATCATTTTCAACACCAATGGGGGTCACTGCAACAATGGACTTACACAAAATGGCCAGGCAACATTTAATTATTACGTAAATGAGACTTACGGGTCAGAGAAGGTATTTTTGCTACTAACAAAAATCACATACTACCAAGCTATTTGCATATGTATTTAACAAAAATTATTATGACACTACATGTAACTGAAATAATTATTTACAGACCGTGATCTATAAGCGACCATTAGAGAGGACACCAGAACCAACCAGACACAGAAGACAAAAAAGAAGACAAGAGCGTGAAACACGGAAATCTTTTTCTTATATACTACGATACAGAGATAACAGTTTTTACAGTTCTGTGAGCTCGTATAGCGGTTCCATTCTAGTTACATATCGATAAGTTGATTTACATTACTTTTTTCAGAAAGAGATGCTGTATGTTGAATATTGCAGTTCTAAACTACGAGAGGCGTTCAATAAATAATGATACTTGGTTCTTATTTCTGAAAGCAGGTGGCTTGTATTCAGGATTTCAATACAGCATACTATTTCAATTTCTTTTGGCTACAAAACTTTATTTTTCAACATAATCTCCTTTCAGTGCGACGACCTGACACCACTGTACTGGGAGAGCCTCTATGCCTGCATTGTACCACCTACTGGTCGACCTAGGAACCAACGTCTTGCTGCATCAGTAACCTCAGTAACTTTGTCACCATCATCCTCGTAACGCGCAAGCAATTATGCACAGATTCGTTGCTGTTTGTTGTCTTCTGTTAGGCGACGAGGAAACCAGCCGGCGCACACCTTATGGACGAGTGTGTCAGCACTACCTACTACATACAGATTGTGCAGCGAGGTATCTGATTGTGATCCTTCGATAACTTCGAAGGCGAGTACATGAAATGTATTCGAAGTTGCGAATGTGGACAAACAGCAGCTGTATAATGGATTCACGACAGTAAAAATTTGTGTTGGACTGGGAGTCGAACCCGGATTTCCCTCTTATCGCAAGTGTTCGCCCTACCCTTTGGCTCTCCGCTCACAACTCACAGCCAGACTTAAACTTCCATACGTCGTCAGCCATGGGTCTACTACCTGTACTCGTACGTCCATTACGTATATTCCTGTAGAGGGGAGACATTTGGCTTGAAAGTCGCTCGCCCGCTGTCGGCGAATAAATATGATATTGCAGTGCCTGTGTTATTCTGAATGACGATGCAGTAGTCCTTCGGACGTGCATGAATATCCAAAGGTAGACGGCATCGTAATTCGGAACAACACGGATACTGCATTATCGTATCTAATGAGAGTATCCGCACGTTCCAACACTGTTGGAGTCACAACTGTGTGCGGCCGGCCAGTGCGCGGGAGATCGGACAGGTTTGCACGTTCTTGTTGCGGTGATAGCACCCGCCTAGCCCAACGATTCGTCGTTCTTTTGTTCACTGCCGTGTCTCCGTAGACATTCTGAAATCCCCTTTGACCATCCGTGATGCTCTAGTTTCCCGTGAGAAGAAACTCATCAACACCTCTCTGCTTGGAACGCACGTCCATTACCGGCGCCATTTTGAAGGCTACGTATAGCGCCGCCATCTATAGGTGCTTCATGTAATTATATAGGGACCGAAGAGTGAATGTCCCAAGATGTCCCACAAAAAATTCCATATTTTTTCATCCGAAATTTGCCGATAATAAAAGTGTTGCATTACTTATTGGACGCCTCTCGTACATTTCACTATTTACATCAGATATCAATATCAATGAGTCGCAGATCTGTTGCCGTGGATCCGGTACGAGTGTAACAATTCTTCAGGTGGTCACCTCGGCTAGTACAAAGTGAAGCGACCAGGAGACGGCTTTGCTCGTGGCCGGCTGTTGGGCCGCTGGTTAGCACCGGTTACGACTGCCCCGACATCATAACGCGCGCCCGGGCTGGTCGCGTCGCCGTAAAGATGTAACGCGGGCCGAATTTACGGTCTTTGCATAACAGTCCCGGCGCGACGGGCCGGAAGTCTCGTAAAGGCGGGCGCGGCCGCGGCCGCGGATCAACAGTGAGCCCACCGCCCTCACACTGACACGCTACGGCTGTTTGCCGCCGTCGGCCATCACTCTCCTTGGTACACTGTAAAGCCGGTTAACCGGCGCTGCTGCAGGAGCGCTTACCAGCGTGGAACGCACTCTCGCTATGGTGGCAAACGGGGTAGCGAGGAACACGGTAGTTAAACGGTCATTTTTGTTGTACAGTTTACACGAGAACAATTATGAAGTGTCCGGACTTGGGCTCAGTAACCAAGAACTCTCTCCCAGGTATATAGAATGATTAAAAGGTAACTGTACACGCATTGTGGGTGCAATGTACGCATTAAAGTAAGCGCAAGATGTTGAATAAAATTTTGTCTGGAATTGCTTTATTCCAGAGTTATACAATACAACAGGGATCACAAGCGAAACACTAACAACTTAAAACTAATTCCGCTTAGAAGACAACGACACGAAAAGATTCGAAATTCAGCACAACTACGCAGTGTACATTTACACCAGAACATGTAAAATGATGTCCATGTAGACGAAGACTGTACCGTGCTCGACGTCTTATCGCCTCCGTTCGTCTCATTATGCACAGTAGCTCAGCCATTATCATTTCGCTGCTGTAGTTGTGCTACATCCTCAATTGAAACACCATACACGAGCTTCCTGAGGTGGCCCCAGACGTAGAAATCCGGGGAATTGTGAGATATGGCAAGCCAAGCAACACGTCCTGTTCGACCTATTCACTTATCGGAATTACACTACTGGCCATTAAAATTGCTACACCAAGAAGAGATGCAGATGATAAACGGGTATTCATTGGACAAATATACACTCCTGGAAATTGAAATAAGAACACCGTGAATTCATTGTCCCAGGAAGGGGAAACTTTATTGACACATTCCTGGGGTCAGATACATCACGTGATCACACTGACAGAACCACAGGCACATAGACACAGGCAACAGAGCATGCACAATGTCGGCACTAGTACAGTGTGTATCCACCTTTCGCAGCAATGCAGGCTGCTATTCTCCCATGGAGACGATCGTAGAGATGCTGGATGTAGTCCTGTGGAACGGCTTGCCATGCCATTTACACCTGGCGCCTCAGTTGGACCAGCGATCGTGCTGGACGTGCAGACCGCGTGAGACGACGCTTCATCCAGTCCCAAACATGCTCAATGGGGGACAGATCCGGAGATCTTGCTGGCCAGGGTAGTTGACTTACACCTTCTAGAGCACGTTGGGTGGCACGGGATACATGCGGACGTGCATTGTCCTGTTGGAACAGCAAGTTCCCTTGCCGGTCTAGGAATGGTAGAACGATGGGTTCGATGACGGTTTGGATGTACCGTGCACTATTCAGTGTCCCCTCGACGATCATCAGTGGTGTACGGCCAGTGTAGGAGATCGCTCCCCACACCATGCTGCCGGGTGTTGGCCCTGTGTGCCTCGGTCGTATGCAGTCCTGATTGTGGCGCTCACCTGCACGGCGCCAAACACGCATACGACCATCATTGGCACCAAGGCAGAAGCGACTCTCATCGCTGAAGACGACACGTCTCCATTCGTCCCTCCATTCACGCCTGTCGCGACACCACTGGAGGCGGGCTGCACGATGTTGGGGCGTGAGCAGAAGACGGCCTAACGGTGTGCGGGACCGTAGCCCAGCTTCATGGAGACGGTTGCGAATGGTCCTCGCCGATACCCCAGGAGCAACAGTGTCCCTAATTTTCTGGGAAGTGGCGGTGCGGTCCCCTACGGCACTGCGTAGGATCCTACGGTCTTGGCGTGCATCCGTGCGTCGCTGCGGTCCGGTCCCAGGTCGACGGGCACGTGCACCTCCCGCCGACCACTGGCGACAACATCGATGTACTGTGGAGACCTCACGCCCCACGTGTTGAGCAATTCGGCGGTACGTCCACCCGGCCTCCTGCATGCCCACTACACGCCCTCGCTCAAAGTCCGTCAGCTGCACACACGGTTCACGTCCACGCTGTCGCGGCATGCTACCAGTGTTAAAGACTGCGATGGAGCTCCGTATGCCACGGCAAACTGGCTGACACTGACGGCGGCGGTGCACAAATGCTGCGCAGCTAGCGCCATTCGACGGCCAACACCGCGGTTCCTGGTGTGTCCGCTGTGCCGTGCGTGTGATCATTGCTTGTACAGCCCTCTCGCAGTGTCCGGAGCAAGTATGGTGGGTCTGACACACCGGTGTCAATGTGTTCTTTTTTCCATTTCCAGGAGTGTATTATAGTAGAACTGACATGTGATTACATTTTCACGCAATTTCGGTGCATAGATCCTGAGAAATCAGTACCCAGAACAACCACCTCTGGCAATAATAACGGCCTTGATACGCCTGGGCATTGAGTCAAACAGAGCTTGGATGGCGTGTACAGGTACAGCTGCCCATGCAGCTTCAACACATTACCACAGTTCATCAAGAGTAGTGACTGGCGTATTGTGACGAGCCAGTTGCTCGGCCACAATTGACCAGACGTTTTCAGTTGATGAGAGACCTGGAGAATGTGCTGGCCAGGGCAGCAGTCGAACATTTTCTGTATCCAGAAAGGCCCGTACAGGACCTGCAACATTCGGTCGTGCATTATCCAGCTGAAATGTTACATCCACTCTTCAAAGTGCCATCAATGCGAACAAGAGGTGACCGAGACGTGTAACCAGTGGCATCCCATACCATCACGCCGGGTGATACGCCAGTATTTCGATGACGAATACACGCTTCTAATGTGCGTTCACCGCGATGTCGCCAAACACGGATGCGACGATCAAGGCGCTGTAAACAGAACTTGGATTCATCCGAAAAAATGACGTTTTGCCATTCGTGCAGCCAGGTTCGTCGTTGAGCACACCATCGCAGGCGCTGCTGTCTGTGATTCAGCGTCAAGGATAACCGCAACCATGGTCTCCTAGCTGATAGTACATGCTGCTCCAAACGTCGTCGAACTGTTCGTGCAGATGGTTGTTGTCTTGCAAACGTCCCCATCTGTTGACTCAAGAATCGAGACGTGGCTGCACGATCTGTTACAGCCATCCGGATAAGATGCCTGTCATCCCGATTGCTAGTGGTACGGGGCCGTTGGGATCCAGCACGGCCATCCGTATTACCCTCCTGAACCCACCCATTCCATATTCTGCTAACAGTCATTGGATCTCGACCAACGCGAGCAGCAATGTCGCGATACGATAAACCGCAATCGCAATAGGCTACAATCCGACCTTTATTAAAGTCGGAAACGTGATGGTACTCATTTCTCCTCCTTAGACGACGCGTCACAACAACGTTTCGCCATGCAACGCCGGTCAGCTGCTAGTTGTGCATGAGAAATCGGTTGGCAACTTTCCTCATGTCAGCACGTTGTAGGTGTCGCCACCGGTGCCAACGTTGTGTGAATGCTCTGAAAAGTTGATGATTTGCATATCACAGCATCTTCTTCCTGTCGGGTTAATTTCGCGTCTGTAGCACGTCATCTTCGTGGTGCAGCAATTTTTATGGCCAGTAGTGTAGTAACACTGAGACGCTCTCCTGATTCCCGACTGAAATGTGCAGGGGCTCCGTTGTGCATAAATAAGTTGGTTCGTGCAACGAGTAAGACATCATGAAGCAGACCATCCAATTCTTGTAGAAAAAACTGTCGACACATACGGCCAGTCAGACGCTGAGGAATGAAAAGCGGTCCGAGTGCATGATTGTCCACTGCACCACACTAAATGTTCACTGCAAAACGATGTTAATGTTCTTGTATTGTAGTTACGCGAGGATTATCTCACGCCCACAAGTTGCATTTCCTGAGTCTTTACAATATCAACAAGGGTAAAGAGGCTCACATCGGTAAACAGTACCTGACGACCGAACAGTGGAGCAGCAGCTTGCGTTCGAATAACCAATGACAAAGATTCTGACGTCCAGGGTATTTTACAGGTGTCAGACTTTGTACCCTCTGGAGATGAAAGGGTGGAATTTCTGGCTCCGAAGCAGACCTACGACAATTCATTGAGGAAAACCCTACAGTGGCACTTACATGGCCTTTAGTAGCATTTTCACCTACCGTTTCCCAATGTTCTCAGCACTCACTCCACCCAATTGAGTTCGACCTAACCACGGCGCACCATGAGCTTCATATTCCTTTAAACGCCAAGCCACCGCTGTGGAAGTCTGATGGTTTCCTAAACCTTTTGTTTAGAAACATTTCCATGTACCGTCGCCTTGCTGCTCGTGCATTGCCTTCTGCTGCACCATAAAGGAGGTGCATATCCGCGTGTTCACTTTTAGAGTACGCCACTGTACCGAACAGTCAAGTAGACAAAGGCATTTCGTGCCAGAATCAACCGAGCAGTGCAGCGCGGTGTACCAAGCAACATCAGTCGATATGCAGGCAAACACGACATGCCAAAAGCCTGTACAGGCCCGTAATATAATGCGTACCACGAGTGAGGTATGAATCATAATTCTGAAATACAGCAACTTCAGACAACATTTTACTCTTACTTTGTCGCATACATTGCACCCAAGATGTGTGTACAATTACTATTGAATCACCCTGTATAAGGCCCAAACGAAACACAAAATCCCGAGATCAGGCCTTTAAGACCGCCGTGTCACCCTCACACACTCATGACCCTATGCGTTATGGGGTCAGCACACCATACTCCCGAACGTTGTCGATATTGCAACCTTAAAGCCGCCATCACTCACTCACGTAACTCCTCAGTTGGCATCACCAGGCTGAGTGCACCTCGGTCCAGTGCTGGGACTAAGGAAGAATCCCTAGCCGTACCAGGATTCGAATCCAGCCCCCACCCCCCACCCCCCACCCCCCCCTACACACACACATGAGGGATAAGGGCCTGTCGCATTGACCACTCGGCTGCGGAGGCGGACATGTAAGGATCAAGGAAATATTATTTGTAAATAACATAAAATAAAGCTTCACAATCTGTTGTCAGTTGGAAATAATGCAGTCACCTGGAAAAACTACAACGCTTATTTCCACAATAAACTGTATCGTTACAGTGCAGAAGCGCACTAACAAATACTGTATGAATGAAAAAGCCGTGCGCAGACCCACAGTTGCAAGAGGGGGGAGGGGGGGGGGTTGGGGGAAGGGTTGTCTTGGTGCTTGGTTCCTATTTGTGCCAAGAAAGCGGAGTAAAATGTTTTTGGTTCAGCCAGAACAAGCGGCCATTTGTACAGCCATTCTAACGTCTGTATTACTGAAGCTGTGTCACAGTGTATTAAGTAACGTTTGAATGACGAACCGGAGCTGGGGCCCAGGCAAATTGCGCGAATTGATTTAATCCTTTTGCAAAAGATTTTAATTGAGCTGAAATTAGTGCTCAGCCAGCGGCACCTTTTGCATGTCCACCGTTCAGATTTACATGCAAAAACAATCATCCACTAAACGACTCCGGACTGGAGCGAGACTGATAGTTCAAATTTGATCCACCAGGGTATGGGACCTTGCTCTAAGATAAAGTTTAACCGTTAGAAATAATCTTACTTCACGCTATTCTGGGAGATTTGTGAAGCACGCCACTTGTATATTGTAAACTAGTACGAGTCGGTGTGAAGTTTGCACGAAGGCAGATAAATGGGAAAAGTAAAAACGATTTTTTTTTGTCGAATAATCTTTATTCATTCTCCAGCTATGATGGTTAAAAAAGAAGAGCTAAATGTAGCATGTAAAATCCGTTCTTACGTGAAGTGAAGGCGTGGATACGGTTTAAAGTAAAATAAATAAATAATGCATTCTTACGATAAAACTGAAACCTCGTTTTCAAAAATCCATCATCTTTCGGATTTTACGTACGAATAATACGTTTTTTGTGAGTTTTTTACGTGCACCACCTCTGTGATTCAAACTTGTATGAATCGGTTCAAAATTTTGTAAGAACGTAGACAAATACGTGTAATTCACGGTTGTCCCGTTGTTTTGTGAAAGTTTTGCCCTTGGCCCTTGCCACGATATGAGCAACATGGTTCGAATGACAATAAAAAAACCTATACTGGATCAGTCGTCGCCAGAGTCAACAAAAATCTACATTGGATGCCAAACTATGTCGGTCCAGTCTCATAATTATGTTAGAGTAAATGTTGGGAACCAGAATGAAAAATGCTCCTATCATAGTACAAAAAGGCGAATGTGTCCTGGGCAGTTGGGACTTATCTGGCAGCTTGAAAACCATTGAGATCAATACATCTTGACGCACTTGTGCTTTTTTACGAATTAACCTTACCTGCCCTGCCTGCGATGTGAATTCTCTTAGACCTACCGCCTGTTATGGTGAGGTGTGTAAGAACAAATAAACACAAATTTATGTGCTTCTAGAACGTGGGATGTTTCTAAAATAGGAAATATCCGAGTGTGGCGCGGATGTGTGTGGCTTGTCTATAATCGGAAGTACCCAATGTGAGGATGCGTGCACCATAAGCTTCGATGACACGTTGCGTCATACTGTACGACATTACAAGTGCCAATGTAGAAGACATGATGGCATGTGTCATGTTATTTGACATAGCATCATGTGTTATGTTGCTTTACTTGACACGGTGCGTTATATTACATGACACGGGTACTAATATTAATAAGTAAAATAACACGAATACTCAAAATGTTTTGATTTAAATGTCTCTGAAGCTATCAGATAAGTCGAAAAGCTAGGTCCCTTATTTTAATTCCTTACTCTGCCCCTGACATATTCGCCACTTTTGTATTACGATACGAGCACTGTTCATTTTTGTATTGTATACTTCTAACAAGGGAACCTCCCCAAACCACCCCCCTCAGATTTAGTTATAAGTTGGCACAGTGGATAGGCGTTGAAAAACTGAACACAGATCAATCGAGAAAACAGGAAGAAGTTGTGTGGAACTATGAAAAAATAAGCAAAATATACAAACTGAGTAGTCCATGCGCAACATAGGCAACATAAATGACAATGTAAGCCAAGGAGCACCGTGGTCCCGTGGTTAGCGAGAGGTTCATGGTTCAAATCTTCCCTCGAGTGAAAAGTTTATTTTCGCAAAGCTATGATCTGTCCGTTCGTTCATAGACGTCTCGGTTCACTGTAATAAGTTTAGTGTCTGTTTTTTTTTTTTTTGCGACCGCACCTCAAAACCGTGCGATTAGTAGACGAAAAGATGTGACTCTCCAATGGGAACCTTGTCATTGAAGTCGTGAGCTATATTTGCTGGATTACCCACGGAATACATCTCACGTATTTAATGCACTCTCGTCTAAACTGCCAGCCAGTCAGCCAGGGAGCCTCGTTAGCAGGAATACTCTCTCTTCCGAGCGCTGCAGTCGACTGACGTCGTGTGTTTCGATGTTTGTTTAGGTGTAGCGTCCCCATTCTACGGTGCAGTTACCTCGCATCGGACGGACGGACGGACAGGTCTGAAAATAAAAAACTAAAATTTTCACTCTAGGGAAGAGTTGAACCAAAAACCTCTCGTTCTGCAGCTGCTCACGCTAACCACGGGACCACAGCACTCCATAGCTCACGTTGTCCTTGATGTTGCCTATGTTGCGCATGGACTACTCAGTTTGTATATTTTGCTTATTTTTTCATAGTTCCACACAACTTCTTCCTGTTTTCTCGATTGATCTGTGTTCAGTTTTTCAAGGCCTATCCACTGTGCCAACTTATAACCAAATCCGAGGGGGGTGCGATGGGGAGGTTCCCTTGTAAGTAGTCTGTGAAACGTTTAGACTAGCACTGTTCATTTTTGTATTGTATACTTCTAAGTAGTCTGTGAAACTTTTAGACTAGCTGTAATTGAAGAAGTTCACTGAATATCACACGGACAGATATCTATGTCCGGAAAAGGACCATTCTTTATGAATGGATGTCCAATGGCACTAACACAATAACAGACTGGTGGATACCAAAGCATAGGTGCCATAGCTCCGTGAGGCCAAAGTGGCAGCACTGCTTCACGAATGACGACTGGCAGCTCAAGGTCAGCTCCGTGAGGTGGCGGTGTCCAGGTTGGCTTCGACGGCTGGACGCTGACGGTGCGGTGTTTTAAATTCGGCCGCGCGGGGTAGCCGCGCGATCTAGGGGCGTCTTTTCACGGTCCGCACGGCTTCCTCCGTCGGAGGTTCGAGGTCTCCCTCGGGCATGGATGTGTGTGTGTTGTCCTTAGCGTAAGTTAGTTTAAGTTAGATGAAGTAGTTCGTAAGCTTTGGGACCGATGACCTCAGCAGTTTGATCCCATAAGACCTTACCACAAATTTCCATTTTTTAAATGCGGTAGCGGCTGAAGTCTATGTAGTATCTGTTTGCAAAAAGGTGATAAGGCGAAAACAATTAGGCTGCGCGTCCTATGGGCATTGTGGCTGCCACGTGCCGGCGAAGCAAGAGCCTCTGTTCACAGCGGCGACGTTACCAGTCGCGCTTGACAACATGCCCTTGTTGCTGCAGTCTTCCGGAACTATTTGTGTTTTGGTTGCCGTGCTGTGCCCCTACGACATAGCTTCTCTTCCCCCTCCCCGAAGAGAGATGGTCGATCATCTCGATGTCAATATCAAGAAGGACAGAGCGGCAACCTGGAGTTAAAATGGTTCAAATGGCTCTAAGCCCTATGGGACTCAACATCTGAGGTCATCAGTCCCCTCGACTTAGAACTACTTAAACCTAACTAACCTAAGGACATCACACACATCCACGTCCGAGGCAGGATTCGAATCTGCGACCGTAGCAGCAGCGCGGTTCCGGACTGAAGCGCCTAGAACCACTTGACCACAGCGGCCGGCTAACCTGGAGTCCTTGCCGTCAACAACCATGGAAACGGGGGTATTGGCGATGGACAACGTTCTGTCCCGGAAGCAGGTGTCGGGGCTGACCGGCAGCTGTTTGAGATAGCGCGCAAACACCGGTTGTAGAGGAAATGGAACAAAAAAAATGGAGAAGTCTTCAGTCAAGGGACGCAGAACACTGCGAAGGTGCAGCTGATTTAGATGTTTGCGGGATTGTGACTGGTCCATCATCTAGAACTCGACCATAGGTCTGCTGAGGAGGCAGATGATGCGTGCTAGAACCAATCATTGCTTACCCCAGCGGCACATCATTGCCCACATGAAATTATGGATTCTGTAGTAAAGACACTGAGGTCTCCAGGGAAAGAGTCTCTGGGGTGAAGTTTTTGAATCGATAGTTACGATCACCATGACTAGCCATGCAGCACCTCTGCTAGGCTCACTCAGTTCTGTGGACTAGAACGATACGAGGTGCATCACCAATAATGTGATTCTGTTTCCGTTTGGACATTTGGGTTTTGAAAGTCCTGACAAATCTTTCTCCTCGCCCATTTGATGCTGTATGGTTCAAATGGCTCTGAGCACTATGGGACTCAACAGCTTAGGTCATAAGTCCCCTAGAACTTAGAACTACTTAAACCTAACTAACATAAGGACATCACACACACCCATGCCCGAGGCAGGATTCGAACCTGCGACCGTAGCAGTCCCGCGGTTCCGGACTGCAGCGCCAGAACCGCACGGCCACCGCGGCCGGCGATGCTGTATGAAAGAGGGCTGTATGGATACTGTTTTCTTCGAAAAAGTGACGGCATTTCGCAGATGTAAATTTAGGTCCATTGTCAGTCATGATGGTGAAAATTAGAGACAATGTTTGGATAGTATTTTCAGTCGTTGTGGAGAGCATTAACAAAATGTAAAGAAATTCGCTCACAGCGTCAACCGGTATGAACCAATATGAACCGAAAATGTACCAGCAAAGTCAAGATGAAGTCTGAACCAAAGTGTTGTCGCTAGAGGCCAAGGGAAATAGTTGTGTGTGAGGCTGCTTGATTGTGCTGGCACAACTGGCAGGTCGTGAGAATGCGCTTGATATGTTTATGAATGCCTTTCCAAAAAATGTGCTCGAGAGCCATCTGTTTTGTGATTGCTGTCAGTCAATGACCTTGTTGTTTAAGGGGCAGACAAATGAAAATCTAACAACCGCCGCAATTGGCCCACTGAATGGTTCCCTTCAAAAGTAATCACCGCCTGATTTAAGATATTTATCCAACTGGGAGACGAGAAGGTCAATTCCTGTTTCGTAGAACGAGGTTAGCACCTGATGGATCCACAACCGTACCCACTCCTGCGCTTCCTCGTTCGACTGAAACCTACGTCCACGCATGTCTTTCTTCAAGTCGCCAAAGATGTGAAAGTCACGGAGAAAGATCCGGGCTGTACAGAGTAGGTTTCCATGTTTCCCAACCAAATCACGTAGACTTCGCGCGATTGGCTGTGTGAGGACGAGCGTTAACGTGCAAGAAGATGCTACGCCCGGCAGCAGTCCCTGGCGTTTTGACTTTACGACACGTCGAAGTTTTTTGAAAGTGTATTCACAGCACTGGTTGAGGAACTCGACGGGCAAAGAGCCTCTGCAGTCGAAGAGGAAAGTCATCATGATCTTACTGGAACTTGTCTGAACAGCTCTGGATTTCTTTGTCTGGAGAGATGTGGTCTGTTCCGAATTACGTCAGACGGATTCATCGAGTTACACGATAACGCCCGACCCCACACTGTCAATCGGACGAAGGTATCGCTTCAGCGATTCGATTGGGAAATACTGCAGCGTCCTCCACACAGCCCGGGTCTTTCACCATCTGACTTTCATATCTTTGGTGATTGGAAGAAATACATGCGCGGAAGTCGGTTTCAGACGGACAAGGAGGTGCAAGAATGAGTGCGATTGTGGATGTAGCAGCGGCCAATCGCGTTCTACGATACAGGAATTGATCATCGCTTCTCCCGATGGGATATATGTCTTAATTCGTGTGATGATTAATTTTCATTAGGACCATTCCATGGTCTCATTGTGGCGGGGGTTCCGTTATTATTTGTATGACTATTAGTAAGTTTAACATGTGTGTTGCAAGACTTTTGGGTTAATTATCTCGGAATTTTAGTTTCGCTGTGGTGGAGGAGCACACCATTTAACGTTGATGGTTTGTGGTGATGGTGCCATTAAGCCTGCATTTCTTGATCTAGCAGGAGCTTTTTGTCTGTCAGCCAACCACATTGTAGAAACTGCATGACATCTGGGAGTACGGGATCCTTAACAATATTTTACCAATTCTCTTGCCATCGGCTGCAAAACACGCGATGACAGCGTCCGATTCAGTGTCTGCGTGGAAATATGTTTCCAGTGCAGCGTCAAACTCTGGGTCTTGTCTCCACTACGAGGCGAGAAAGTGAATCGGCATTCGCATGCCGCGTCGTTGAACGACACTAAATGTCGGAAGTGTATTCAGATAAAAACAAAACACAACGTTGAAGTTATTTCGCCGTTTTAGTCGGGAGGCCAGGTGTGATGCTGAACAGGAACAGTAGATGTTGGGAAGAAACCGTCTCCCATACACATAACCATGAAACTCTTTTAGAGTAAAGATAATGTCTAAGACCACTTTTTCGAATTGCCTATAGTTTCTCTGAGCTGATATGTGGGCTTTTGATGTGTGTGTGAAATGTGTGTGAAATTTGATGGAACTTAACTGCTAGGGTCATCAGTCCAGATGGTTCAAATGGCTCTGAGCACTACGGGACTTAACTTCTTTGGTCATCTGTCCCCTAGAACTTAGAACTACTTAAACCTAACTAACCTAAGGACATCACACACATACATGCCCGAGGCAGGATTCGAACCTGCGACCGAGCGGTGGCGCGGTTCCAGACTGTAGCATCTAGAACCGCTCGACCACTCCGGCCGGCATCATCAGTCCCTCAGCTTACACACTACGTAATCTAAATTATCCTAAGGACAAACACACACACCCATGCCCGAGGGAGGACTCGAACCTCCGCCGGGAGCAGCCGCACAGCGCACAACTGCAGCGGCTTAGCCGGCCGGTGTGGCCGTGCGGTTCTAGGCGCTTCAGTCTGGAACCGCGTGACCGCTACGGTCGGAGGTTCGAATCCTGTCTCGGGCATGGATGTGTGTGATGTCCATAGGTTAGTTAGGTTTAAGTAGTTCTAAGTTCAAGGGGACTGATGACCACAGATGTTAAGTCCCATAGTGCTCAGAGCCATTTGACCCATTTTTGCAGCGCCTTTGACCGCTCGGCTAACCCCGCACGGCGCTTTTGATGTGAAAGCAATCGGGCGCTCAACGCAGTTCACCTTATGTATGAGCACCGCACTGAGGCCATAGTCCGACAATATTTACTGTCATAATGAGTAATTTGTTAGGAACAAATATACTATAAAAACGCTCTGTGGCAGCTGGGAGACCAGTTCCATTGGACGTAGCAGATGGTGTACCTGTGCGGACTGAGCAATGTTCTGCGGAGTGTGGTGTCCAATTGAAGCCATGTAACACAAGCTAAAAACAGTGACCATAAAAAAAATATTAACTGACATGGACCAGAGACGTGTGTCACACCTTATCAGTGATAGTCGCTTTCGGCTGGAATCTCACTGACGGGCACAGAATTGTCTTCACTGATGAGTTCCACTTCGGACTGAGACACAATGACCAGCGAAGACGCACCTGGGGGCGCCCCGGAGAGAAGTGGGGTGCCAACCTGACAGTCGCCCTGCATTCGGCTCCACAGCCAGGAGTGACGGCCTGGTGTGCCATTTTCATAACAGGACCCCTTTGGTTGTCAACCGCGGCATCCTCACAGAGCAGCTGTATGTCGATTATATTCTACGCACTGTTTTGTTTCCCTTAATGGCAACCTATCCTGCACTTAAGTTTCAGCGAGATAATGCCGTCCGCATACGTCGAGAACTTCTACTGCTTGTCTTCGTGCTTGCCAATCCCTGCCCTGCCATACACCATTGAGGAATAATTGAGGACTGGGTATGTTACAAAATTATACCTTTATCTTTCAAAAATTAAGGGCACAACAATACGTTACCTCCTCGATCCCTTACGTAAAAGAACTGAAATGTCCGACGGGCATCTAAAACAAATTGTAAACAGTTATTCATCCCGTTATCCTGGTTGCTTTTCATCGGATTTTGACAACCTAAAGACAAAAAAGAGGGGCATAGAACAAAAGCCCCCTCAGGAGACCGAAGAACTATCCAAGCCATTTACCTCGGCTGAACTGGAGAAGGCGATCATTAAGTGCAAAATGCGGAGAGCACCCGGCCTTGATGATATATGCGTCGAGCAAATAAAGCATTTTGGACCTGTAACAAGGAAATGGCTAGTCGATATGATGAACAACTTCATGACATCTTGCAAAATTCCAAAAATCTGGAGAAAATCGCGAGTCATTGTCATCCTAAAACCAGGCAAAGAACGTGACAGTCCCAAAAACTACAAGTCGATATCTCTGCTGTGCCATATGTACAAGGTTTTGGAAAGGATGATACTCTACAGAATCACGGACGCCATCGAGCTCCCACTGATCCCACAACAAGCAGGCTTCAGACAGGGCAAATGCTGCACGTTACAGGTGCTAAAATTAACGCAACACATAGAGGATGGGTTCGAGAACAGAAAGATCACCGGGGTTGTCTTCCTAGACCTATCAGCAGCCTACGACACAGTCAACCACCAACTGCTCCTGGGGAAAATATACGCAATGAGTAGGGACTACAGACTAACCCTACTGATTGGAAACCTACTCCAGAATCGAAGATTCTTCGTCGATTTTCAGGGACAGAGAAGCCGGTGGAGGATACAGAAAAATGGCCTCCCCCAAGGAAGCGTACTGGCCCCAACACTTTTTAATATATATACTAATGACCAGCCCCTCCCCCAAGGCACCGAAAGCTTCATATATGCAGATTACCGCTCAAGCAGATAGCTTTGAAACTGTTGAACAGAATCTGTCAGAAGGTCTCGAACAGCTTGCCACCTACTATAAGGGGAACCATATCAAACCCAGGGAAAACCCAAACCTGTGGCTTCCACCTAAAGAACAGACAATCTGCAAGAAGACTACAACTTAACGGGGAAGGATTGCCCCTGGAACATTGCGAAATACCAAAATACTTAGGCGTCACCTCGGATAGAACACTCACCTATAAAAAGCACTGCATGAACACTAAACACAAAGTAGCCGCGAGAAACAACATTGTGAGCAAACTAACGGGCACTACATGGGGGGCACAGCCTGGAATAGTGAGAACCACAGGTCTTGCTTTGTGCTATTCAACAGCGGAGTACGCGTGCCCAGTGTGGAACAACTCTAGCCACGCCAAGCAAGTGGACATACCGCTTAATGAATCCTGCCGCATCATCACAGGCTGTCTGAGACCAACCCCGACCGATAAATTGTATTGGCTGGCAGGCGTGGCCGCACCAGATATTAGAAGGAAAGTAGCGGCCAGGAAGGAAAAGACAAAGGCGTTGACCTCACCTGCCCGCCCTCTGTACAAACACCAGCCAGCCCGCCGTCGACTAAAATATAGAAAAAGCTTCCTGCACACAGCAGAAAACATCGTCGGGACACCGCAGCAAGTAAGGCTGGCAATGTGGCGAGAAGAAAAAGCGCACCTTGGGGAATGGTTAGTCCCAAACGAAGAACTCCCTCGCGGCCATACGTAAGGATGGACGACATGGAAATCTCTTAATAGGCTGCGCTCTGGTGTCACACGATCCAAAGAGAATATGCGCAAATGGGGCCTCTCAAATGAACCGGCGCTGTGTGACTGTGGACACACTCAAACACCACCCACCTCACGCAGTGTGTGCTGTGCCCAAGCACCTGCACCATGAAGGATTTGATGAATGCCACACCGGAAGCGGTGGACGTGGCCAGGTTCTGGTCCAAGATTTCATAAAATAAAAAAAACTACTTGACCCTGCTTATATATCTGTATACTTTTATACTCTTTTTGTATTTGTTATATACTTGATATGTATGTGTTAATCATTCTGATTTTGTGTACGATGCTTCTGACACGATTAAATAAATAAATCGGATTTTGAGGGCTTCAGTAACGTGTATGACTTCCGTGAGCGTTCATCATTGCCTGACACCTAAGTGGTATGCTGTGTGTAAGTCTACGGAGTTCCTCCTGTTTTATCCTTTCCCATTTTTCTATGGGATTGGATTGGATTGTTTGGGGGAAGAGACCAAACATCGAGGTTCAAAAATAGCTCTGAGAACTATGGGACTTAACATGTGAGGTCATCAGTCCCCTAGAACTTAGGACTAATTAAACCTAACTAACCTAAGGACATCACACACATCCATGCCCGAGACAGGATTCGAACCTGCGACCGTCGCGGTCGCGCGGTTCCAGACTGAAGCGCCTAGAACCGCTCGGTCACAGCGGCCGGCAAACAGCGAGGTCATCGGTCTCATCGGATTAGGGAAGGAAGTCGGCCGTGCCCTTTCAAAGGAACCATCCTGGCATTTGCCTGGAGTGATTTAGGGAAATCACTCAAAACCTAAATCAGGACGGCCGGACGCGGGATTGAACCGTCATCATCCCGAATGCGAGTCCAGTGTGCTAACCACTGCGTCACGTCGCTCGAATTTTTTTTTTTTTTTTCAGTGAGAACCCATCAGAGATTTGGAGAGTCTGTGATGGAACGATACAACCAGGAACACGTCTGCCAGGCAGGCCCCATATATGAACGATAGTGTTTGGATGGAGACTCACCATCGGCCATTCCATTACTTCGAAGTCCAGGCTTCGTAGGACATCCCTGCTGATGCCCCCATCACGTATTTAGCAGCCACCACAAGGCTTGGTAAGATCCGTTCGCTGTACTGCGTGGTGGTAAGGCGGCTATGCACAACGACTGCATCAGTATGGGCATCAAGACTGAAGCCTCACCACAACATCACAGACCCATGGAAATTTGTTGATTTTGTGGACAACATTTGGCAGGTACAGCTCATCACGCGTCTCTGCACAGGAACACGGTCATCACCTTGTGTCAGAGGATATCTGAAATCGTCTGTGACGAAGTTGCCAGTTGGCACGGGAATACCAGAACTGAAGGCGTGCTGCAAGATGTTGCCGTGTCAAGCGGGGTGCTCGAACAGGACGTCTGGGTCCTCAGGTCCTTTTTCTTAACCTGTTAATTACATTTGATGGAACGCAGCGGTTCCAGTAGCCCTCCTCGGATCGTCTTGCAGTTCTCTGGCGATATCTGTATGACGCCGCAGCGCGGAGATGGCCAGATATCGGTCTTCACATGCGGTTGTAATGCTGACCCGTCTCCTCGTAGCGTGTCCACAAACTGTGAATCACACATGGAGATGCTTTGCCAGTTACAGTACCACGACCGAATGTCCGTCGTTTTTGGATAAGAGAGACAGCCCTTGCAACTTGCACTCCATTAAGATGTCGCACTGCAAGTGGTTGGTTGAATATAAGGTCCACAAATGACAATAGCCATCTGTGTACCTCACTAAAGTCACTGAGACACTGGGACTCACTTCAACAAAAGGGGTCACCTCACACTGTGATGCATAAACCATCCAATAGATAATGAATTATTTTAATTGTTGCCTACACTGAAAGTGAAGATGCAAGCAATGCAATAAGGCTACAGGTACCGCGAGTAACAAAATATGTTTAACATACTGGGCGTTGACAAACGCATTGCACCAGATACTTTTGAACAGCGTATAAGTGCTAACTTTATGTTTCTGTTACATACTGCCAGATTACTGCTGCTGTGGTTCTTCGTATGCTGGAACACAATGCTCAGAGACGAAACTTACAGCTTTTAAACACGAAATACGTCTGATGCGGACATCCACCTGGGTCGTTACACGACCTCGTATGTCGTTAGAGGTGTAAAAGGTTAACAGCCCATTTCAAATCACTTTCGCAGCTGATGCAAGGTACTTAAACGGCGCTTTTATTCGAGTGAAACGTAGTTCCCTAAAGTTGGTACAGGAGCACTCGGCAATGCTACCTGCTCTCGCGAATGCGAGTTCACAATGGCCGCGCTGTCCCAGCTGCGACGGCGGCGGCGGCGCGCGTTTCCAGACGAACGGCGTCACATAACGGGCCAGCGCGCGCCTGCACTGCGCCTGGGCCGCCGCCAAGCGGCAAACGGCGTCGCTTTATGCGGCGGTCTCCATGTTTATCGTCGCAGTTTCGCGTTTGAGCCGCAAAATGTCCGTAATACCGCCTGCAACATCATAGAAAGTTTTTTGTCCCAGTATTAACGATGTACCTAGTTACGGCAAGAAATGCACTGCGTGCTAATGGTTCATAAGCAACCGTACAGTGTGCTGTATTTTCTAAGATCCGCATTCAGACATTAGGAGAACATATGAAAATCTAAATATCTGTATTCGCAAAGAGCTCTATGAAATTCTCATATTAGATGGATGCTGCTTGATGAGATATATAGCACCATCTGCATCGGAAAACACATCAACAGGCTGCGATAAAGAGGGTGTTAGCAGCGTGAGCACTGCCACTCCTTTTCTTCTAAGGTATGTACACTCTAAGACAGAAAAAAAGAAAAACGACGCAGTATGAAAGAAATACCCAAACGGGACGGAAATTGTTAGATGTACTATACTTGTACTAATAAGCAAATTACTAGCGTTACAGGAAAGTAGGATGATTTATTCAAGAAAGCTCCACAAATTGAGCAAGTCAGTAACATATTGGTTCACCTCTGGCTCTAATGCTAGGATTATTCTGCTTGACATTGATTCATAGAGTTATTGGATGTCCTCCTAAGGGGCCGGCCGCGGTGGTCTAGCGGTTCTAGGCGCTCAGTCCGGAACCGCGCGACTGCTACGGTCGCAGGTTCGAATCATGCCTCGGGCATGGATGTGTGTGATGTCCTTACGTTAGTTAGGTTTAAGTAGTTCTAAGTTCTAAGGGACTGATGACCAAAGATGTTAAGTTCCATAGTGCTCAGAGCCATTTGTCCTCCTAAGGGATGTCGTGCTAAAATCTGTCCTCCTGAAAGATATCGTCGAGCGTTAGACAGTCAAAATCGCGAGGTGATTGACGGGCAGTGCGGTTAACGCTCCAGACTTTCTCCATTGGGGGAGAGATCCACCCTTGCTGGCCAAGATAGGGTTTGTAAAACACTAAGACAAGCGGTGGAAACGTCACGGTGTGCTGGCGGGCATTATCTTGCTGAAATGTGAACTCAGGATGGTCTGCCATGAAGGGCAACAAAACGGGAAGCAAAATATCGTCAAATGGCACATCACACCGTCACTCCCGGTGGTCGGATCGTATGGCGGGCGATAGTCTGGCTGGTATGCAACAGTTGTCTGGGATGTCTCCAGACACGTGTTCGTTAATCATGGGGACTCAGTTCAATGCAGAACAGGTCATAGATGACAACTGTACTCCAGTGAATGAGATTCCAGGCCGGATGCCTGTCTGGAGACGCCCCGTACAGCGGTGGGGTAGCAAACTGACTGCCCTCCGCCACACAGCCACACAACTAGTAGAGATGGTCCGGGTTGGCATTCATTTTCATAGCAGGACCCCTTCGGTTGTCATAAGAGACACCCATACAGCAAAACGGTATGTCGACGATGTTCTATGCCCCGTTTTGTTGCTCTTCGTGGCAAGCCACGCTGCACTTATATTTTAGCAAGATAATGCCCGCCCACACACTTTAGAGTTTCTACTGCTTGTTTTCGTGCTTGCAGTACCCTAACTTGGCCAGCAAACAATCGCTGTATCTGTTCCCAAGTAAGAGTGTTTGGAACATTCTCGGGGTTTTGATGATCTAACGCATCAGTTGCCAGGTTTTGTTTCGGTATCTCTCAGGACGACATCCAACAACTCTGACAATGAGTGTCAAGAACGAATAATTCATTGCATAATGGTCAGAGGTGCACCAGTAAGTTCACGCACTCATCGTACCGCTAACTGTCGTCTCCGACCTCGAAATGGGTGGGAATTAACTACGTAACGAAAGAGGCGGTTTTATTGACGACCTTTATGCTGCCCCCTGAGGCCTTTTCGTTTCGATTCTGGGCGGCGGTGTGTGTGAAATGTTTTCATCGGCCATTCATAAGAAAATCGAGGGATTTTAATGCTGGGCGCCACGATTCTGACCTTCATCGCAGAGGCGTCAAAAGGAGGAGTGAAACGTAGGTAAGAGGGACTCTCCTATAGTGTGACACTTCCACCGGGGCGTTGGGGAGAATTTTGGCGAAATTTGGTGCCAGGCTTATATCGTTAACCCAATTTGGACTTCATACGAACTTACGAGATCTGACTTTTTTCCCCGCATGTGTTGAAACTTGCTGTTTGAAGCTCCTCGAGACCGAGGGTGCCGTCGCAGGGGTCACGCTTTTGCACCATAACAAAGAAAGGTTGCAAGCACTTTTGACCCAAATTGCAAACTTATGGGAGACAATTACGGGGTTTCTTTAATTCTCTTACGCATTGTGACAACCATCTAATGAGGTTACAAACTGTCTGAAACCACAGGGCGGGTATAATTAAAGTGCAACCACTCAAACACATAGTTAAAATATGACAGTGACAGTTGGTAGATATACTAATGCGTTAATGCGGGACCAAATTACGCTGGAAAAAAATACTGTTTCAGCTTTGGCTACCAGGTGAAGCACTCGCTGTGAAGGCAGGTCAGGCGTATAGAAATGCTACCATATTCACTGAAGGGCCAAAGAAACTGGTATAGGCATATGTATTCAACCACCGAGATATGTAAATAGCCAGAATACGGCGCTGCGTTCGGCAACGCCTATATAAGACAAGAGTCTGGCGCAGTTGTTAGATCGGTTACTACTCCTACAATGGCGGCTATCAAGATTTAAGTGAGTCTGAACGTGGTGTTATAGTCGGCGCACGGGCGATGGGACACAGTACGTCTGAGATAGCGATGAAGTGGGGATTTTCCCGTACGACCATTTCACGAGTGTACCGTGAATATCAGAAATCCGGTAAAACATCAAACCTCCGACATCGCTACTGCTGGAAAAAGATACTGCAAGGACTGGACCAACGACGACTAAAGAGAATCGAGCAACGTGACACAATTGCAACCCTTCCGCAATTTCCAGTAGGATAATGCACCACCCTATACATACAGAATTGCCACAGAATGGCTCCAGAAACACTCATCTGATACTGGGCCACCAACAAGTGTCAGCGTGCGAACCATTCAACGAAACATCATCGATATGGGCTTTCAGAGCCAAATGCCTACTCGTGTACCCTCGATGACTGCACGACACAAAGCTTTACACCTAGCCTGGATCCGTGAACACCGACATTGGACTGTTGATGACTGGAAACATGTTGCCTGTTTGGACGAGTCTCGTGTCAAATTTTATCGAGCGGATGGGCATATACGGTTATGGAGAGAACCTCATGAATCCATGGACCCAGAATGTCAGCAGGGGACTGTTCAAGGTGTTGAAGGCCCTGTAATGGTGTGGGCGTATGCAGTTGAAGTGATAAGGGACGCCTGACACGTGTAGATACGGCTGTGACAGATGACAATTAAGTAAGCATCCTGTCTGATCACCTGCATCCATGCCTGTCCATTGTGCATTCCGACGACCTTGGCCAATTCCAGCAGGACAATGCGACACCCCACACTCCCCAGACATGAACATTATTGAGCATATCTGGGATGCCTTGCAACGTGCTGTGCTGAAGAGATCTCCACTCCGTCGCACTTTTTTCGGAATTATGGGCAGCCCTGCAGGATTCATGGTGTCAGTTCCCTCCAGCACTAGTTCAGACATTAGTCGAGTCCATGCCACGTCGTGTTGCGGCACTTGTGCGTGCTTTCGGGGGCCCTACACGATGTTAGGCAGGTGTACTAGTTTCTTTGGCTTTTCATCGTATAATAGATTACGAACGGGACGTAAACAGAAAAAGGTCAAACCAGTGATTTTACTATTAACCACCGCTTACAGAGTTTGTTCAGTATGAGCGCTGGAGACGTTGACGAGATGCTGCATCCGTAAAACGACGTGAACAACAGTTGTCGCAGAAGTTCCAGTGGAATCTAAGCAACGTGTTCCTGTGTAACGGCCTTCAGATCGGTTAGAGAGCTAATGAACGCATTCTTTTAGATATCCCCAGAGCCAAAAGTCAGATAGATTCAGACTAGGTGATTTTTGTGGCCATGCATCTGGTAAACGTCTCTAGATAACACGTTCGTGGAACGTTGCATGAAGCAGATCTTTCATTGGGGGAGCAAATGTAGGTGTTTCCCCATCATGCATGAAAACAGTATTTTTCACACTGTTGCATTCTTTCAAAGTAGGTCTCGATAGCGTGCAGACGTCAAAGTACATATGACAAGCGCTCTGCGTGTATTCTCTTCAAAGAGGAACCGATTGAGAATAAACGTGGTTGTGAATCCACAATATACAGCCACATACGGTGAGAGCAGTAACTCTTCGTGCACAGCAAGCGGTTTGACAGTACCCAAGATTCGGCAGTCCTGTGTATTCAGTGCACACTGTAGTGTAAAATCTGCCGCTTCATTCCATCAAATACTGCCCGGCCATACTTTACTAACTTCAAACCGTGCCAGAAACAGAAAGGCAAATTCGGGCCGTTGCTGCGGATCGTGAGGTTTCAGTTGCTGCACCGCGTGGATCTTGTACGCGTACGGGTGTAAAAGAGACCCCAAAACTTTCCGTACTGTTGACCTTGGAAAGGACAACTCTCGTGACACTGCACGAGCACTAGCACCTCCCGGGGCACGCGCTGCATGTTCAGGTACAGCAGCAGCAACCCCGTCAATTACTCTCACCGAGGTAGGACGCCTACCTCTTCCAGGTGCCTCACCAAGTTCACCCGTGCTTTCTAATTTCATTACCATCTTCTTGAAACCATTTAATGACATCCGGTCTCTCCTCATAACCTTCAGTCGACGATACTCTCTCACAGCAGTACTGTAATTGCTGCTCTTCACATAAAACAGTTTCACTAACAACGTACGTCCTCTCTTTTCGATAGCCACGCTGTTCACTCATATTGTAGCTTGTCAAACTGCAACCTGTTGGAAACAACTCGAATGAATTTGACCTCCGGCGTAAATCAGTTTCGCATTAACACATCAGCATATCTACCGAGTATTACAGCATCAGCTTATCTACCAAGTAATTATAGCTCACACTGGACGTCTGTGAATAGCTGTACTTTAATTATAACCACCTGATATATTCGACGTCGCTCATCACACGAAAGAAATAGTATGGAACTGTCGTATTCCTGCGCTCTAGTATGTAAGTCGCGACCCTCAACTCAAGCGGCAAAGTTTCTCCGAGTATGTCTTCGAGATATTTTCCGGGTGTGTTCCCTCAAAGCGTCATCGAGAGTTTGTCTGATAGAGTGTACCAGTTCCACTGCAGTGACAGCTACAGCTCCAGTCTTCGCAGCTCAGTCGTCCGAGGAGGATTCGTCGTTCTCGGACAGTACCTGCGCAGGACAGAGAATTGTGTTGCACACTGATTTTACCTATCCCCGGAGCTCGACTGTCATAGGCTAGGAATATTATTCAACGATCCCTCAAATTGAGTATCTGTGTATTACTGTGATTTAGGAACAGAACAATACTGATTTCTGTACATGTGCTTATAGTTATGTGTGGCTGATGTGAAGTTGGGACTAGCGTCCTTGTTTACACTGAAAGCAGCAGCAGCACGGCGTTTGTTGTCAGCGTATGCGATGGCGACAAAATCTAACTACATAATTGCTGACTCTAATTCTTCAAACCAAGACATACATTACAATTCTTGGGACCAGACTAGGCAGCACGAACGTACTGCGTGAATCAAAACCTGATCTATTTTACCACAAAATTGCACTTAGGCAACGACTGTATGTTGTCTGCAAAAGTTCGTATGAATTTTCAAAGTTTCAGCTACCTTTAGAAACACTCTGTATGAGGTGCACTGAACAACGAAGTACACAATTAGATCCAAAGGAAAGCGAAAACATCGATTTCATCCAGGGGTACTTATTTTACAATGTGAGACGGCATCCTGCCCAGGAAACTGTGTTAACCGACATGTAACTGTACAAATATGTCATTCACTTCAAGATGAAACTCGATTTACGTTACTATACAGCACGTCCTAGCGAAATAAAAATTTAATTGATACCAATGTCATATGTCTGCCTGATCTAGAACTTCTGTCGTTCGCTTTTATGGTCTTTTTTATTTTTTTTATTTTTGACCTTTGCCTTTTGCGGGCAAGTGCTCTACTATCCTTTTTTTTCTCAAAAAAAACCTCTTTTGTATGAAAATAAAAGACAACGTTCTGCATAAAATAACACAATATCCTTCGAAAACGTAAAACTTAAAAGGTAGCTATATTTCCGCAAAGGCCTTCCTTTTTTATTTTTTTTTATTTTTTGTTTTTTTTGTTTTTGTTAAACATATATGAGTATACAGTCTCACCATCAGCAACCCAAAGTTATTCATTTATTTATTTATTTTTTCCTTGGGAGAACACCGGAGAAAGAAAACAAATAGGCTGCAGATAGAGAGCTATGCGTGAAAAGGATAAACATGTGTAAGGAAAAAAAAAACTTAGAAGAGGAGGAGAAAAGAGAAGTGAAATAAAATAGGAATACTTTCCGCGCCATGCTCCACTTTGGCGCGCCAGCAGAACAAAATGCATTCTATCATTGACCATTAAAGGGGAACGTGGGATCGTCCAGTCTTGGCTGGCACGGGTCGTTGAGATTCCAGCTTTGAGGTGGGTTGGTGAAAATACTCTGTAAATAGTTCGCGAAAGTGGCCCGATAGCGTCGATGTTGGCGAAGGGTGTGGTGATGTACTTGGAGGAGTGTCCAAAAGTCCGCCGGATCGACGATGTCGTCCCGGAAGAGGTAGTTGACAGCCATGCCACTGATCCATGTGATGGCGTGCCACTTAGCCGATGGAAAATAGGTCGTATCGGGATATATCATCATGGCAGGAGAAACGTGATGTGGTGGTACTCGGAGGTAGAAAGCCACAATCTTCTGTACGAGGGTCCAGACAGCTGCTGCTGGCCCACACTCAAGACGATGTAAATCTGTATCTTCGACATTGCACTTGAGGCAGAGGGGTGAGTCCACAAGTGAGATGCAATGCAGTTTCTGTCTTGTAGTATACTTGCCGTTGACGAGAAGGTACCACATAGAGGTGGTGTCAGTAGTGTGATATGGTTGGTGGATCGTTTTCCAAACTGTAGGCCATGAAACCTGGGGGTGATGTGTTTCGACGGGGTTGCGGGGTGGAGACTTTCGGAGAAGGCAATAGATGTCGCGGGTGGTCGTCTTCCTGGTCCTGGGGAGCTCGGTGCATATGTAGCTGTACTCCAAAAAGAAACGGCCGATTTGTGACATCGGAGGTGGGATGTGTGCCAGAGACGTCGGTGGGCGTCTCGAAACAGGTGCGAGCTCGGTGATCAACATTCCAGTAAAACTAGCATTTTGACTTTTCCGTAACCGGAGCATAGTATTGGTGTAAAGTGCCGTAGTCCGGGCTCTCACATTAACCAGATCGAGGCCACCTCCCGCTGCGGTAAGGTGAGAGCTTCATACTGGTCTTTGAAGATGTGTCCAGAACAAATAAAATAGCTGAAAGCCACCTGTAATCTGGCCGCCATTGTCGCAGTGATGGGCAGAATCTGCGCTATATGGGGTATCCGGGCTGCCAGATGGGTATTGACGAAGGTGACTCTCTGGCACATATTCAGCGGGCGTAGTATGTGATTTTGTATGTTGGCCCGGATGCGTTGCAGTAGCGCCCGAAAATTGATCGCCGAGGTGCGGCGAATGTCTCGCTTGTACACTAATCCGAGACAACGAAGGGTGTCCACCAGTTGAAACGGGACTACGCTGTCTGCGGGAACGCCGCAGCCGATCTTCATGGCGCATGATTTTGCGACGTTCATAGCGCTCCCTGCCCCTGCACTGTAACGGGTACTCCACTGCATCGCAGCTTGTACGTCGGCCGCTGAACGTACGACGAAGGCCAAGTCGTCCGCGTAAGCTCGGCAGCGGAACATACGATCCCGGAGTGGAACACCTGTCAAACGGCGCCGTAATCCGCAAATGAGTGGTTCCATCGCAATGTGCATAAAGCACCGTCGACAAAGGGCAACCCTACCGTACTGAGCGTTCAATCCGTATAGGTTCTGCAAGTCTGCCGTTGACGAGAAGTCTGAACGTTGCTCCACGAAGGAGCCACACAATCACTTGCGTGAACGTCGGGGGAATTGCCATTCGGTCCATCACGGCGTTGAGGAATGCATGATTGACGCGGTCAAACGCTTGTTTGAAGTCGATGGAGATTAAAGCGCCTGGCAGTCGCGAGTGTGTTGCCACAGCGATCACATCTCGATATTCACTGAGGGCTGTCTGTATATTACGATCGCCGCCTAAGGATGTTTGTTCGTGGGAAACAATATCTCGTAAGACATGTTTGAGTCGCACTGCTAGAAGGCGTGTAAAAATCTTGAAGTCGGAATTGAGTAACGTGATCGGCCGATAACTGTCGAGTCGTGTTCCCCCTGCGGGTTTCGGGACTGGTACAAGTAAGCCTTCCATGAACATTGGTGGCGAGTTCGCCGCGACGGACAAAAGTTCCCAGTACATGTCCCTCCATCGTGGCAACATCAAATCTTGGAAGGTTCTGTAAAATTCGAGAGGTAAACCATCCGGCCCGGGAGATCGATTCAGAGACCCTTTGGCCACAGTGCCTTGGACGTCGTCGGTGTTCAGAAGTCAGGAGGGTTGCAGCTGCTGCATTTAGAGTACCAAGTGTCTCCTGGGCAACCTCAGCAATGGCCTCTGCACCGGCAGGTACTTCTTGATAGAAAAGTCTATAGTGCGTTGTGAATGCATCCGCAATGGTAGCTTGCGAAGTCAGCCGTGGTCCATCAGGTAGGTCTAAAGTTGTCATTAAAGCCTGTCGGCGTCGACGAACATTTTGAACAATGTGATGCATAGAAGGTTCTTCACCGTTAATCCTATCTTGGGTGCGTGCTCGTACAATGGCTCCCTCTAGACGGCATCTGGTCAAGGTTAAAATCTTCGCCTTGATGCGTTGAGCTTCTTTTAGACGATCTGGGGATGGAGGATGATCCATGAGTTCACGTAGAGCGCTATAGTAAAAATCAGTTGTGTGATGATTCCACCTGGCTTTGGCTCTGCCATAGTGTGTCAATGTGCGTCGGATGGCCGGTTTGACGCACAGCAGCCACCACTGCAGTGTGGTCTCGTAACGCATAATGCGTTGAACACAGGTGTGCCACGTGTCGGTGACCTGTTGTCGACATTCAGGGTCCCGCAGTAGCGTGACATTGAGTTTCCAAGGTCCTGCACTGCGCCATATAGGTTGTCGCCGTAGATTCATGGTACAGATGTAGATGTCATGATCCGAAAAGGCAGACGGCCAACGTTCCGCGTCGAGGAGAACTGATTTTAGAGCGTCAGAGATGTATATTCTATCAAGTCGGCTGGCGGAGTGGCTCGTGATGTGTGTATACCCCGGGCGGTCACCGTGTACCACTCGCCAAGTGTCGAGGAGACGAAGGCGGCGGACGAGGAAGCGAAGTTCCGGACATGTGGTGGAATGGGGGTATTGGTCCGTGCACTCGAGAACACAGTTGAAATCTCCACCTACAATGAGATGATCGTATCGACCGAGGAATAAATGCGTGATGTCTTCTGCGTAGAACTGGGAGCGATCCCTCCGTTTATCAATGCCCGATGGGGCGTAGAGATTTATGATTTTGACTCCTTCAACTGTTATGGCCACCCCTCGCGCCGTTGGGAGGTATGCGACATCGGAAACTGCAATCCCTTCTCGTAGGAGGATGGCTGCGCCTGTGTGTTCCATAGCTGTAGGGGCGGCGTACGTCTCATGTCCATAACACCCAGTCCAAGTTGCTGTCCTCAGTTCTTGTAACAGGGCGATGTCGCTGTCCGCTGCTCTTAGCGTGTCACGGAGCAGTTGAAGTTTAACGTGGAAGCCGATGTTATTAGTATTGATAGTAGCTATTCTACATCTACACCTACATCTACATTTATACTTCGCAAGCCACCCAACGGTGTGTGGCGGAGGGCACTTTACGTGCCACTGTCATTACCTCCCTTTCCTGTTCCAGTAGCGTATGGTTCGCGGGAAGAACGACTGTCTGAAAGCCTCCGTGCGCGCTCTAATCTCTCTAATTTTACATTCGTGATCTCCTCGGGAGGTATAAGTATGGGGAAGCAATATATTCGATACCTCATCCAGAAACGCACCCTCTCGAAACCTGGCGAGCAAGCTACACCGCGATGCAGAGCGCCTCTCTTGCAGAGTCTGCCACTTGAGTTTATTAAACATCTCCGTAACGCTATCACGGTTACCAAATAAACCTGTGACGAAACGCGCCGCTCTTCTTTGGATTTTCTCTAACTCCTCCGTCAGACCGATCTGGTACGGATCCCACACTGATGAGCAATACTCAAGTATAGGTCGAACGAGTGTTTTGTAAGCCACCTCCTTTGTTGATGGACTACATTTTCTAAGCACTCTCCCAATGAATCTCAACCTAGTACCCGCCTTACCAACAATTAATTTTATATGATCATTCCACTTCAAATCGTTCCGCACGCATACACCCAGATGTTTTACAGAAGTAACTGCTACCAGTGTTTGTTCCGCTATCATACAATCATACAATAAAGGATCCTTCTTTCTATGTATTCGCAATACATTACATTTGTCTATGTTAAGGGTCAGTTGCCACTCCCTGCACCAAGTGCGTATCCGCTGCAGATCTTCCTGCATTTCGCTACAATTTTCTAATGCTGCAACTTCTCTGTATACTACAGCATCATCCGCGAAAAGCCGCATGGAACTTCCGACACTATCTACTAGGTCATTTATATATATTGTGAAAAGCAATGGTCCCATAACACTCCCCTGTCGCACGCCAGAGGTTACTTTAACGTCTGTAGACGTCTCTCCATTGATAACAACATGCTGGTCTGATATTCCGTAGGCTCTTACTTTGTTTATCAGGCGACAGTGCGGAACTGTATCGAACGCCTTCCGGAAGTCAAGAAAAATAGCATCTACCTGGGAGCCTGTATCTAATATTTTCTGGGTCTCATGAACAAATAAAGCGAGTTGGGTCTCACACGATCGCTGTTTCCGGAATCCATGTTGATTCCTACATAGTAGATTCTGGGTTTCCAAAAACGACATGATACTCGAGCAAAAAACATGTTCTAAAATTCTGCAACAGATCGACGTCAGAGATATAGGTCTATAGTTTTTCGCATCTGCTCGACGACCCTTCTTGAAGACTGGGACTATCTGTGCTCTTTTCCAATCATTTGGAACCTTCCGTTCCTCTAGAGACTTGCGGTACACGGCTGTTAGAAGGGGGGGCAAGTTCTTTCGCGTACTCTGTGTAGAATCGAATTGGTATCCCGTCAGGTCCAGTGGACTTTCCTCTATTGAGTGATTCCAGTTGCTTTTCTATTCCTTGGACACTTATTTCGATGTCAGTCATTTTTTTGTTTGTGCGAGGATTTAGAGAAGGAACTGCAGTGCGGTCTTCCTCTGTGAAATAGCTTTGGAAAAAGGTGTTTAGTATTTCAGCTTTACGCGTGTCATCCTCTGTTTCAATGCCATCATCATCCCGTAGTGTCTGGATATGCTGTTTCGAGCCACTTACTGATTTAACGTAAGACCAGAACTTCCTAGGATTTTCTGTCAAGTCGGTACATAGAATTTTACTTTCGAATTCACTGAACGCTTCACGCATAGCCCTCCTTACGCTAACTTTGACATCGTTTAGCTTCTGCTTATCTGAGAGGTTTTGGCTGCGTTTAAACTTGGAGTGGAGCTCTCTTCGCTTTCGCAGTAGTTTCCTTACTTTGTTGTTGTACCACGGTGGGTTTTTCCCGTCCCTCACAGTTTTACTCGGCACGTACCTGTCTAAAACGCATTTTACGATTGCCTTGAACTTTTTCCATAAACACTCAACATTGTCAGTGTCGGAACAGAAATTTTCGTTTTGATCTGTTAGGTAGTCTGAAATCTGCCTTCTATTACTCTTGCTAAACAGATAAACCTTCCTCCCTTTTTTTATATTCCTATTAACTTCCATATTCAGGGATGCTGCAACGGCCTTATGATCACTGATTCCCTGTTCTGTACATACAGAGTCGAAAAGTTCGGGTCTGTTTGTTATCAGTAGGTCCAAGATGTTATCTCCACGAGTCGGTTCTCTGTTTAATTGCTCGAGGTAATTTTCGGATAGTGCACTCAGTATAATGTCACTCGATGCTCTGTCCCTACCACCCGATATAAACATCTGAGTGTCCCAGTCTATATCTGGTAAATTGAAATCTCCACCTAAGACTATAACATGCTGAGAAAATTTATGTGAAATGTATTCCAAATTTTCTCTTAGTTGTTCTGCCACTAATGCTGCTGAGTCGGGAGGTCGGTAAAAGGAGCCAATTATTAACCTAGTTCGGTTGTTTAGTGTAACCTCCACCCATAATACTTCACAGGAACTATCCACTTCTATTTCACTACAGGATAAACTACTACTAACACCGACGAACACTCCACCACCGGTTGCATGCAATCTGTCCTTTCTAAACACCGTCTGTACCTTTGTAAAAATTTCGGCAGAATTTATCTCTGGCTTAAGCCAGCTTTCTGTACCTATAACGATTTCAGCTTCGGTGCTTTCTATCAGCGCTTGAAGTTCTGGTACTTTACCAACGCAGCTTCGACAGTTGACAATTACAATACCGATTGCTGCTTGGTCCCCGCATGTCCTGACTTTGCCCCGCAGCCGTTGAGGCTGTTGCCCTTTCTGTACTTACCCAAGGCCATCTAACCTAAAAAACCGCCCAGCCCACGCCACACAACCCCTGCTACCCGTGTAGCCGCTTGTTGCGTGTAGTGGACTCCTGACCTATCCAGCGGAACCCGAAACCCCACCACCCTATGGCGCAAGTCGAGGAATCTGCAGCCCACACGGTCGCAGAACCGTCTCAGCCTCTGATTCAGACCCTCCACTCGGCTCTGTACCAAAGGTCCGCAGTCAGTCCTGTCGACGATGCTGCAGACGGTGAGCTCTGCTTTCATCCCGCTAGCGAGACTGGCAGTCTTCACCAAATCAGATAGCCGCCGGAAGCCAGAGAGGATTTCCTCCGATCCATAGCGACACACATCATTGGTGCCGACATGAGCGACCACCTGCAGATGGGTGCACCCTGTACCCTTCATGGCATCCGGAAGGACCCTTTCCACATCTGGAATGACTCCCCCCGGTATGCACACGGAGTGCACATTGGTTTTCTTCCCCTCTCTTGCTGCCATTTCCCTGAGGGGCCCCATTACGCGCCTGACTTTGGAGCTCCCAACTACCAGTAAGCCCACCCTCTGCGACTGCCCGGATCTTGCAGACTGAGGGGCAACCTCTGGAACAGGACAAGCAGCCATGTCAGGCCGAAGATCAGTATCAACCTGAGACAGAGCCTGAAACCGGTTCGTCAGGCAAACTGGAGAGGCTTTCCGTTCAGCCCTCCGGAATGTCTTTCGCCCCCTGCCACACCTTGAGACGACCTCCCACTCTACCACAGGTGAGGGATCAGCCTCAATGCGGGCAGTATCCCGGGCAACCACAGTCCGATCAGGGGATGCGTGGGACGAGCTGGCCGTCCCCGACAAACCCCCATCCGGACCCCCACAGTGATGCCCATTGGCAACAGCCTCAAGCTGTGTGACCGAAGCCAACACTGCCTGAAGCTGGGAGCGAAGGGATGCCAACTCAGCCTGCATCCGAACACAGCAGTTGCAGTCCCTATCCATGCTAAAAACTGTTTTGCAAAGAACGTCTGAACTAATCTACAGAGAGCGCAAACAAATCAACAAAATTTAAACGGTTATTAAAATACAAGATTGCCTAATAAACGCAATAATGCTGCTACTTGCGCACTGCTGACACTGCTCGGCGGCGGAAGGAGACTACGCGAATTTACACTATTCAGGTACTAAAACGCGATGCTACACTCTCAAATACTATAATACGCCAGAAATTTATGAATTAAACAATGCAAGTACCAAAAACACGCAAAGAAATTAAGAATTAAACTATGTAACAAATGAGTGAGCTAGGAGTATACGACTTCCTGCTGCAGCTCCTATCCAACGGCGGCAGGGAGCACACTGACTGTGATCAACCGACACTGGCCGTTCAAAACAAAAACAGAAGACAAACGACTACGCGAATTTACACTATTCAAGTACTAAAACGCGATGCTACAGCTCTAAAATACTATAATACGCCCGAAATTTATGAATTAAACAATGCAAGTACCAAAAACATGCAAAGAAATTAAGAATTAAACTATGTAACAAATGAGTGAGCTAGGAGTATACGACTTGCTGCTCAGCTGCTTATCCAACGGCGGCAGGGATGGGAGATCCGCGCTGCCGATACTGTCGTAGCTGGTGAAGATTGTCGTGGTGGATGCTGGAAGTCCATAGAAGTCGCAGGAGTCGCCGTAGAAACTTCCCCCATTTTAGTGTTGGTCTAACGGAGGAACAGATCTCATTTCCTCATCAGATGGAGGTGGGAAATCCGTGTCATCCGCCCATGAAAAGTGTCCGACAGGTTTGACATCGGCGAGAGGTGGCAGCGCTGGCCGAGTCGGCTCAATTGCATTGGTGACAACAGGCGTGCTATGTTCCATGGCTTCTGGGCGCAGGGCGTGCGCACGATTCTGTTGGACGGTTCACCGTCTTGTGGATGACGCGTCTCCGTGGCGGAGGAGAAAGGGTTATCGTGTTCTCCGTCAGAGTGATGTGGCATCTCTTCGTCCTGCGAAGGGGGCTCAATGGTCGATTCTGATGTCTTGCGGCGTTTTTTTCGTCGTTTGGGTGACTTCTGCGTACGGCAATGAGTTTCGGTGTCTGAGGAAGGAAGAGATTCACGTCGTTCTGGTACAAAAGCCGCGGGTGCTATGATACGGTCGTCATTCTCCAGAACTGTCTCATCGGTATCCTTGTGATCTTCTAGCGTGGGTGTGTCCGGCTGTTGGACATGTTCACGGGCGGCATCGCCCGTGTCAAGGCGCTGGGACGCCTCCGGGTGTATCGGACCAGAGAGACGCTCGTGAACGGCGCCTTGTGAGGGCTGGACGTGCAGCGTCGCCGCATAGGTGACTGGAAGGGTGGTCGTGGTTCTGTCGGTGTTCGTATCGTCGTGGCTTAGTTGTGTGATGTGGCGTTGCAGGCATTCATTACGGACGTGGCCTTCTTTGCCACAACCGGAACATGTTCGAGGTTGTCCGTCGTAAATGACCACCGCACGGCAGCCGCCGATAGAAATGTACGATGGAACGTGCCGTTTGAGATCGATTCGGACTTGTCTCACACCATTAAGCACCGGATACGTCGTAAACTGTGCCCAAGTCTCGGCTACGTGGCTCTGGACTTTTCCGAACGGGCTTAGCGCCGCGATGCCTTCATCTTCATTCACCTCGAAAGGCAGTTTGAACACACGGATCGTCCGAAGGCCAAGTCCTGCATGGTCGACATCCACAGGCCCGACGTTTCCGTCGGAGTGCCGAAATTTTAGTCCATGTCGCGTCCTTTCAATAATCTCGTTGCAGGCAGCGTCGGAAGTCATATTCACATAAACGACACTGCTAATGATCATTAGGTGTATGCCGATGAGTTCGTCACAGAGGATCTTCACGTCTTCGCGTAGGAAACGTTCGACGGCCAGTGCTTTGGGTCGTGCGTATTCATTTGAGAAGGTGAACTTAAGAGTGTTCTTCCTGTAAGAGTTGGCCATTAGAGCTTGTTCGACGCAGAAGCGCTGTGACGAGGAAGTAAACAAAACACGGCCGGTCGAAGTGGCCGAGCGGTTAAAGGCGCTACAGTCTGGAACCGCACGACCGCTACGGTCGCAGGTTCGAATCCTGCCTCGGGCATGGATGTGTGTGATGTCCTTAGGTTAGTTAGGTTTAAGTAGTTCTAAGTTCTAGGGAACTTATGACCACAGCAGTTGAGTTCCATAGTGCTCAGAGCCATTTGAACCATTTTGAAACAAAACACACCGCGCGCGCAGCGGCGTGGACGGCCGAGCGCGGTGCGCACTGCTGCCCTGCCGAACGCAGACTGTTGGTTCAAATGGCTCTGAGCACTATGGGACTTAACATCTATGGTCATCAGTCTCCTAGAACTTAGAACTATTTAAACCTAACTAACCTAAGGACATCACACAACACCCAGTCATCACGAGGCAGAGAAAATCCCTGACCCCGCCGGGAATCGAACCCGGGAACCCGGGCGTGGGAAGCGAGAACGCTACCGCACGACCACGAGCTGCGGACTGTTCACTTTTCCTAGCTTCCTGCCCACAAAGAGTGGAAAAAACTGCAATGGCTCACACTGTTACACTAGCGGTGTTAGCGACCTAGCTTATTCCACCAAGACAGTACATCTGACAACCTGTAGTGCATATCAGGAAAACCTTTTAACTAAATACCAGTACTTCACTAATAGTTCTATAAATAATCATAGAACAAGAGCAACTTTCGATTTATATTTACCCATAGAAAACACACAGAAAACTCAAAATAACATTCTACATCTTGGGGTAAAATTGTATAATAATTGGCAAAGGAGCTGAAAAAAAGGTTATTAAAATACATCTGCTTAAAATGGCAGCTAAAAGGCTTTTCATAAATAATGCACACTACACAATTAAAGATAACTTAAAACGAACTTCTCATCCTGGCCTTGGAGGCCCATGGGATGTCTATCGGCTGCCGTATCGCCGTTCGCCTTGTAGAGTCACGTGGATGCGGTATGGAGGGACATGGGGCCAGCACACCGCTCTCCTGGCCGTTTTGCAGACATTCCACGCCGGGTAGCAATCACTACTCGGTCGAGTAGTTCCTCAGTTCGCATCACGAGACTGAGTGCACCCCGTACCAGTCCCAAGAAGGAAAAATCCTTGGCTGTACTGGGCAATGAACCCGGTTCTTCCGCGCGGCAGGCGTCTATGCTGAGAAGAATTTTTTTGTTGATCTCATTTTCTTCGTATTGTTAGTTGCATTTCTTCTGGGTGGACGTGCAATGATACCCGTTCAAGATCATCACTGATTCATTCACTCAGTTGTTTATAACAGAGGGCGGCTAACCCTCCGACCGAACGCTCTGAGCTGCAATGCTAGTACCACTCAGCTACGAAGGCGGACGGTTAAATATTACTTAGAGGACTCAAAGTAGTGGGTAGTGATGTAAGAGGATAATTACTACACTTTCTCACATTTCAATACATGATCATGGTTTACTGTTTCCACACGGAAACCATGAATCGAGATGCCAAATGCATAATGGTAAATCCCGCTGACGCAGTTTTTCAGGTGGACTGGGGAGCATGCTTGAATATGACAGGAACGGAATTTGGAGGTTAATGTAAGGAGCACAGCACCGTATTCACCGTCCAGGAGTCATCAGCGGCTGTCCTCATTGTGTGCGGGAATTAAGACCAGATCTTTGTTTTATATTTCACGTTACCTAAAACAAATGATGTGTAAATCAAGGAACATTACATAACAGGGCCTTAACGAATGATGTGGTGGAGCTGCTAAAACAGTGATCTGTTAGTCTGTCCGGCCGCCCTGAGTTAAGTTTTCCGTTGTTTTCCTAGATCACTAAAGCAAATACCGGGATGGTTCCTTGATCTAGGCCACGGCCGACCATATGATCTATCCTCGTACACGTCGATCCTCGTAAATCATGTTGTGGATATTGTGTTTCTTGTATTTTGACTTACTGATCTGCATTGTTTTACCTTGACAACTCCTATCTCATTATAAGATCACCGTTGTAAGAATAAAGATAAATAAATAATTAAATAAATAAATAAATAAATTGCCTCAATATTCGTACTTACACTCTGTCCTGTCCAAACCCTTAACATTCCAATCCCTCAGAATAGAAAAATCGTATCCCAAAACACACTCAGTTCTAAATGTACCCCAAAAGTAAAACTGGCCCATGAATCCACACTTAAAAAATACAGCATAGAGGGTACGGACGGATCTGCAATTACACCCCTATCAAAAACAAACCTTTTGGTAGCATGATTTTAAACCCAGAGTTCAGTAACGTAAGTGGAGTATCTAGCACAATACAGCAATGCCAAACTACCATCGTTTTGCGCTGTTAATGAAGGATGTCATTTTCAACTGTGATGGGGTTTTCAGTTGCCGCAGTAGCCATTCTTGTAATGATGAATTACCACAGACAAAGTATGGCTCGCCAGCAAAATATTCTCTGCGAACCTTACTTGCTGCCACCACAGGCGATTTCGGCACGTTATCTGGTATTCACGTGAGATGCGCTGCCACAATTATTGCAGAATATATACATGCTGTTATACGTGAGAGGAAATTATTTCAGCTGGTGATCTATTCCAATTAGATATTAATTATCGTGAGCAGATTTTCTCATCGTTGGATATGTTCTAACGTGATTGTATGAAGACTTTGGTGCATTAAACCACAATAGACCAGAAAAAAATCTGATTCACAGCTCTCTTTCTCATTGAGCACCAGATAACACGGGTAACCGTTGCAAAACAGGCCGTTCCGTTGTAATTCTTTATCAGTTCTTTTGGCCAGTTTCAACTTTAGGCAGTCGCCAAGCGCATAGATAGATATATACACGGAGGCGAAAAAGTGACAAGACACACATATACAGATAGGATGCACGTATACAAATGGCAGCAGTATCGCATACGCAAGGTATAATAGGGCTGTGCATCTGCGGAGCTGTCATTCGTACTCAGATGATACATATGAAAAGGTGTCCTCCGTGATTATGGCTGCACGACCCGAAGCAGCAGACATTGGAGGGAGAATGGTAGTTGGAGCTTGATGCGTTAGACCTTTCACTTCGGAAATCGTTAGGGAATTCAATATTCCGACATCTACAGTGTCAATAGTATCCGAGAACACCAAATTTCAGGCATTACCACAATGCAGAGGCCGATGGCCTTCACTTAACGACCGAGAGCACTAACTTTTGCATACAGTTGTCAGTGCTAACAGACAATCAACACTGCGTGAAAGAATCTCAGAAATGAATGAGAGACGTACAACGAACGTATCCGTTAGGAAAGTGCGGTGGAATTTGGCGTTAATGGCCTGTGGCAGCAGACGGCCGACACGAGTGCCTTTGCTAACAGCAGGAAATCGCCTACAGCGCCTCCTGGACTCGTGATCAAATCGATTGGACGCTAGACGACTGTAAAACCATGGTCTGGTTAGATGCGTCCCAATTTCAGTTGGTAAGAGCTGATGGCAGGGTTCGATTGTGGCGCAGACCCCACGAAGCCATGGACCCAAGTGGGCAATAAGGACATGGAATCGACTGGGGTCTCTGGAACAGCTGAACTGACGATTGATTGGAAATGTTTATGTTTGTCTGCTTGGAGACCATTTTCAGCCATTCATGGAATTCATGTTCATAAGCAATGATGGAATTTTTATGGCTGACAATGCTCCATGTCACTGGACACAGTTGCTCGTTGAAGAACATTCTGGACAATTCGAGCGAATGTTTTGGTCATCCATATCACACGACATGGAACATAATCGAGAGGTCAGTTCGTGCACAAAATTCTGCTTCGGTAACACTTTCGCAATTATGGGCAGCAGTAGAAAAAGCATGTTTGAATATTTACGCAGGGGACTTCCAACGGCTTGCTGAGTCCATATCACGTCGAACTGCAGCACTACACCGGCAAAAGGAGGTCAGACAAGATATTTCGAGGTATCCCATGATCTTTGCCACGCCTATGTGGGCACTTTTTAAAAACTCATTTGCGAAACAAGTCTAACTTGGCACGGCCATAAGTGGCCAAAAAGTCGAACCAAGTAACATGTAATGATTTTTGATGCGTACCTTTTACATTGATGTATCCACGTCCATGTGTGCGCTTAGCAGTAATGAAAGTACAAACTGGTCAGAAGAGCTGAAAAAGCGTTCAACCGAACAGGTGTATGCAAATGGTTATATCTGACCCGACAAGCACTCATCAGGTGAAAGTGTGTACCAGTTCTTTCTTTCTTTGTCTCTTTTACTGCCTGTTGTGATGTTTGCGGTGAGGTAGGCAGCCGTCACAAAATGGCTCTGAGCACTATGGGACTTAACTTCTAAGGTCATCAGTCCGCTAGAACTTAGAACTACTTAAACCTAACTAACCTAAGGACATCACACACATCCATGCCCGAGGCAGGATTCGAACCTGCGACCGTAACGGTCGCGCGGTTCCAGACTGTAGCGCCTAGAACGGCTCGGCCACCAAGACCGGCAGGCAGCCGTCAATTTCATAGCTTAGAGGTTACGAGGTTAAGTAGCTGTCGTAAGGGGCATCGAAATATTAATTTCTGCCCATTATATCCACATCTCAAAGCACTGTTTAGGATTTTGTACCATCTTTGTAATTTTGACGCAGAAATTTCGGAGCGCTATGTCTAACTAACTATAACTCTGATAGCTTCACACCGCATGAACACAGGCACACAGTGGCAGTGCATCCCATAAGAATAAGCTGGTCGTGCTGACCGTGTCTAGCCAGCGGTCGCCGCGATGTCCCCCATCCGCCTCCACCGCTGCCGCCGCCGCCGCCGCCGCCGCCGCCTCCAGCGACCGACCACTGAGTGCTGTGGCGGGGCGGTCGTCCTCTTATAGGAGAGCCGCTGCCTCCTGGGCCACTAGCGGTAATGGCCGGCGCTGGTTTAATCAAGAGAGCGTCGCTTCTGGCACTGATTCTCAGCATTTTATGCTGGGGTGCTCATGCAGCACGGCAAGAACGGGATCCCCACCGTGTTACACTTCTGCTGGATGGATTAATCAACGGTTTCTGTCTGCAAATGGATCCAAGTATTCTAATCAAAATTTTATAGTACGCAATATAGTCAGCCAATTATATGTCTCCCCGGCTTCCCAACCCCTTCTTCATTCGACAGCTAATACGTCGCCTAGAAACATTCTCATTATGTTTAACAAAATAAATTAAGATATTTCCATCCATATCCACTTTAATAAGAGGAGACAACGAATATCAAATGGTTTATTAAAATGAACATCTAATTTCTTCTAATACATTGGCAGCTATCATTTTAATTGCGTCCTTGTTCTGGCAAGACTAAACGGCTACACTAATTATACTTTTCTATTTTTTGTCCGACGTCGAGATTGTTTGTGTGAAATTTTGTTCCCGAATTAAGGCATGCAAAAGATAATTGGATAATGCTTGCTACATGTTCGAATATGCTGCCTTACAGTTCGTAATTTTGTAAATTTAATTACTGACACGGCGAAAGTCACGGTGCAGTAACTTAATAAGCAGTTAAAATCAAATAGTTTAGATAACTATTGTGCGGCATTGTCAAGACGGCAAAGTCGTGTGACTAGAGCCTCCCGTCGGGTAGACCGTTCGCCGGGTGCAAGTCTTTCTATATGACGCCTCTTCGGCGACTTGCGCGTCTATGGTGGTGAAATGATGATGATTAGGACAACACAACACCCAGTCCCTGAGCGGAGAAAATATGCGACCCAGCCGGGAATCGAATCCGGGCCCTTAGGATTGACATTCAGTCGCGCTGACCACGCAGCTACCAGGGGCGGGCACTGCATGTAATAATGCTTCTAAATTCCTAGAAAATAACACCACACTATGGGAACATATATTTTGGACAGGAAGTTAAATACGTCGTTCGTATCACAGTTACGTTTAGATGGGGCTTCTTATACAATTAAGTACCAAATACACAGGCAGAAAAGGAATAGTGTTAGGTCATGAAGCACCACTCCCGTACTTATCAAACTTTCTGGAGATGTTCAACATATAACGGGGACTGAATGACTAAACTTTCATTTCAATTGATGTCTATAATGAACGTCAGTATGAAGTGGGTCCCCACTCTTAAGTGCATTGCAGCACGGAAGCAAACAGAATCCCAATTTCTTACCACGCCTGCAGCATACGTTGTGTTTCTTCATGACGTCTGCTGGATGGAATCTGGTATGAAAGTAAATGTCTTTCCATCACATCCCATGACTACTCTTTTTCGCTCACTGTTGCCCTAAACCCATCTCGTCAAGCAGTCATTTCATTTCTGCCAACCGTCCCTCCGACCCGTTGGTCGACCTTTCTCAAGTCCGAAAGATAAACTGGTCATTCACGTCTTCCCGGCTTGCTATGTTTTCCTTGTTGTAATAGTCGCTATCATATACTCACAACATTTTTCATGGCCTTTATCTTTACTGAAGATAAGCCGACGTAAAAATGAAATTTAATCATCATACGCCACAGGCATGTTTATACCCGAGAACCAGTTGGTCTTCTTTCGATCACGGTACTCTTAGTGAAACATCTTCCGTACCCATCAGTGTATGTATAGTCTGAAATCCAAATTGCTTGAAATAGCGTTAAGAATTTAAAATTTTCTGTTAGCTTGGTTCCGAATTACAAGAAAACCCACATCACAGATAGCAGCAAAAATTTTCCTTTGTTTTCTCAGATATGTCACTGATCGAGTTAACAGTATTATTTCAAATATTCATCTCTAGTTGATGAGAATGGTTAATGTGAAGTCGTCAAACCCAGACGCAGGCTATATAATGCACAATTTTCATGATCACCAGAACGTACAGTAACGCATAACTTGAGCCTTGAGGCAGTAAGATATTACTTATTGGATATAATTCAAAGTATAAGCAATTCATTTCTTGTTATTGATAAAAATATTGATATTATGATAAGCACACAGCCAAATTTTGCTGCAAGTTATCTGACGTTAACCGTATTTCTTTAAGCTCTTACAACAAGTATTTTCTAAAGATTCTGTCTATTTTTATCAAATTTAATTTGTGATAAAGGTGTGAAATATTCCTTAATGGTAGACCTAATCTGAATTTTAGTTAAAACTGGTGACGCCATAATTAATGAACATGCTAACTTCCTTTTAATATGTAAATGAATAGGGTGATATACAAGGACAATTCGTAAAGTAAGGTCCAAATGCTCGCGAAATGGAAAACACAGTGAAAATCAACAATTGGCTACACATTCCAGCTACTTGTCTAGATAATCGCTGCTCTGACTGAACATTTGTCGTAGCATTGTACCTACTTTTCAATATCGTCGTCATTGAAGGCAGCCATCTGCGCTTTCTGTCAACTCTCTACGCCGATCTGCAGCTTGTTGTCTGTGCAAAAATGTTGTCTTCATAGCCAGCGCTTAATGTAAGCAGAAATGAAAATCAGACGGAGCCAAATCCGGATTGTATGGGGGGTGATCAAACAATTCCCATCGAAAACGCTGCAGGAGTGTCCTTATTGCCGCTGCACGGTGCAGCCGAGAATTGGCATGAAGAAGGAAATGCATAACAGTTACGTTGCGTGGACTGCATGAAGTCAGGCGAAATCTCTCATAGGCACTCGTACTTAACGGGAAACACTATTTTCTAGGCATCCTTAAGTGCGCACTGTGCGCTCAGAACTGAAAAGAGTGGCGTGATGTTATCAACGGGCACACTTAGAGACACTGTCGAACACGTCTATGCAAAGTTTCATCGGATTTTCACTGTGGTTTCCATTTCGCGATCAATCGGATCTTACTTTCCCAATAGTCGTCGTATTGGCCAGTTAATAAATTAAATGAATGAGGAAAACTTCAGAAGACTTAGAGGAGGCGATATACGAATGTAAAGAAAAAGTAGATGAAAACTCTCTCTTTTAATTACAAGGTAGACGAAGTGAAAGAAGTAAGAGTACACGAGATGCCGAAGTGAGGATTACTACATGGACACATTAATAGTGATGAAGAAAGTGATTTAATGAGGTTCCCGAAAATGTATTGGTTGAACAGAGTATTGCATGGAAGTAAAACCTATCAGTGAGAAAATCATTTAGAAGAAAATGGAAGCATCTGTATTTTGTCACTGTAGAACAATGTTAAAACGTAAGATAGTAAATGAAATAGTAACTGAGGATTCATTAGAAAGACTGAGCAAGAAAACAACATACCCGGGAAATTTCTACCAGAACAGAAGACACGTTTATTATAGCATTCGCCGAGGCCTCGAGAAATAGTTAATTTGTTACTACAACATTCAGTAGAAAAGAAGAAATGTAGGGCCAGAGAAAATATGTAGCACTAATTTCTCGATAACTTCGTCAGCATTAAGTAGATAGAACTGAAATGACTCATCAAAACAAAAGGACATTGAGAACAGCATAAAACCAATTAAAGAACTGATGACAAATTCAAGGGTTTTCTTTGGATAAGACACTGCAAGGTATAACTGACCATAATAGCGAAGTCATTAAAAAATCTGTACGAATCTAATAACATGAATGACTGATATATCACAGGACCAAATGGAAAAGATCATGAACAAATATAACAACAGATGTATGAGCCAAAAGGACTCAGTTCGTCAGGAGAACAAAGGGGAGATGCATTGTGTGAAGGCGTGTGAAGATGGTGCCCCATCGATCGTAAATATTTCGAGAAAGCCGTATTTCGAAACCGCCGAGTTGCTGATAAAATAATACTTTATTTACTGCCGGTTTCGATCATATGACCATTTTCAGGAGTCGTAAAATTATTTACAATAGCCTGCACGGCAACTTTCTAACTGCGAAGTCAAACAAAATAAAGCCACCTCGCGTTACTGCAGCCAGTAGTAAAATACAGTATAAAATCAATAATAAAATGAACCGGCACATTTAGTCAATCTACGTACACCGTCATACTCACATTGCACATTTTAGTGCGTGGTAAACATTCATCACTATTTAGAGTGCAGTCCAAAAGGAAAGGTGGAACCTGATTATGACAGCATACGGAGATGGGTCAGCTGTGGCAGTAAATGTTGTTATTGGCTGTACACAGTATATTACTATTTAGAGTAACGACGCAGGGTAATCTTTTTTTTATTGAACCCCACATTGAGAACGTGCCACGTATGCTGTTATAAATAATTTTACAATTCCTAAATATCGTAAGGTGATCAAAACAGAGAGTAAATAATGAATTTTCTTTTTGTCAGAAGCTCTTGGCTGCTTTTTGAAATACGACCTTATTTCAGGGAAGGTGAAGGTCCATGCTCAAACCAGGAAAACGAGGAGCAGTGGCAGAAGAAGAAGAGAAAAATGTGAGTATGACTTTTTGACGATGGTCACCTTCTGGGAAGTTCGGTCGCATCGTGCAGATCTTTTTATTTGACGACTTGGCAATACAAAAATTTAGAAAAATATTTCCAACCCATGTTACACAAAAATTAGTCCAAACACTAGTCTTGCCTAATCTTTACTACTGTGATGCATTTACTGTATACTGCCGTGTAAGGCGGGTGACCTTGAGAGGGACTTAGCCGCTGCGCGAGGCTGCCGGGCAACACGGGCCCTAGTATTACTAGGCCCGTGTTGCTGGAAAATCAAGATTGCGCAACACTGATAAGGCGCGCTGGCACTGTGCGCGCGAGTGGGGGCAAGAAGTTCATCCTGTTCTGAGGCAGCTGCAGGCTCATTCGACTCGAGGCAGCCGCACGAAGCACACAACCATGCCGTACCGCCGTAGAAGATACATGAGGAGGAGCAGACTTCCAGTGTACAAGACAGTGGATACGTTTTCAATTACACCAAATGAGACTGGTCAACAGGAGTTACTACAAGGACCAATTACTTTTGTTGGTTGAAGATTCAATTTTCTTGTACTACAACAGAAGTAGTTAGTGGCAATGCATGGTTAACAATTGCTGTTGTTAGAGGTACTGACAAACCTCTTGAAGGATTGGAAGCCTACAATGAGAGGGACATTATTTCTTTTCGCACATTTCGCACATTTCAAGAGGGAACTCAAAACTTACATATTAGGGACGGTATAGCCACCATTGTTGTGCCCCTCTCATCTCTTTCTTTCTCCTCTCCATCATAGCTTCGAATTTTACCATTCTATTTCTCTTCCTGTAACCTAGCTACCTCTTCTATATCTCTCTCACCCCATTCTATCGTCTTATCTCTCTGCTCGACGTGAATGACTAACAAGCTGCAAGAACATAGCGAGAAAATTCCCAACTAGCAATAGGAGTGATATTCATAAAAGAAAAATATGTTTACTTTTATATACATTGTCATTATTATTATTATTATTATTCTTGATTGTTATAATTATTTTTATTGTTATAATTATCCTTGTACTACTGTTATAATCTCTATTTTTTTCTTTAACATTAATACTGTATAACACGTGGTATGTCCATAATGTTCTGTACAAACTGAAATTCGTTCCATCTGAGTATGCCTGGTTAGGTGTAAGAGAGGGCCTGAAGGCCCTAATCTTGCCAGGTAAAATAAATGCATAAATAAATAAATAAATAAAATAACATGCGTGTCTTTGATGATGAAATAATTGTGAGGTTAGCAGACACACCCAGTCCCGAACAGGGGAAAATCCTCTAGCCGCTGGGAATCATGCTCGGAGAACCTGTTTGAAAATCGACAGCGCTGCCGAGGGAAAGGCAGAAAGACGATCATAATGAATTTGCCCTATTGAGGCGTCATACAGGACTACCTAAGTTAGTTTAGAATAACCTATACTTACTAGATAAGTGCTACAGTATGATAGAACTTTGCTTGGTGGAATGTACCGTGCGTCGACAGATTCGTTAACTGTCCACAGTGCGTAATGGTAATGTGTGTGTTTTAACTGACATTCTCGTCTTTGTGCCAGACTAAATTACTCTCACGTCGGGATAGGGTTGTTGACTAGAAATTAAGTCCTGGCCGAGCACCAACTACGCCAGGGTAGTCTGCATATTAATGAGAGACGGTGTTGGGCGCTAACCAGGAGTGTGTGCAAATACTGTGCGGAAATTGCCGGCTGTCGGAGGTCACGGGGCACGCACTCGAGACTCGGAATGAAAACGCGGCCACGGCAGCTGCGCCCGGCAACGCACCAAAGCCGCCACCGTCCTCACAGGCACAGTAAGCCACGTGTCGCCAGGCGGGGCAGGTGCGGTCTGCGCTCGCTTCCACTACAGCCACGATGGCTGCAACACGCCGCTTTCAGCGAAGAAGCAGTCCTTTATCCTTTTTTTATGTCACCGCTACGACGGCAATCAATCACGACCATCGGTTTAGCACTATACACGAAAACTGAATGTGCTACAGTATGTAGAGACGTAGCGCCACTCACCAACGAAAATATGACGTAAATTTTGTGTTCTTTGGAGACAAGTTACTTCACGGTTTGAACTTCAATTCAGAGTATAGGACGCAGCCCTCATATTGGAATAAGACAAGGAAGGGTTTATCAATACCAATAGATCTGAAATATTGTCATAGTCTCTGCAGCTTTGGGGTTGGTGAGTGCTTTACTTCACATTAGGATTATGTCTGTAAATGAGAAAGTTGAGAAAAATTAGGTGATTTCAAGTTGTCAGCTATTGACAGGGCAGTTCAGAGCACATTTTTCCACACAAGCGACGTGTCATTTGGTGTACTCCTGTCTTCAACATCCCTTGGGCTCTTGATAAGATTTTTAAAAACAAATCTAAATGTGATTATCATAGAAATGGGTTCTTTTTGCCTTTTAAAATAAGTGCTTCATAAACACTTCTATATAACAGAAATAAACTTCTGAATCGTATTCCAGCACTAAATGTTAAAAGAAGTAACAACTCATTTCCATTTAAGGTAATTCATGAAATCTTTAAAAATTTTTGGCATTTTTTTTAGTTTAATATGGAATTTTAATGATATAATTTACGAATTATTTGACTTTCTATCGGAAAAAGCGGGATAGAACTGCAAAGTATTATTGTTTAATTTTCTATTGAGGTGGTAAACACAAGACGTTGTTTAACTACCTGAATTGTATGTGACATGTGAAGTAAACTCACCAATAAGCAATCAAATTTTAGAAAATTTACCACCAAGGTAGATGAAAATTGATAAAAATTGTTAAAATTTTTGAGTATGCAACTGAAAGGGAATAACTCCCTTTACCAGTAGTTACACATATAGCATAAGTCAAACGGCTTCGTAAAATTACAAGGTTATTGGGATAAATGTTATTAACATTTTTTTGTACTGTAAGATAACGAGTTTTGTGGAGAAATTCAGCTATAAGAATGAGCACTAATATTAAAATTTCATCGTTTCTCACGCATGAGACGTTATCATCACCTAACCAAGTCACAAGAGTGATGCATGAGCCATTTAATTTTCCACAGTCCCACATTGGCCGACCATGAACGTCGTATAGAAAACCTCAACCTCTAATTATGGTCATTCATAAACTCAGATCTATCTTTTAGTCAGAATATAGTTGTGTGGGCAACAAGATAGAAAAATTTATCTTAAAAAGAGCAGCCTGCTTCACATTAATCTTCAGTTTCATCGTTACATTAATAGGTAAATTGCTTCTTCAGTCTTCTGGAGCAGATTTCCTTCTCTTTATCAATCTCCTAGTGAGATCCAAGTTCGTCATCAAGCATATCCACACTACAAAGTCGTCTTCTGATCTTATTTTCTTCAGAAACGTACCATCACTTTCAACAAGATCCACAGCACTTTCTAGGCGTGTAGTAATTCTAACTAGAGCTTTGCTACCTTGGTTGACTGTAAACATAAGCCCAAAACAGACCGCTGTACAACAGAGGAAACTTAATTCTGGCGGCCATCTCGATTTAACGCCCCAAGTGGCCATTTGTGCCGCTCGGTCTTTAAACCGGCTCTGGCTGAGGACAATGTTAACGAAGAAGTCTATGCTGCGACGAAACAGTAATTGTTCGTCTGACAGTACTGTAAGAGTTTTGCCGGCCGTAGTGGCCGTGCGGTTCTAGGCGCTACAGTCTGGAACCGAGTGACCGCTACGGTCGTAGGTTCGAATCTCGCCTTGGGCATGGATGTGTGTGATGTCCTTAGGTTAGTTAGGTTTAATTAGTTCTAAGTTCTAGGCGACTGATGACCTCAGAAGTTAAGTCGCATAGTGCTCAGAGCCATTTGAGCCATTTTTTGTAAGAGTTTTATCCAAAATTATGTTGAACTAATAGAGATGGCAAACTCGAGAAAGTTTAGACAAATAAGCGACAAAAACATATTCGACGCAGTTAATGTAGCTGAAGGGTATAGCGGTCGAACTCGGATGTACCTCGCAATAATCTGCCGAGGAAACGTTTTGCACCACACGAGTATCTGCGAATGCGATTCGACTTTGATTCACCGAATGAATGAAAAAAATCTTATGAAAATAATAAAATCTATATTATGAAACAAAAGAAAGGCAATCACCAAAATAAAGACAGTCTCTTCGAAGCAACAGGCCTATGAAAAAAATGGTTCAAATGGTTTTGAGCACTATGGGACTTAACATCTTAGGTCATCAGTCCCCTAGAACTTAGAACTACTCAAACCTAACTAACCTAAGGACATCACACATATCCATGCCCGAGGCAGGATTCGAACCTGCGACCGTAGCAGTCGCACAACAGGCCATGAAACCAAAATCTGCTGCAAGGTAGCATTTTTTTTACTGTGTTACTCTACTCCACCCTTTATAGTACGGTTGAATCCTCCATGGAATGCTGCCCTCAAGGTGTCGAGACGTTGCTCGGGCCCACCACACTCTTTACCGGCGGCCCTGGGAAAGGATGTGGATTGTTTGGAGATGAGAGGATTATAGGACGTGCTATTATCGACGATGCAGCTGGCCAGGTTTCTGAACGAGAAGGAACACAGCTTGATGTTTGAATTCGAGTTTTCGCGAGACATAGGACAGGCAAAGATATTACAGATGCGTAAGGAGCTGAGTAAACTTTATAAACTGCTACAGGATACTGGAGCAACTGGGAGTCGGCTAGAGAAAGTAAGGTGTAGTGCATTTCTTTCAAGAATTCTGCTGAACCAGTCTACAGCCGTTGTTATAGTGCACCGTAACAGTACGACCAGCATACGCGAAGCGTGATGTGCTCATCAACTCCGTGGTTGGTGGTAAGTAGAGGCGCAGAACTGCAAACACGTAGAGCGACGTGACGCAGAGGTTAAGCGGGTAGAGCGGAGCTGTTTAGATTGAGGCTTTCAGCGATTAACCATATGTCAATACGTTTCGAATGTTGCTTTGAGAACGACGCGGTAAACTGCCTCTCTTACCCTTGTGCTAATCGAACTTGTGGGTCGACCTCCAAAGCCTTCGTCATCGACAGGGTATCAGATCGTAATCATCCTTCCTTCCTCCTAGTAAATACGGCTGATGTATTACGCACTACATTCTTCTTAGTAGCACCAAGAGCTTTTATGAATAACCTAAATCTAGATCCAATATATTACAGAAAGTAGGATGTTGATAATTTATAAAGGGAGTTGTCTTCTTTTGGCAATAAAAGTCAATGCTTGGTCGCAGATTCCAGGCATATGCGCTGAATATCAGAATGAGAAATTTCTTATCAACGGCACTATTATTGCTGAAAGTGTGTAAGACGAAAACTTATTTCTCTCATAAGAGTTTATATCTACTACGAAAATTCTGGTATGAGTCAACTCCTAGTTCAGATGACACTTTTAGCGACGGCAATCATAGAATGCTTGTATCATTTGTGGATCTCAGATGAAAATTATGAGTCGAAGGAGGTTTGCTCTCAGCAAATATACTATCATCGCACGCTTTACGACCTATTAGTCACTGCAGTCCTTCTCCTCTTCGTAATGGAGTTTTAACTCACTGTCTTGAAGCCATGGCTACTGCGAATAGCATTTTTTCATTTTTTAAGGATTTAATCAGGATATTTTTTAGGTAGAATTTCGGTCAGAAGAGCGAATGGTAATTTTGTAAAGAAAGCTTAGAGGTTTGTAACGGAATATCTTATAGATCAGAAGATGAAGAACAAATAATACGCTTCAGTTGTAACCGTGATGTTAATAATCCAAACATTGGTGCAAACTACGCCAGTCGGTTTGAGCACTTTTAATAACGATAGAGTTGTCATTCCGGCACAAAGGGTTTTTCATTTGGAGAAGTTTAAATGTGATAAATGTACCGAATATTATGTGCGATATAATATTTTTTAAATGTTAATTTCTACAACACCACTGCGTAGAAGGGAACCTAAATTTTACTACATATTTTAAGTTCATATTTTGCTTGAATCTCTGAGCAAGTTCGGGTTCCATTTCAGAAAGACAGTTTCCACAAATGAAGGCAATGTCCAGTGATTCAGCATCGGAAACTAAAAATCGACACCTGTCCGTTTATGAGACAATATCGGTGGAAATTCGTTTTGCTCCCCTTTGCACCTGTATGAAATTCGTCCTTGGTGAACCGTACATAGATAATTATTTTAGTGTTGTAGCTGTGATACTGTGAAGTGAAATCAGCGTAGAACATAAGCGGTCGGATATGGATAGAAACTTAAAGTAAAGTATTCATTTGCCTAACAGCTGTCGGTAATCTGAAACACGCATTGGCTCCTGGGTCGAACCACTGTTCAGAAAGACGCAGATCTTGATGGAAGTAATACAGACATGTATTTTATTAATAGTCCAAGGTAACTTCTAGTAACAATTTTCAATGTACAGTGGAAAACTGGATGTTTTATAAACTGAAGAAAACGAATAAATTCATAATCGTGATTGTTTTGGCCGCAAAATTGTCCAGCAAAGACGACATCGAGCTTAGAAAAGGCAGTTTGTAAGACTTAGGTCAACTATCGATACTGTAACATCTGTAATATTTAACTACTTTGACTTGAGACGCATGTAAATAATTTCTCTCAATCTGTAAATTATGGCCGGCCACTGAGGTCGAGCGGTTCTATGCGCTTCAGTCCGGGACCGCGTCACTGCTACGATCGCAGGTTCGAATCCTGCCTCGGGCATGGATGTGTGTGACGTCCTTAGGTTAGTTAGGTTTAAGTGGTTGTAAGTCTAGGGGACTGATGACCTCAGATGTTAAGTCCCATAGTACTTGGAGCCATTTTTGTAAATTATGTAATCTGGAAATATTCTGTAAACGTCTTCTGAAGAAGACGTATGTGATTTTGTGTTACATTTGTACTAAAATTTCGTAGTGTAGTTTGCGATAATTATGAAAGGATCGGACTGACTTCTTCAGTAAGCAATACACCAAACAACAAACATTAATAACGAATTAACCCTTTCAGGGGCAAAATAAAAAAAAGTTAATTTTTAATTTTTCCTTGTTTTTATTGTATTAATTTTCATGCAGGGAGACAGAAAAATGTAAAAATTAAATTAAATATGCATACACTGAACATATACAGGGTGGTTTCAAATGGAGCCACTGCCCGCTAAATGTCATCACTTTTGATGATACAGTAAAAAGCAATTCCTTTCTGCAGATAAGCGTAAGGCTACCTGGCAGTGACTACATGTCCATCTGCTTCTGTGGGGTTCTTTCTTTGTGCTGCAGTGCACACAGCGCCTTGAGGTTCCATGTTTTGGCATATGTTTTGCTTCCGATATACGTTTCTCATGGGGAACAAGAATTTTGAATTTTTTTGCAGATGGTTCTGACGGTGTACTGGGATGGCCAGGACTATCTTTGAAGACATTACTGCCTACCAGGCCTGTGGCAACACGTCTTCGAAAATCCTTTAGCACTTGCTTCACTGTTGGATTACGTAATAAAAACAGAATAAATTCATTTCCAATAGAAATATCAACTATATACCAAAATAATCTTAGCCACCGCCTTCGTGATTTCCTGTCTACTGCATGAAAACTGTTCATCATATCTGCCTTATCGAAACATCCCATATTTGCATCATATGATTTCACTATTTTTGGGCAAGGTACCTTTGTGATTTTTCCATCCTTTTCTTTACGGCTGACATCTTCAACACATACAGGTGAATCAGTTATAGACAGCAACATGACTACACATTTGTCTTTCCAATTGATGCAGGCAGTGCCAGTCAAACTCTCCTCTTTGCAACTCTTTGTCTGGTTCATGCTTAAGGAACGTAGTTCAGTATGCAAATATAAAATGGGGGCGGAAGTCCCTCCGTCACCAAGAGGTATAGACGCAAGTGTGAAAGGTAGATAGGCGTGAGATGGAGCCCCAAGTCTTTGTGTGGAAAGAAGACCGTTGCTAGCCTTCGAAGAGTAAACATCCCGAGTGGTTCAAATGGCTCTGAGCACTATGGGACTTAACATGTGAAGTCATCAGTCCCCTAGACTTAGAACTACTTAAACCTAACTAACCTAAGGACATCACACACATCCATGCCCGAGGCAGGATTCGAACCTGCGACCGTAGCAGCAGCGTGGTTCCGGACTGAAGCGCCTAGAACCGCTCGGCCACAACGGTCGGCTTAGTCATCCAGAATGTTCAGTGAGTCAAGGATTTCTGGAATATTGCATTAAATATGCCACGGATGTGAATAGTTATCAGCCACTGTATAGTGGCATTTGCTGAATTGCTCTGGAATTTACATTTCCGACGAAAACAAGAAATATTCAGAGACCATTACTTCAAGAGCCATGATAAGGCATTGTTCTTTCGGCACAGAAGATCGCCTTTACATCTGCCTCCAGGCAAAGTAATGTTTAGTTTTGCGTATACTTGCCTGCATCAGTATTAGATTGTAGTTTTCACATGCAAGTGTTTAATCTGAACTTTGGGTCTTGAGCCTTGATAGCATACTATCCGTGTAACAGTAATACCTTGAGTTTTAAAACAAAGTAAAAGTGTCGAATTGAATAACTGCAATAAGAGGAAGAAATGTTAAGATTCATGGAACCATAGTTTTTGGAGTTACCTGTAGTTTTTGTGTGAAGTGCTCTTCGTGGTAGTTAAAGTTGGTCAACTCAAAGTAGAGTATATTAACGTAATGTTTAACTGAAATATCTGTATGAAATGATAACTTTCGCCGGCCGGAGTGGCCGTGCGGTTCTAGGAGCTACAGTCTGGAACCGCGTGACCGCTACGGTTGCAGGTTCGAATCCTGCCTCGGGCATGGATGTGTGTGATGTCCTTAGGTTAGTTAGGTTTAAGTAGTTCTAAGTTCTAGGGGACTGATGACCACTGCAGTTAAGTCCCATAGTGCTCAGAGCCATTTAATAACTTTCAAGAGTTATTATTTTCTATAAAAACAGTGATTACAGAAACAAAGTCTACTTCGTAACAGATTAAAGGTCTACGATATTTATAATTGTATAACAATGCACTTGTATATCTATATTTATGTGTATGTATTGCTACTATTTAATGCTGAGTGTGTTTGTCAGGAATAAAATTATTAGGCAGAATAATTTCAGGGTCCGTTCATGACACATTCAGAATATCATTAAATACTTCGTAACTATTTAAATAATACCGTTTAACATAAGTACTGTTTCAGGCCTAGCCCATGCCAAACTGGTTAGTACTTTTTCCCCAGTAAAGTGGCGTAATGCAGTTAAGCATTTTCATTATACTGTAATGCAGTTAGTGTACGTTAGTGTGATTTAGATCGCTGCTATAATTATTTAACCAGGAGACAGATTAATTCATGTATGTTTACATCGGTAGACCATGCTACTGTCTTTGTGTGTGTGTGTGTGTGTGTGTGTGTGTGTGTGTGTCCGATTACAAAATGCAGTCTTATCGAAGTAAAGCTTAATGCAGCAACTGTTTTACCTTTTGCCATATATTTGCCTTAAATTACTTTTGCCTAATTTAGGCTTGCGACCGTCTTTACTTTACGTGACCATAACTGGTTACTTTTTACAGCATACCGTTGATTCGATGCCCGATCGATTAACTCTCCTCTATTCCAAATTAAGCCCACATAGGAAACGAAATAACACACGATCGCGGTCATTTAAAAATCCTGGCAAACGGGTGGCATTTTAGGTTGGAACTGCTAGTATTAGTACCCACTGTAGTGTCATAAGTCCTCCGCGAAATTTTGCAACCGGTAAACACCAAATCATTTCGCCAACGCTGGCAAGAATTTACTGTGGTTGTATGCGTAAATTTCTGAAAAATCCCAAAGTTCAGATTATTACATCTAAAACGTCTGTAGGCGGAATACGTATCAGTACTCCAGTAGGTAACATTTTCCTAAATAAAATACACTTTTTTATACGTTTCATGATAATTTTACCAAACATCTTGTACATTACTGCGAGGAGGTTAATAGATCTATAGCTTTTATGTCACAGTTTATTAGTAATAGTAATAAACATTTATCTCGGGCAGAAATTCGAAATACATCTTATGTTTATAGGAACATCTTTGGGTCAATGACCTTATTCATCATATTCCGGAATACCGAATCCCCTCGTGGAACAAATTCATATGCTTCCCTACGTGCCTCAAGTTATAGTACTTTTTACTTCTTGTTCTCTCACGTAATATGCGATTAGAGAAAATAGAGACACATTCTTCATTTTGCACGTCGTATTTGCAAATACGTAGTCTGTCCCTTTTCGAACAAGGCACACAAAATTTTTCTGGGCAGTACATCTCAAAATGTTACCACATTCACTAGTTGACGTTGTACGTTAGTACGTCAGTATATTGATGCAAGAGTTATCGACAGCATCTTTCCATACCTTCCTACATTTCGTCAAAAAAGAGAAAAAACTTATTAACGTCGTTGAAGGTCCATCATTCTTCCGCCGTCACCACGCTACGAATTTCCAGTAAGTTTTAAAACGTCCTGCAGTAAAGTCTAAAGTCGATGTATCAAGGACGATTTTTTTTTATTAGAAAGTTTCAGTTTGTAAACTTCAGATGATTTCAGTCCGCCGTTGTTATGAAGTACTTAACTGATAACAGAAAACCCAGCAACTGACGTTGTCGCCAACGTTGTTAAAGTATCAATCATTTTCTAATCTCAGCTATATTCTCCTAGAGTTACCAAAAGGTTGTCTTTTACGTATACGCCTCGAACGTTTCACAACTTTTTACAAAATATTCCAAGTTTTGAAATCACTGTAAGCAACAAGCATTGCTCGTCATTAATCTTAAAATAAGGAAGCCGTGAATTATTTTTGTAGTTATTCATGGGACACACTGAGGAAGGTACTCCCATCTCCACAGTATAGTATAATAAGAATTTCGTATGGCTCAACGGCCTGATGCAAGCCTTTCAGTAGGATGACACCTCGGTGACTTGTGTGTGTCTAGCTCGCACAGTAATTCAACCGGGTGAAGGAGATCTACAGTTTGTTGTGGAATCCGAACCAGGTGCCGTTGTTGGCGAATCTTCACGTCACTCACACGTGAATCTAGGTTAAAGGCATACCGAAATACTATCACTAGACTATCACGCCCGACTCGTAGTATGTCAGATATGCGTCGGTATTGTGTGGATGAATGAAAAGCAGTGTAGTGCTGTACCTGAGTTGTTAGGTGTGATTATAGACTTGAAAGAAGGGTTAGGGTAAAACTTAGTACCACGAAATTAGCTACTCCTCGCTAGTGCCACCATGAGGCCACATAATTACCACCTCCATCCGACAGATGGATCAGCATCAACAATGCAATAGCGTACGTTTTCTCTACGCGATACATTGCGCTACGATTTCGCTTTGTGCTTTTCTCATGGAGTACAATGTAGTTACGTATTGCTGGAGACTATCACTAGCTCCCATATATTAATTGATCGTCTACTATCGACGAAAATTCATTCCACCATCAGGATTCGAAACCCAATTCCTCTCTGACTGTCGCCACGAGGGGATGGGAACTAGGTTAATAGCTTCCGTCTTAGCAGTGAAAGATTATGATTTATAAATTACAAGCACTCTTATTTTCCCATGTAGTCCTCTTTTAAGTCATTTCAGTTTGTCGAACGTTTATCGCAGTGATTACATTGCATACATGAAGTATCATTATGAAAGATCCACAAAATGCGAAACTACACGCTCCAAAACCTCTTTATTGGACTCAAAACGATTTCAAGCGGAAAATTTCTTTACTTGTTGAAATAGGTGTCTGTCACAGTCGGTACAACACAGAGACGCAGGATTCCATCCACTACGTCTATGGTTTTGTCGACCCTTGTGTGAAGTGGTAGACCCCCGGCAAGCACAGTATCAGAGTGGAGCAAAAACCAATTGAATTCAATGTGCAGCGATGCAAAACAGCTGAGAAGTTCGTATCCGCATTTATTTTTGCTTAACTTCTAACGTCTAGGGAATTTTTAATTCTATTCTGTAGACTTTCTTCTGTCAGCTGTTTCAAACTCCATTGACTGGCTTTTAATAGTATCATGTTTGCTTTCTTGACATTTTCCTCTGTAGTTGCAGTTACGAGGTACCGATCTTGGAGACGTACGGGCCGTGTGTCGATTCAGCTACCCATTTATTATCATTGTCATGATCAAACACGTCATGTTTAGATAGTGTAAATCTCACAAGTCACCTAATGTCCTTTACCAGGCAGTGAGCCAAACAGTAAGCTAAATCTTTGAGTTAACAGTGTCAGTCTACTTCGTAGCGGCAATTACAAACTCGAACAAAGAGAGCAGCTACTGGTATGAGTGCACGTGTTTAGCGTTGATTCCGTCTTCACAGCTCATCTTCAAGACAAGTAAATTTGGAAATTTGTGGTAAGGTCTTATGGGACCAAACTGCTGAGGCCATCGGTTCCTAAACCTACACACTACTTACTCTAACTTAAACTAACTTACGCTATGGACAACACACACACCCATGCCCGAGGGAGGACTCGAAAGTCCGACGGGGGAAGCCTCACGGACCGCGACAGACCCCCCCTAGACCGAGTGGCTACCCCGCGCGGCAAGACAAGTTCATGCTATGTTATCAAACCACTGATTTCAGATGTATGCAGTATTCCTTCTTCACACAGTTCCACTCAAACAGCCATCTCCCAAGCCAGTTAGCAACGGTTCCGACGTTTATTCGACGCAGGAATGCACATTGCTTTTGCTATGCAACTATTACTGTCATTATGAGATGCGTCCTGAAGCTCGCTTGTAGGATCTCAAGGCAAACGAAAGCCCCGCGGCTGAAAAATATATTCACAAATCAAATGAGAGATGTGTTATTACAGAATAACCTATTAAATATGTTGAAATCCATTGACGAAAACCGGAATGTAGTGTGAAATAATTCGTCGAGTTTGATACTTTGAGGCGAACAGCAGTTTAAAGTTTCTTCTTCTCTCAGCTATACGAATTACTTCGCTGCTCTATAGCTATTTATAGTTTCTTTTCTTACCTATACAAATTACAAAGCGCTGTATCACTATCTAATTTTATCTTTGTTGGAATAAGATGTAAATTATGTCGAAAAAAGTAAATACAAGATTGGAAGTAATTATTTTCAGTGCAATTGCTCAAACATGTACGTTAGCTCCACATTCAGTTTTTGTATGCCTTTTAGACTTGATCGACACAGATGTGTCTTTGCTAGTTATTGTAATCAGCAACTAATGATGCTGTTGAGTTAACATATCCCGTATGGCGAACGTAAAAGGATTATTAGTTGCATATGGCAAGTTATAGGCATGGTTAGCCTGTGACATTCGGAATATACGGGCACATAAAAAATACCACGTACCTCTAAGGCACAGGGACTTGTGAAACATTTGGTGAAAATTCTTCTGCCTTATGCAGGGGTCAAGCTCGTTCGTCCAAAAGTGCTCTCCGAGAGGAGATAGTCAAGCGCTGGCACCGCGTTTCATAATCTGCCTTCTCTCCACCAATAACAACAACTACAACGTGAAAGTCACATTACACTATTATTACTGTTAAACAATGGGAACTCCAGGTTGGAATGTCAACAATATAAGGTCAAGATAGATGGCTACTTAGCGTGAAGACGAGACGACGCGTTAAATTGCAGACAGCCCCCTGTCTGTGCCCGTCTTTTAGTTGTGCCTGTTTGTAGCTTAACATGTCGTCTTTACGTTAAGTAGCAGTTTATCTTTTCTTGATATTGTTACTTTTACATAAAATATACTGTTACTTTTAGATAAAACTTCAACTGTTTAGGTTGCTGAAGTCCTTGGACACATTCCAGCCCACAATATTTACGGCTTTTACATTCTCCTTCCCACGTACATAGTATAGAGACAAAAAACATAAAAAGAAGAAAGAAAATCCATAAAACAATTAAACATCATTCTACTGCTACTTCGAGCACATCTTATGGTCTCCCAAATACAGAGTGGTAATGATACACGATTCCCAAGTATGAGCGCTTCGAATGACACTGAAGTCAACCAAAGGTATTAAGTTCTATCGCACAAGTAACATATCCTAGTGACAGTCACCCATTCAAACATAATCGTACAGCTGTTTAACTGTTTGTAGGTAAAATTAATATCTGATGGCCCAGTGTTTGTAAAATCACTGTCTCAACGCCCTTCCGCTTTTTCCAATACTGGGAGTAGTTGCCTCCAACAATTACTCTGGTCGGAGAACAGAGAGTAAAGTACAGGAAATAGTGCTACGAGTCTCGAGAGTTCTTAATGCATGGCATCACGAGAAACTGCAATTATCCTAGAGTGGAATCTTAAAGTTCAGAAATTACAAGCCAGGTGCAACAACTGAGGATTATCTCCTTTTGTAATTGTGCTCTCAGAGTACAAAATACATTCACCGCCCGAAAGGTTGTTATGGATGCAACTAAGGAGAGGCATACATGCAACAAGGCACTTTCCACTAATTAGAAATTTAAAATAATCGAGATTCAGGAAGAAAATTATCCTGCCCAGGGGATCGTATACTCAAAGCTCATTTCTTAAACAAAGCAAATTGTGGAAATTTTTGGAGTCCTTCATCTGGCTACCGAAGATTTCAGTCTAATGTACGGAATATGGAAGTTTTTTAGGAACAGCATAAAAGTTGCCCAAATTTTTATCTAAAATAATAGTGAGAATATTGATTCAGAGCCATTATCGGCAGAAATATTGCTCTTATTGACAAGTGATCTTTTAGTAAAATTAATAAAAGTCGCAAATATTAAAACATGATCCACTCCCACATGTCACAAACCAACAAATTAAGTGAAATCGTATCTGTTGCTCCGTAATCTAAAAACTAGGTGTACAGATGGAGTAGTAAAGACGTAAACACATCGGTGCAAAGTATTATGATTTGAGATCTTTGTATGTGGCAGTTATCTTCGTGATTTATCACTGTGGGCGATTTGTTACGACTCTTTATTTTCCAAAGGCGTATCTTCTTTTTTAATGTTATCCCAGTTCTCTGTGGAAACAGGACACTAGAGCCGCCGAGGCAAGTAATCTTTAGTTATTCCCTTTAAATTAAGAGGTGATGAATCTTCTATTTCGTATGTCAACGGAAAATTAATGAAGAGAATATCTGTTTTGCATTTAATATATGAGTTTAAACAAATTAGCGCATCCTGGTAGAATGAACCACTAAACTCGCTACTGTAGACCGCCTTGTATTGGAATATCAATAAAAGTTATAATAATTTCAGTGACTTCGAGGAACAGAAAATTCGCAACTGCAGCATCTTGTTTAAAACTTGATGTTACAATTGACGGCATTGAACAGCTCTTTTCCCTAGTGAAGATATCTCCATTAAGAGCTCGTGAGCGATATCCCCGATTCGAGCTCTGTAGGACACGTCCTGAATACACTTTGGAGACGAAATGCACCCTATCAACTGCAAGGATCTTCTAGATATATCCACAAATTTTTGTTGGGAAAGATATCGACGCCAATATAGTTCTTTAATCACTTCACAAAACACCATGCCACAGATTTACCAAGAATTTGAGACAACCAGAGGAAAACACATCCACCATTAACTGGTTACTGTAGCTGTTAAAAAATTCTGGTTTTATTACTTCTTTGTAAGGCATAATTTAATTTTCTGACGCTTCATAATTTCAATAGTGCATTTTATACTTGGGTTCAAAGTCTCTATAAATTTCGTGAAAGAAATCATTTTCCTACCTTAGACTGTTATTTCGTTTTTTTACGTTCAAATTCAGTCATCAGTTGCAAAGAAATAAAACTTTATTTGCAGCTGAAGACTGAATTTTATCCTGGAAAAATAATACTACAGTTGCTGAAAATTAAAGCCACGAATAAAATATTGTTACTTAAAATTTAAAAAAACATCTTCACACAAGAAAATCCGTATTTAGTTTTTTGTTTAGTATATTAATATATGCCATATGTCTTACCATAAAGCTTAACCTTGCTCTGTAAGGCTTCCGATGACCAGAGTAAAAAGTATGCTGTCATTTGTTTATTATTCTTAAATCTACACTCTACCGTATAATTACGTAGAAGTACCGTTTACTACCAAAAGCAAAATTATTAAACTGATTTTTTGAATGTTTTCGGAAAATTAACACAGAAAAAATAGTTCCTTTCCACAGTCACGTCTGTTACTGGGCTATACTATTAAACTTCAGTGACCGATGCACCGCTTCCCTTTGGTGTTATTGTAGTTCTAGACTTCCCACGGGCTCTTCGCAGGACAACAGAGCTTAGTGGTACTGTATTCTCACACAGTTGCGTCACCTGAGGTACCATGGTTAATAGATGCTCCACTACCACAAAAAATCCGACCTCAGCACTATGAAGAGTCTGGTGGCAGTATCTGCTGTTGCTTCGAGTGATTTCACAATAATATTAAGTTAGACAAAATGAAAAGGAATTCCTAAAATGGCGTACCATTACTCAGAAGAATCTATGTACACCTTGAAATGAATACACAATGAAGATCTTAGGACTTGATCAGATTGTAGAGAAAACTTCGAAAGTCAGGCGCCTGTAGCAGTCACCATAGCTCAGAGCTTTTGGGGGCCGTACAACGGTTACCAAATCAGCAACAAAACGATTTTAGTGACTTTTTTATCCTTCAAGTTCACATCTGATGATGTACGACTCTGAAGAGGTTGTAATAGAATAGTCAGCAGATCGTGCAAAACTTACACTCCTCTTACCACACAAATAAAATTATATGAGGATGGATAACGGTCAGCGTTGCAGCCGGTCGGTTGCGCTTTCCACGCGCACTTTTCTGTGCCATACACAGAGGACAGCCGATCACGCAATAAAAGCGCTGATGTGCTTCAGTCGGTGTGGATGATGCCACACTATGTCATAATGTAGTCGCTAGAAGGGTGGGGGTCCCGAGCATTCAGTGTTCCAGGCGGACATTGGAAATATCTCATAAATCAGCAGCTTTCCCCATTCGTATCACAATGATAAATTAAATAATTTCCATGCATCCCCAACACTTCGTAGCGCTTCACCTGTCTTAGGTATGTGGCATAAGCCGCTGCACTCTGAAAAAGTTAGACGCGCGAATTACGAACGTTTAAAGTTTTATTCTTACAGTGGCCAGACAGTAGAGGGCAGCCAGGCCGATATGCTAATAATAAGGTACTGGACGGTATTGTTGACATTACGACAAAACAATCTCGGCAGCCGGGAGTTTGCGACACCGGTCTGCGGTTGAGTGCATGCCGTAGCTAACAAGGTGTGACCAAGAGCGTACTAATATTTAGTAACTCTATCACTTGCCTACCACCGAAAAACTTACACTTTGCAAAATTAACCAGGCCTAGAAACCAACGTCGACGCAAAGCATGCTGGGGAAAGCTGACGAGTAAGTACAGTGAAGCAAACTTACTCGTCCCTCTCCAGTAGGTCTATGTCCTAAGTGTAGCTATAAGGGTCTAAGAAATTGAGGTTAGGGGCTCAAAGTGTTCAGTTGTGCCGCCTTTCTGTCTGCAACTTGAATCAGAATGAATGATGGGCTCTTGAGTTTCAGAGAAAACTCGACCCAACCTTGGAGATGAAGATCGGCTGACGACCTGCCACTAATAGACTCACCGTCTTCAGGCGAGGCGTACCTACCGGTAGGGAAGCGGCCGCAGGATTTGGGGAGCTGGTATGTGGCCAGCATCTGCCCTCAGACGGACATCGTCCTGGTCGATCCATGAGATTAGTGGCTGGCGCATTACTGCTCAGTGACAGACATCTGGCGTCGGCTATAGCACCAAAGTGTACGACATAGGGAGCACGATTGAGCGTGTGTTTGTGAGTGGGGGGGGGGGGGGGGTGAGGGTGTTGCAAAGCTGGCAAGAGCCGGATGACCTTGGCGAGTCACGCAGGTTCTTTACCTTACGTCGTCGCACGCTGGTGGGCTGCTCGGCATTCTGGTAACTGTCACCCGCGACCCAGGACAATAGACGTCGTCCGCGGATCGGGACGTCAGCGCATTCTGCCATCGGTTGCGTTTGCAAGAACACAGTGCGGCTGTGTGGACGGCTGCAGCCCTGTATAAGGCTGCTTGAAAAAATCTATTAATACTACCACTGACTGTATGCTTCAGCGTAAATCTGTCTCTCCCTCACCATTTCCCTCAACAATCCTGACGCGTGGCGGCGTGAAATTAGCCAGGTCGATACAATGATTCATTCCCACGATTGAGAGGCGCACAAATTGGAGAATGTTTTACCCTGGTACCCTACATTTCAGACTTTCGCCTCTAGCCACCCTTACTGAAGTTCAAAATGTTTTTAAATAATGGGCTTAAGTGTTTATGTGCTGCTGCTTTGTAAATTACAAAATTAAGTTTTTCTCGAATGTGAAAGCATGTTGCAAGGTACAACATGGTCATAAACCTAGGAGCAAATACTCGAGTAAAATTTAGAACCACTAAAATCGAGAAAACCTTGACAATCGTGTATTTAATAGTGTATCTGCTACATTATTACAATACTACACTTCAAGAAGCAGTAAGTGAAATAAAATTAAGCACGTGTATTGTCACAAACCAGTTACAAGTTAAATACATTTTTAAGTAGAAGCTATTACAAAAAGACACAAATTTATATTTTGAAGAGAGGTAAAATCGTTAAGATATTAAATAACTTCCTCTGTTTCAAGGCAGAAGGTGAAGCACGATCGACGAAGTATGGCTTAATCGCCCACATTTTATGTAAATAGTCTAAAATTTATAGGTAGAATAACACTCCCAAGCCAGAGAGATAAGCCGCACACTCCAGCGGAAACGTAGGGGAAGTGGTACCAACATAGAGGGCTAAGTGGAAATAGAGCCACGTTTGGCCTAATAACCAGTTTTAAAAATGAATCGAATTCTACTCATCATAGAATTTTGTACCTCTAGAATAGCCGTATATTCCAAATAGCTTTAATACATTATATGTACTAAAGTTTGTAGAACGCTAGATATTTACAAACGCTGCGCGAAACACACTTTCATGTCTAACAATAATAAAAACTTTTGAATACGACGGAAATTGATTATTATGGTCTCTAATACGCATTCCTTTCTGTGTGTATAAAATCAGTCATAAGACCAAATTATCCCGACCATAAAACATCGTGTGTTTATGGGTAAGCTATCCCCTAAACTATCCCATACTCTTTAAACTCTCATCTCCCGTCACATGCATGCTTTACGCAACACTCCCATCTATGAACGGCAGTCGACAGTGAGAATCTCTCTGTCTTCTCTCTCTCTCTCTCTCTCTTTCTGTCCATCTATCTAATTACTACAAACCTCCAGTTTAACATAAGATTTACGTATTCCAGTAGAACCTCACCAAATGTCCGGTTTACGGAGACTTCTTATGTGTTTACGTCCCTCTCCAATTTACATTTCGTAACATCCACTTTTTTAAATGGAAATGTTATACTCATTTGACTCGTGTGTCGCGAAGGGTGTGATTCATTTCGTGATGAACCCAGCCACACGTTTCCTCGGTCTCCCTTAGATCACTTCGTGTGAATGGTGGAATGCTTGCTTCGAGGGGTATTCAATAAGTAAAGCAACACATTTTGTTTTCTTGGCCAGTTTCGGCTGAAAATATGCAGAATTTGTTGAGAGACGTCGTGGAATATTCCCATTTCAGCACCTATAGTTTCATGAAGTTCCTATGGGTGGTGGTACTAGGTACAGCCTTCAGAACGGCGTCTGTAACGGAGGTACGTTCCGAACATGTTTTGGTGGAAAACTAACGCATCGTAGTTATTCATAGGCGCTTGCAGAATGTCTACGGAGACCTGGCAGCGGACGAAAGTACGTTATGCAGTAGGGAGACGCGGCTGTCATCGTAGCATCAAGGATGAACAACTCTGTCCGATTTCCCGCGTGCCGGCCGGTTGTGACTCCTGCAATATTGGAACATCCGGACACACTCACTGTAGGTGATCGACGTATCACAATCCAACACGTCACTGCTCAGGTGGACGTCTCAGTTCGCAGTGCTCACACACTCGTCCAACAGATGGGGTACTCAAAGATGTGTGCCCGGTGGGTTCCTCATCAGCTAACAGAAGATCTCGAATATTCCAACTTCCATATTTTTGGAGCAATGAAGGATACACTCTGTGGGAAGCAGTACGTGCATGATAGGGAGGTTGCTGATGCTGCAACGCGTTGGCTCCGACATAGACCAGTAGAGTCGTACCATGTGGACATACAGTCCCTCCCAGTAAAACATTAAACAGAAATTATGTTACAAAATGATTTTGTAGGCAAAATAGCGGTGTATAACATAGTGGATTTGAATCTTGAATAATACCAACCATTTTTAGAAAAAAGTATGTTGCATTGCTCACTGAACGCCCCTCGTACACCATACCCTGGTCAACATGACTATTGTCCCGTCTCTAGTAGCATTCTTTAGATGTAGCAACGATTCGAAACAAGAGAAACAGTTCTCAAGTATGAAATGGAAGGATTGTTGCAATTCTGACAGTATATAGAGTACAGTCCCCCCCTCCCATGAACCATGGACCTTGCCGTTGGTGGAGGCTTGCGTGCCTCGGCGATACAGATAGCCGTACCGTAGGTGCAACCGCAACGAAGGGGTATCTGTTGAGAGGCCAGACAAACGTGTGGTTCCTGAAGAGGGGCAGCGGTCTTTCCAGTAGTTGCAGCGGCAACAGTCAGGATGACTAACTGACCTGGCCTTTTAACATCAACCAAAACGGCCTTGCTGTGCTAGTACTGCGAACGGCTGAAAGCTAGGGGAAACTACAGCCGTAATTTTTCCCGAGGACATGCAGCTTTACTGTATGGTTAAATGATGATGGCGTCCTCTTGGGTAAAATATTCCGGAGGTAAAATAGTCCCCCATTCAGATCTCCGGGCGGGGACTACTCAGGAGGACGTCGTTATCAGGAGAAAGAATACTGGCGTTCTACGGATGGGAGCGTGGAATGTCAGATCCCTTAATCGGGCAGGTAGGTTAGAAAATTTAAAGAGGGAAATGGAAGTTAGATATAGTGGGAATTAGTGAAGTTCGGTCAGGAGGAACAAGACTTTTGGTCAGGCGAATACATGGTTATAAATACAAAATCAAATAGGGGTAATGCAGGAGTAGGTTTAATAATGAATTAAAAAATAGGAGTGCGGGTAAGTTACTACAAAGAGCATAGTGAACGCATTATTGTGGCCAACATAGACACGAATCCCACGCCTACTACAGTAGTTCAACTTTATATGCCAACTAGCTCTGCAGATGACGAAGAAATTGAAGAAATGTATGATGAAATAAAACAAATTATTCAGACAGTGAAGAGAGACGAAAATTTAATAGTCATGGCTAACTGGAATTCGGTAGTAGGGAAAGGGAGAGAAGGAAACGTAATAGGTGAATATGGATTGGGCGTAATAAATGAAAGAGGAAGCCGCCTGGTAGAATTTTGCACAGAGCACAACTTAATCATAGCTAACACTTGGTTCAAGAATCATAAAACAAGGTTGTATACATGGAAGAATCCTGGAGATACTGACAGGTTTCAGATAGATTATATTATGGCAAGACAGAGATTTAGGAACCAAGTTTTAAATTGTAAGACATTTCCAGGGGCAGATGTGGACTCTGACCACAATCTATTGGTTATGACCTGTAGATTAAAACTGAAGAAACTGCAAAAAGGTGGAAATTTCAGGAGATTTGACCTGGATAAACTGAAAGAACCAGAGGCTGTACAGAGTTTCAGGTAGAGCATAAGGGGACAATTGACAGGAATGGGGTAAAGAAATACAGTAGAAGAAGAATGGGTAGCTTTGAGGGATGAAGTGCCGAAGGCAGCAGAGGATCAAGTAGGTAAAAAGACGAGGGCTAGTAGAAATCATTGGGTAACACAAGAAAAATTGATTTTAATTTATGAAAGGAGAATATATAAAAATGCTGTAAACGAAGCAGGCAAAAAGGAATACAAACGTCTGAAAAATAAGATCGACCGGAAGTGCAAAATGACTAAGCAGGGATGGATAGAGGACAAATGCAAGAATGTAGAGGCTTATCTCACTAGGGGTAAGATAGATACTGCCTACAGGAAAATTAAAGAGACCTTTGGAGATAAGAGAACCGCTTGCATGAACATCAAGAGATCAGACAGAAACCCAGTTTTAAGCAAAGAATGGAATGCAGAAAGGTAAGGAGTATATATAGGGTCTATACAGTGGTGATGTACTTGAGGACAATATTATGGAAATGGAAGAGGATGTAGATGAAGATGAAATGGGAGATATAATACTGCGTGAAGAGTTTGACAGAGCACTGAAAGACCTGAGTCGAAACAAGGCCCCGGGAGTGGACAACATTCCATTGGAACTACTGACTGCCTTGGGAGAGCCAGTCCTGGCAAAACTCTACCATCTGGTGAGCAAGATGTATAAGACAGGCGAAATACCTTCAGACTTCAAGAAGAATATAATTCCAATCCCAAAGAAGACAGGTGTTGACAGATGCGAAAATTACCGAACTATCAGTATAATAAGTCACGGCTGCAAAATACTAACGCGAATTTCTTATAGACGAATGGAAAACCTAGTGGAAGCCGACCTCGGAGAAGATCAGTTTGGATTCCGTAGAAATATTGGAACACGTGAGGCAATACTGACCCTACGACTTATCTTAGAAGCTAGATTAAGGAAAAGCAAACTTACGTTTCTAGCAGTTGTAGACTTCGAGAAAGCTTTTGACAATATTGACTGGAATACTCTCTTTCAAATTCTAAAGGTGGCAGGGGTAAAATACAGGGAGCGAAAGGCTATTTACAATTTGTACAGAAACCAGATGACAGTTATAAGAGGCGAGGGACACAAAAGGGAAGCAGTGGTTGGGAACGGAGTGAGGCAGGGTTGTAGCCTCTCGCCGATGTTATTCAATCTGTATATTGAGCAAGCAGTAAAGGAAACAAAAGAAAAGTTCGGAGTAGGTATTAAAATCCATGGAGAAGAAATAAAAACTTTAAGGTTCGCCCATGACATTGTAATTCCGTCAGTGACAGCAGAGGACTTGGAAGAGCAGTTGAACGGAATGGATAGTGTCTTGAAAGAAGGATATAAGATGAACATCAAGAAAAGCAAAACGACGATAATGGGATGTAGTCGAATGAAGTCGGGTGATACTGAGGGAATTAGATTAGGAAATGAGACACTTAAAGTAGTAAAGGAGTTTTGCTATTTGGGGAGCAAAATAACTGATGATGGTCGAAGTAGAGAGAATATAAAATGTAGACTGGCAAGGGCAAGGAAAGCTTTTCTGAAGAAGAGAAATTTGTTAACATCGAGTATAGATTTAAGTGTCAGGAAGTCGTTTCTGAAAGTATTTGTATGGAGTGTAGCCATGTATGGCAGTGACACATGGACGATAAATAGTTTGGACATGAAGAGCATAGAAGCTTTCGAAATTTGGTGGCACAGAAGAATGCTGAAGGTTAGATGGGTAGATCACATAACTAATGAGGAGGTATTGAATAGGATTTGGGAGAAGAGAAGTTTGTGGCACCACTTGACTAGAAGAAGGGATCGGATGGTAGGTCATGTTCTGACTCATCAAGGGATCACCAATTTAGTACTGGAGGGCAGCGTGGAAGGTAAAAATGGTAGAGGGAGACCAAGAGATGAATACACTAAGCAGATTCGGAAGGATGTAGGCTGCAGTAGATACTGGGAGATGAAGAAGCTTGCACAGGATAGAGTAGCATGGAGAGCTGCATCAAACCAGTCTGCGGACTGAAGACCGCAACAACAACAACAACAACAACATAGAGTACAGTATGATGAAAGTGATGAAGGAAGAAAAGGAGAAAAGAATGCTGTGAGCCACATAGCTCGGTGACAGGCGATTCAGAAGTTACGGGGTGAGGTAGCGTGCCCGCCCCTGAGGCCTGTTTGGCAGGCGGCGGAGCTGCCCGCCTCGCCTGCTCCGGACGGCCGCCTCGCTCAGACGCCCCGGCGCGCTGCGCCGCGCCCCCTGAGGCCTCACCCTCTCCTGACAAATGGCCAGCGCAGGGACAAAAGAACGGCGGACCGTTCTGTGAGGAGCAGCTTATCTCTCAGCTTCTGGTGCGTACGTGACGGGTCGCAAATGGAAGTGACCTCGCAGAATTTCTCAGCACCGTGAGGAGCTCTGACAAGCGACATGAGGAGTGCAGTTGCTGAAAACCTGGCTGCCCTGACAGATGACTACTGCTACTGTCTGTTAGTACTACCTTTCGTCTACTATTAACTCTTGCAGTACGAAGGGGCAGGGGAGGGGGTACTTCAGGCCTGCCTTTTGAAAATATTGTAATTTGGTCAGTTGTTTTTATTTAAAAATTTTGAAAAAATTTAATGTTTTTAGTTAAATATATCGGGTTTCTTAAATATTTTAAATTTTTCAGTTAAACTTAACCCAAAAATTTAAGTTTCAGTAGTAATATTATTTTCGACAGTGAATGTCATATTCAACATTTTCAGGTCCAGGGTCTTACTCACTCATCAGTATCTCTTTAAAAAGTTGTTGACTGTAAAAGTCAAGAGTAATTAATGAAATCTGCATTTTTAAAACTTTTTTGTGATGGTATTAAACTACCTCCAGTTTGGTAGTACACGTTATTGAGAATGCATGGATATTCCGAAGAGTGTTCTGAAAGATATTTTCAGGTTCTGAACCCTATTTACGCATCAGTACCTCAAAAGTACGTTGTTAATGGAAGTTAAGCGCAATTAACGAATTTAGATTTCTTAACTTTGTTTATGGAGTGTATAAAGTGTCCCCCCCCCCCCCCCTAACCCCACGGTAAGGTAATATGCATCGAAAATGCATTGGTGTGACTAGGGCTACTAAAAATATTCAATATATCTTCGGGAGAAGAAAATCAATACCACAAATAAGTTATAAGAGTATAGAGGTAAGGTTACTCTGCCAGCCAAGTAAATTCTAATCATTTTCACTCAATCAGTATTCTTTCAAGTTTGACTTCCCCGTCTGGCGATACTGAATAAAATATGTGTTCAGTGTGATACTTGGATGTTGTCTGATAAATTACTTCCGAATGAAGGAGACTGAAAGGCGACGGACTAGTGAAACATCTGCTAGAGCATGCGAGAGCAGTTACAGAGAGACTTCGGTGAATACGGGGTGAAAAACTGTATAGGCAGACGAGGATTTGAATACTTAGAACAGATTTCGAGAACGTTGATTGTAGTACATTTGAAGAGACAGGCACAGGCTAGAAACATAGGGTATAGAATCAAACCGGTCTAAACCGATAATCCGATAAACGGTAGGTACTCCACTGGATTGTCATATTTTCTCATTATCAGTTGTAGCTCTTTTGGATACTGTATCGAGCAAAATAATAGCCTTTTTCAAGCTACTCAATAGGTCCTATTCTCACACGACAATACTCAGTTATAATAATGCCCCAAATTATTTCATTGCACAGTAGGTACCATACCTCCTTTTTTTTTTTAATATTACCTCCTGACTAGTTCCGTCTATGAGGGCGTGCTGAAAAGTAGTGTTTCCATTTTTGTTCTGTTCTCAATATCGGTTACTGTATTACATGGCAAGCATATTACTCGGTCGGCTTTCCCGATTCGCTGACGAAAGTTGCAATCCACAGCCGCTAGAAGGCTCCGAATTGTAGTGTGTAACATGGCGGTGTATAATGTAAGTATGGTGGTGCGTGAGAAACAGTTTACTCTAAAGGGTTTCTGACGAGAATAGTTGGGCCACACATGTCCTTCAGCAGGACAGTGCCCGACCACACATGAACGCTCCACGGGCCTAGTTGGGACTGTATGGAGAATGACCGACGACAGCTAACCCAAGGCGTCGTATTGCTGCAGAAGTCGCAGCGCTAATGTGTGGTCTGATATTGTCACGCTGCAGGAGATGGTACCCCATGTGTGGCCGAACTCTTGAAGTAAGTTTCCTAAACTTACAGGACATCTTCGAGGACTTCAGTTTGATAGTGATGAAGCGGCGCAAGCGGGGGTGGGGTTGTGGATCCGTCAACAGTGTCAAACATTCTATAGTGACGGCATCAAGAAACAAGTCTCTCGTAGGGACAAACTTGTTCGTCGCCAGGATGACTGTTGAGAAATAATACGTAGACACGAGAATGTAGACGTAAAATGTTAATAAAATTTATTTTATTTAAAAGGTTTTAAGAGTTTTCGTATAAAAAATTGTGAGGCATTACTTTTCAGCAAGTTCTCGTGATTCTTTGATTCACTTTTCTCCTCGCATTTATTGTCTGTGGTTTCCTGTAATTTCCTTCTATTCATCACTTTATGGATTGATGATGTAAACTCATCAAATAGCTGGATTTATAGTAATCTTTCATTTACGGGGTGCAAGGACCTGTTCTACATTTGGAGCATGGTAAGACATCTTTTAGTGAGTACTTAAATAACCATATCTTTATATGTTTCAAGCAACTATCTGTAGTTTTAAACAGGGCCTTAGCAGTTTCCAGAAAACTATTAATTACTTGCCAGTTTTCCAAAAACAAGGCTTTAAATTTCTCTTTAGTTGTTTTCCTTTCTTTCTTATCCGCGTTCATTATTCTAGTTGACTGCTACTCTGTTGCATCTTTTTATGTCAACGCTACATTATTACAACTCCCGTTTTCTAATACGGTTGAATACTATAAATGTTCTGTGTACAAATTTAATCTGCATATACCGGGTGATCAAAAAGTCAGTATAAATTTGAAATCTGAATAAATCACGGAATAATGTAGATAGAGAGGTACAAATTGACACACATGCTTGGAATGACACAGGGTTTTATTAGAAGCAAAAAAATACAAAAGTTCAAAAAATGTCCGACAGATGGCGCTTCATCTGACCAGAATAGCAATAATTTGCATAATAAAGTAAGACAAAGCAAAGATGATGTTCTTTACAGGAAATGCTCAATATGTCCACCATCATTCCTCAACAATAGCTGAAGTCGAGGAATAATGTTGTGAACAACACTGTAAAGCATGTCTGGAGTTATGGTGAGGCATTGGCGTCGGATGTTGTCTTTCAGCATCCCTAGAGATGTCGGTCGATCACGATACACTTCCGACTTCAGGTAACCCCAAAGCCAATAATCAATCGCACGGGCTGAGGTCTGGGGACCTGGGAGGCCAAGCATGACGAAAGTGGCGGCTGTACAAACGATCATCACCAAACGACGCGCGCAAGAGATCTTTCACCCGTCTAGCAATATGGGGTGGAGCGCCATCCTGCACAAACATCGTACGTTCCAGCAGGTGTTTATCAGCCAGGCTGGGGATGATGCGATTCTGTAGCATATCGGCGTACCTCTCACTCGTCACGGTAGCACTTACAAAATCAGAGTCACGCATTTCTTCGAAGAAAAATGGCCCGATATCGGTAGATTCTTGTAAATCCAACCCATACCGTAACTTTCCCGTCGTGCGATGGAGTTTCCACGACAGTTCTAGGATTTTCGGTAGCCCAAATTCTGCAGTTGTGGGCGTTGACAGACCCTCGGAGCGTGAAATGAGCTTCGTCGGTCCACAACACGTTACTCAACCAATCGTCATCTTCCGCCATCTTTTGAAACGCCCACACCGCAAATTCCTTCCGCTTCACTAAATCGCCAGGTAACAGTTCATGATGCCGATGGATTTTGTACTGATAGCATCGGAGGGTACGCCTAAGTGCCAACCAAACAGTAGTGTATGAAATGCCGGTGCGACGTGCGACTGCACGAGCGCTGACTTCCCCGTGCATAGACGAACCCGCTACAGTCTCCATTTCTTCCTGAACTGTCTCAGCAGCATTACGCCTTGTACTCGGTCAGCCACTACGGGGTCTATCGTCTAAACAACCCGTGGCTTCGAACTTCCAAATCATTCTCGCCACAGCTGCATTTGCCAACGGACCTTTACTCGTTCGAGTCCCCTTCCTATGGCGATAGGATCGTAACGCTGAACTAGTACATTCCCCATTCTGACAATACAGCTTCACTAAAAGCGCCTTTTCAGGTAACGTCAACATACTGCGACTGCTGGCGCATCTGATTCTCTCTCTCATTACAGCTCCTTTTATACACGATTGTCATGCGCAGTCACTGACGTTTTGCTGTCCAGCGCCATCTGTCGGACATTTTGTGAACTAAGTTTTTTTTTTTTTTTTGGGGGGGGGGGGGGAGGGTTCTAATAAAACCCCATGTCATTCCAAGCATGTGTGTCAATGTTTACCTCCCTATCTACATTATTCCGTGGTTTATTAAGTTTTCAAATTTATACTGACTTTTTGATCACCCAGTATTTGCAAAGAACTAGGGAGGAACCACTGGGGTATGATAGATTATAGTTCAATTCTTTTATCTTGGCGGCTCGCGCATGCCCGCCCAGACGCGGGTGATTGCTGCGTTGCCAGTTGCACACGACGCACGAGCCAATAGAAGCAGCGCCATGGTATAGCATAGTTCGCAAGCTTACGTTTAGGGGGGAGCGCGCAGTTCATGAAGTAAAGCCACCACGGCCGCATTAACCCTTTCGCTGCTACAGAGACGTGCTCCCCGCATTCCGCGCTGTGCGCGATTTTATCACTGCACTGCTCGCCTGTGCTGACACATGGTGTTCCGACTGCTTTGACACTCTTATGATTCGATTTCACAAAAACTATTTGACCCAAAAATTAGAATTTTACACATCTTCTTGACTGATACCTTCCCCCCATAAATGACTTAATTTTGTTTCGATGTTCAACGCAGTTATTATGCAGCATTAAATATAGTAAACCATTGCACGAAATTTTGAAGAGTTTGCAGAGGTAAAAGTCGATTTTAGTTGCCACAATGTTGAGAATGAAATGTGGACAAGATACCTAAATTTCATATAAAATTTACTGTATAACAATATCTCATTTAATTTAAGTACCACATAGGTATCGTATGTAATATTGAGAAATATTTTTCGCGACTGTAACAAAACTACGGCCACTAGCGAAAACGTATCGCAGTACAAAGTTAGCTAAATTGAATTTCCTACAAAAAGGTCCTGTAGAACTAACAGTTTGCGTGTGATGAGCGACATAATATGAAAATTTGCATGTGCCATTCGAAGGCGTTGTGGGTTGCATTACACTGGGGCAGCAGACTCGGCGTGTATGATAGGTTGCTGTTTCAAGTTCCCCCTTAAGCATATCTGAGAAGTTAATACACTTCTGCCTCATCTACATAAGATTTATATTTGTCTCACTGTGATACAGATATTTTGTTGATGACGTAACCACACCCACCCACCTCGTTACACGTTAATTAGTACTGATGTACTTCATTCGACGTCAAATGGCTCAAATGGCTCTGAGCACTATGGGACTTAATATCTGAGGTCATCAGTCCCGTAGAACTTAGAACTACTTAAACCTAACTTACCTAAGGACATCACATACATCCATGCCCGACGCAGGATTCGAACCTGCGACCGTAGCGGTCGCGCGGTTCCAGACTCAAGGGCCTAGAACCGCTCTGCACACCGGCCGGCCATTCAACGTCACATAAGTAGCTGAGGATACCACAATATAAATGTGGTACACCGGAAGCATTTTGGTACATAGTTTCCTCAGTTACGCATTACTATTATAGGATACAAATGACCGCATGCTCTTTTTACACTTTTCCTTATTTTTTCGTTTCGATTTAGAGCAGCACTTTAATTTACCTCAGTCGGCTAATGGCTTCTTGAACGAAATTTCTGCCATGATATGAGAACAACCGCACTTTTCGCAATTACCCCAGGATAGAGGAAAAGACACGTGGTTCCTTTTGAAGTACAAGAGGCGTGACGTTCACATTTTCCATAAAAATAAACCATTGATAAATTTATTCACTTCGGATGCAGTTACATCACGCACATATTTCGCTGCATGAATTCTTACTTATCACTCTAGATATCAGTATCAGTCGTTACTTGGTGAAACTGCAATCGAATTTGAAATTATGAAAGTACACAAATGTATACGAGGACCTGGTGAATATTTCTTGTTCTAACTTCTAATTGACGTTGATGCTAGAAAGTGGTTTTTGCTAGGTTGGTATATGTGTAGAGTACAGCAAGTGCCAAATTGAGATGAGGTAAAGTTTTCATTATATTTTTTTTCAAATCGAACCCGTAATTTCTGAAATGCCCTTTCTCACATTTTCTAGCAAGTGTTTTTATTGTGGTTCGTGGTACAAAGGGGGCAAGAGCATCATATTATTTTAAAAAGCCTATCTCTGGCTATTGGGTTACAAAGGAAGTCAACAATATTTTATCTTCATTTATTTCTGAAAGAATAGTTTAACACGGAACCGTCATCGTAAACTGCTAAAACGACCAAATTGACAGTCCACATGGTGTATTTGGAGGAAATTTCAGATTGTAATACGTGGCTGCCAAACTTCTACGAGAAAATAGGATCGCCCGGTATCTTGAGGAAAAGGCGTGGGACGTCAGTCGAAGGTACCACTCAGTCCTGCTGCTAATTCAGAATTCACAATGAACATATGGTAACCATTACGGATATAAATACTGCTATTGTAAAGTTTGCCAATAACAAAATGTGCGGCTCCCTCGGTCAACAATGTACAACGGAAGGGTTTCCAAGAAAGATACGAATGCAGAAATCAAGAAGATTATAACATAAATTCCTGATATACTGACTTAAGAAACGGGTGGTTTCATTGAATCGTAGCCGTTCTTGTTTTGAAGACAATGCGCTTGAAACATGTCCCAAAACAACGTGGTACAATCATACATGGGAACCTCAACAGAATTTACAATTGCAACTGTAGTATAGGCTATAAAAATGTCTCAGGTAACTGTTAGCACAGGCATAGCAGGCAAAAAAGTACGATATACTTTACATGAAGTATTAATTGGTTGTCCAATGTTCGATGGAAATCTATGTAAAACAGAAGTGTTCAACAACGTTTGGATCGTGTTAAATGGAATTCAGATGATTTCGGTTTATTATTGTAGATGAGGATGAGGGCCAACACTTGAAACTAGAAGCGAAACAACGATCAAATAATTGTTCGAATTTAATAGAACACAATGGAAACGCCATCGTTGATTTCATTCTTGTGGTGTTGATCGTACGTCTGACAGCATATACCTTGTTACAAATTGGGTGTGCTGTGGTTTTCAGATCCACTATCAATGGATCGATGATCTCGTAAAGCACTGCCTTTCACGCATGATGTCATTGTGGTATTGGGCCGCGTCATTGTAAACTACTGAAATAACTAAATGACCGATGTTTCGAAAGACATATTACGGTCCTCTTCACGGCGGTCTTCTTTGGGGCGGTCCTGTTCAGGGTCGTTCACTCGTGAACCGATGAACTGCCCTGAAGAGAACCGCACGAAGTAGGTCGAAACGTCGGCAATTTAGTTGTCTTAGTAGTTTACCATGACACGGCCCAATATCCAAAATTATTTTATAAAAAACCATCCGATTGTTGAAGTCTCTTTTATATCTGTTTAAAATAACCTTAAGTATCGAAACAGGACTGTTACAATTTGCGCTGTCAGTATGAAATTTAAGTAACTGCATTTAATCATTAGCAAGGAAGAGTATTTTACTTACATGATGGCTATAATCAGCAATGAATTACCAGTTGACAACAGGTGACCGTAGCACAGCTCAAAAATAAATTCATTTATTATAGACAGGAGTCCCCTTTAGAGTCTCGATGAAACTTAATTCTTGTAATTGTAGAGCAAAAGAAGGGGAAGCAATCAACTATTGAATGACTACTTACATGTCGATAGGGTGGAAAATACTGTTGATTGCGATTATCTTACTGTTCCTTGCTTATTACTGACCAAGTATTCAAGATGTATAGTTACTGTTTGCAGACTCTACTCTGTCGCCTTCAAGTCTTTTCACATGTGCACAAGTATTAAACCTCTCATCCAGCAGAACTTCTCTTGAAGTCTTGTTCTCTGTACAATTTTCTCTCAGGCCTCCAAACCCCCTCACCGTATTATCAACATTACCAAATTAAATAATTCCTTTACGCCTCAGTATGTGTCTTAGAAAATACTCACTTCTTTTCATCATGTCAGATCTTAAAGTTCTGTTTCTCAAATTATTCTTCATTACACAGGAAATAAATTAGCAGCAGCGAAAACGTAAAACCATCAGTTATATGAGGGAATGACGATAATGGAAATTTGTGTCGGACTGGGATTCAAATCCGGATTTTCCGGTTTACGCGAGCGGTCGGTTTATCCGTTCACTACTCACGGTCACACCCACACTTCCATATGTCGTCGTTCCTCCTTGACAACCTGTTGTACTCGTAAACACGTTTCTTAATTCTCGTACAGAGGAGGACATTTTAATTGAAAGTCGCTGCCTGGTATCGGGAATATACCCTTTATATCTTCGTTGCTTTGGATGAACTGCATAACGAGAGTGGCTCCGTCGACTAACGAAAACGAGAAAAACCATCTCTCCGTACTGGAACGTCGAATCTTCTTCATTAGTCTATCAACCATCCATCTTACCTTCAGCATACCTCTGGAGCACCACGTTTCAAAGGCAGATCTAGATCCAGATCTAGGTTCTCCATAATTTCATTATATTGCTTAGGTTCTCCATAATTTCGTTATATTTCTTAAGGAGAATTCCATAACGATTAGTTTGAAAAGGACGCAGCTGATATCCTTCCGCAATCCGATCTTGTACTCTGTGCTACCAGCTCTGTTTTTCCACTGTTCTAAGACCTAATAAAGCAGACACAACAGCAGACATTAAACTAATTAAGAGATACGCTGACAGAGTCGTAACATGTCGTTGTACGCATCACGGAAGATTAACAGAAATGTGGGAGGAAGGAGGGGTTTAAGTGGCAATAATTTTAAAATAAGCAACGTAGCTGTCCTGAAATCATGATGGGCAAATTCAGGGACAACCGTATTCGAAGAAGGCTGTGAGGTCCTCTTGCTGTTCCCATCATATATCTCGCGAAAGGCTGATGAGTACATGAGAAACGTTAAGGCAGCCATTTTCTCCTCGCTTAGTGCGCAAATGGAGCTGGATAGGAAATCGCTAATTCTGATACCCTACGCCACGCGCACTATAGGGGCCCGCAGAGTATATACACTGCTGGCCACCGTAAATGCAACACCCTGAAGGAAGCATCCGAATCAAGTGAAAATTACACCATGAGTTTGCAGCGATGAGATATGCAACTGATTAGAATTTCAGCGCAGACGCACATCACGCGCGCCTGTGGCGCCACCTCATAGCGCCATTTAAGGCTTGGCGATTTCGACGAGTGTACGTTCGGCACGTGTGTTTACCTTGTGGTTGTTTCACAAGACGATCAGTTATGCCTCGTAGACAACAGCGAACATCTTTTGATCAAGTATCCGAGTTCGACAGAGGAAGGATAGTGGCTTACCGAGATTGTGGATTACCATACAGAGAAATCGCTAGTCGTGTTGGACGAAACCAAAAAAATGTAATGCGGATATGTGACCGTTGGATGCAGAAGGGTGCGACGGACCGACGTGGTCGATCGCATTCACCTCGGTGCACCACTGCACGTGCTGATAGGCAAATTGTGCGCATGGCAGTGACGGATCGCTCAGTGACATCCCGAACCATAGCACAGCACATTGTGTCTGTAACGCATCATCCAGTGTCTGCGCGTACCATTCGACGCCGTTTACAGCAGATTGGTCTGTCCGCAAGACGTCCATTGCTTCGTCTACCATTGACGTAGAACCACAGACGTCTCCGTCGCCAATGGTGTGATGACAGACGGATGTGGACGGCAGAATGGAATGACGTTGTCTTTACTGACGAGGCACGCTTCTGTCTGCAGCACCACGATGGTCGGATTCGAGTGTGGAGACACCGTGGAGAGAGGATGCTGGACAGCTGCATTATGCACCGCCACACTGGTCTTGCACCGGGTATTATGGTATGGGGCGGTATTGGATATTACTCTCGCACGCCTCTAGTACGCATTCCCGGTACTTTAAATAGCCGGCGCTACATATCCGAGGTGCTGGAGCCAGTTGTCCTTCCTTACCTTCAGGGCTCGGCCACAGCCATATTTCAACAGGGCACGCATTGTCCAAAGGTTCTTCGTCAATAATCAGATTGAATTGCTTCCCTGGCCGGCTCGCTCTCCGGATCTTTCACCGATAGAAAACATGTGGTCCATGGTTGCTCAACGAGTGACCCAGATTACATCCCCAGCTGCCACACCAGATGATCTTTGGCAACGTGTGGAAGCTGCTTGGGCTGCTGTACTCCAGGAACACATCCAACGTCTCTTTGACTCAATGCCGAGACGTTTGGCAGCGGTGATCTCCAACAATGGCGGCTACTCTGGCTACTGATTCTGGCAGGAACCACATGTCACAGACGTCTGTAAACGTAATCATTTGATACTTGGTCGACATGTTATCTACAAAATAAATTTTGTTGTGCTACCTCTTGTCTTTCTTGGTGTTGCATTTACGATGGCCAGCAGTGTATGTTCATCCACATTTCTTATCAAATTTACATTCCATGTTAACATATTATTTTACAGCACGAAAAGCTTTATTGCTGCTACTAGTCTAGCCCTTTTCCTACCGACGAGTTTTTAAAGTTTCCCAAATGGCAGAGTCGTCTACCACTTCCAGGAGAGTGTAAGTAGGGTATTGGAGCCGTCCCATGAGGGTGCAGTTTTGTAACAGGAGAAAAAAATGACGAAAGTCAAAAGGAAATGAGAACAGGGAGGAGTAAGAGGAGACAGAAAAGAATTAGAGCAAGAAGTAGAAAAAGAAAAGTTATAAGAAGAGAATGGATTGGAGTCATTGCTATGGAAAGGGTGCAGGAATATATGGAAGGATAACATCAGCAGATTCAGATAGGACTGAGTTGTGTAACTGCCCCGGAAGACATGCCAATTCCTCGTATGGAGAAACGCTGGTTTCTCGTTTTCCGTTAGTCAACTGAGCCACTCTCGTTAATGTCAGTTTATCCATAACAACGAAACTACATAGAATGTATTTTACATTTGTTTTGCTGCTGTTATGGATTTGCATTGATTGTCAATGAAATGATGAAGAACTAATGGCAATGAAGTCGAAGTCATTGTGAGATATTCCGCACATCTTGTTCAAATGGCTCTAAGCACTGTGGGACTTAAAATCTCAGGTCATCAGTCCCCTAGGCTTAGAATGACTTAAACCTAACTAACCTAAGGACATAGCACACATCTATGCCCGAGGCAGGATTCGAACCTGCGACCGCAGCAGCAGTGCGGTTCCGGACTGAAGCGCCTAGAACCGCTCGGCCACGGCAGCTGGACATCCTCTTCTTTCGCATAAAAAATTGTTATTGAAATGTATGTCTTTTACTTCATTGTAAAGCAGTTTTGATCCCAATAAATGAATGAAGCCACTAAGCACTGATGACGAGAGAGATCTTACGAAACCCAGCTCTTTCTGCATGCCCATGAGATCCAGAGCGCCCGTAGACATCGGCGCCCAGGTTGATGCTGTGTTCGTTGACTTGAGGAAAGCATTTGAAACAACTCCTCAGTTTATTTTAGAAAAAAAGAAAAAAATACGAGCTTACAGAGTATGGGAACAGGTTTATGACTGAATTCAGGAGTTCCTTGCACACTGAACTCAACACGCCTCCCCTAAGGGAACACAATCTACTTACGTAAAGGTAACTTCACAAATGCCCCAAGTAAATATGATGTAACTGTTGCCGTTTACAATATAAATAAATGATCCAGAGGATATCGTCGGAACCTACTTGAGGCTGTTCGTTGATGATGCAATGGTCTATAAGAAGACAGAAACGCCAAATAACGGGCTCATGGTTGATCATTGGTGCAGGAACCGTCATTCGACCGTGAACGTCAATAAATGTAACGTATTATGCATAAACAGGCGAAGAAATCTACTAACGTAAGATTACATTATGAATGAAAAATCGCTGAGAACAATAACTACTATAAAGTACCTAGTAGTAACCGTCCAGAGCGACTTAAAGTGGAATGGCGGCATAAAACAAATATTTGGCTGATTTTGAATAGGAAGAATCTTAAGGAAATGTAATTCATCAACGAAACAAAGTGATTTGCAGAACACGTGTGCGACCGATTCTTGGGCAGTGCCCATAAGACTGGGACCCTTACCAGATTCTATTAATCTGAGAAATAGACAACATCCAACCATGAGCAGTGCGTCTGGGGGCGGATAGTTTAGTCGCCACCAGAAAGTTGTAGATATGTTGAGCAAACTCCAGTGGCACATGCTACAAGTGAATAGTTGCGCGTTACAGAGACGATTACTTTAGATACTGCGAGAGAGAGAGTTCCGGGAAGAGTCAGACAACACTTTACTTCCTCCCACATGCGTCTCAGGAAATGAACACAAGGAGAAAATCAGAAAAAATGGAGCTAATACGGAGGTGAAGGGACAACCATTCTTCTCACAAGCTACTTGCTACTGGAGCAGGGAATGGAAGGAAGAATCCTCCAAAACATACCGTAAGGTGGCTTCCCGGGTATAGATGTAGATGTAGATGTAAGGCATGAAACAGTGCAATGGACAATGCTAGTAAGACGGGGAGGGATGTGAGGAAAGAACATTTGCCCTGAATTCTAGTCTGCAGTACACTGTCGTAAAAGTGCACTTACGGTGTCCCAAGCTCTTCTGTTGTGCGACATAGCTCATGAGTGTTGGCGCGATGATTGATGAATATGAATGTGTTGAATGGTGGATCGGTTGTTGGTACCCAGTGACAATAGTCGCTCTTAATTTTCTGAATTCATAAATATAATTAGCTGGTATTTTATGCCATTATGTTAAAATTTTCAGCACATAATCGAAATTTTCGGGAAAATCGAAAATAAGGCATACAATCAATTTACTGGGCTACGCTACTCTTTAGTCTATTACGGCATTCCATTTTCGTACTGAGATTCGTTGGCTTCGCCAAGTCACAACCAAATTGTCACATTCCAGTCTAACCTACGCCTCAGGCTTCGTTACACATCACTCTGTCCATCAGTTAGTTACATTTTTCATAGATCATTTGAACAACTTTTTTTTATCGAATTGACGAGTCAGTTTTCAGGCTATGCATATATAATGAGTTTTAGCTGTAATGAACACATTATTATTTTATTTCTACTCATGCAATTACACTTTTTTATTTTTTTTATTAATTTATTTATTTAGTTTTACTGGCTATCAGTTTTAACCAGAAATTCGACAATGCAATTGAAGGAGTCAGTTGTCCAGGAGAAGTGATTTTAAATTATATTTAAAACTTGTTTTGCTTCCTGTCAGAAAAGGGCAAATCATCAAACATTTTTATTGCTGCGTTTTGAACTCCTCTCTCGAGCCACTGACAGCTTTAAAAATCGGTAATAAATGTCATTTTCCCTCTAGTGTTGTAGGTATGTACATTACTGTCCTCCTCTAATTGTGATGCATTGTTTATCACGAAGTTCACTAGTGAAAATATGTACTGTGACGCCGCAGCTAAAATACTGGGCTCCTTGAAGAGGTGTCTACATGACGTCCGTGGATGAACACCACGTATTATTATTACTTCTCGCTTTTGTGTGGTCAGTACTGTCTTTCTACGTAATGAGTTATCCCAGAAAATTATTTCCCTGACATACTGAATGGAAGCCTGCAAAATACACCGGGAGTTTGATACATTGGTTCCCGAACTTCTCCCTAAAATTTTTAGAAACGTGGTAAGTAAATCACAAAACCTTAAAACTCTCACCACATTCGTTCGCGCGTTATTTAAAACAGAGGGCAGATCTGTTGGAAAAACTGCCTCTACCCTCTATTCGGAAAATAATGCACAGGCTAATAAAATGTGGCGCACAGTGATCTGCACGCCACGAGCACCACATGTCGGAGGGTCCTCTCGCCAGAGGAAGAAGCCATCCGTCATAGGGCTGTGACCTGTGTGAAGACGGGTAAGGATAACCTCACCCGCCCGGTTAGCCGAGCGGTCTAAAGCACGGCTTTCAGGAGCGGGAACGAGCTCCGGGTCTCCGACACGAATCCGCCCGACGGACTTGTGTCGATGTCCGGTGAGCCGGCCAGTCTGTGGATGGTTTTTAGCCGGTTTTCCATCTGCCCCGGCGAATGAGAGCTGGTTCCCCTTATTCCGCCTCAGCTATACTATGTGGGCGATTGCTGCGCAAACACGTTCTCCACGTAGGCGTAGACCACCATTACTCTACCACGCAAACATAGGGGTTACACTCGTCTGGTGTGAGACGTTCCCTGGGGTTTCCAGCGGGGGCCGAACCGCACAATAACCCTGACTTCAGTGTGGGGCGGTGGAGGGGTGAAGTGGACAGCGGTAGTCGTCGTGAGGTTGTGGACCACTGCGGCTGCTGCGGGGACGGAGCCTCTCCGTCGTTTCTAGGTCCCCGGTTAACATACAGCATACAAGGATAACCTCATACCGTCTGCGCGGCTGGTGGATCACAGCCGCGTTGTGGGCTTTTTTAGACGGAGCTTATTGTCTCTCACTTCCAGCCACACATCTTCCCATCTATGCATGACTCTGTATCTCAATAGCGAGACGACAGCATGCAGAAGGATGGCACACTGAACTAACTGAGAAACACAATACGCCTCCTAGGCTCCTACATCCGCCCATTTGTTCCTCGCAATACACATGTGCCCCGGCACTCAGCAGAAATACATCTCCCTCTCCAGTCTTTGTAGCCGGAGGAGGGCGTCCTGGATATCCTGGACAACTTTAGCAGTTGGATGCAAGCGTTGTAGAGTATGAAGGGCACTCTGGGAGTCGGAACAGAACAGGAATTTAGCAGGCATGGCACATGTCATCTGCTCCGGCGCCCTCAAGATCGCAGATAATCTGGCATCGAATACAATGAACTCTGGAGGCAACAAGAGAGCAACCAATGGAGTCCCCCTGTTTAGACCCGTCAGAGGATATAGCTACAGAGGCGGGATGCTTATCTGAAATGTCGGAAAAGAGCGTATTAAAAACAGAAGATCGAGTGCTTCCTTTCTTGTGCTGCACTAAATCTAAAATTACTGTGGGCCTCCGTAGTAACGAGGGTGACAGTCGGTTAAAACCTCGGATTTGTGCCCATATGTGCCCCACACCGAGGGACTCAAACACACATTTCACACGCATCCCAAACAGTCTCGTTGCCCGACTAGGTCTGTCCGTGCACGTGCCGCCGTCGCCACGGCCGCCGCCGCTGCCCACAGGGACTCAGCAGGCAGCGGGCAGCGGGCTCCGGCAGAGTGGGCGGCGCCTTAAGCAGATTGTGGCGCGGCGGCGGGGCTCCCGCGGGAGCAGCCGGCCGGCCCTCCTCGTGTCTGCCGGGCCACGCCACCCGCGCTCGCCCGACGGCCCGCCAGACCTTGGCCGCGGGCCCGAGGTCTAAGGCCACCCACGCGAGCACAGCCACCGTTATGCAAAAACCCACGCTCTCCTTCGGCGAGCATAAGAAAGGTCACGAGACATCCGTGGATTTTCGTACGTGACGATTTACAGACTTGCGGATTTTATTTGGTCAAGTAATATCTACACCTTGTACAAAAACCTGACCACAGTTACACTATTTCGTCAGAAGCATCCACGTCTCGGTAGCTTTATACTGGAACTTATCTATCTTATCTATGTTACACTACTGGCCATTAAAATTGCTACATCAAGAAGAAATGCAGATGATAAACGGGTATTCATTAGACAAATATATTATACTAGAACTGACAGGTGATTACATTTTCACGCAATTTGGGTGCATAGATCCTGAAAAATCTCTACTCAGAACAGCCACATCTGGCCGTAATAACGGCCTTGATACGCCTGGGCATTGAGTCAAACAGAGCTTGGATGGCGTGTATAGGTACAGCTGCCCATGCAGCTTCAACACGATATCACAGTTCATCAATAGTAGTGACTGGCGTATTGTGACGAGCCAGTTATTCGGCCACCATTGACCAGACGTTTTCCGTTGGTGAGAGATCTATGGAATTTGCTGGCCAGGGCAGCAGTCGAACATTTTCTGTATCCACAAAGGCCCGTACAGGACCTCTAACATGCGGTCGTGCATTATCCTGCTGAAATGCAGGGTTTCGCAGGGATCGAATGAAGGATAGAGCCACGGTCGTAACACATCTGAAATGTAACGTCCACTGTTTAAAGTGCCGTCAGTGAGAACAAGAAGTGACCGAGACGTGTAACCAAGGGCACCCCATACCATCACGCCGGGTGATACGCCAGTATGGCGATGACGAATACACGCTTCCAGTGTGCGTTCACCGCGACGTCGCCAAACACGGATGCGACCATCACGATGCTGTAAAGAGAACCTGGATTCATTCGAAAAAATGACGTTTTGCCATTCGTACACCCAGGTTCGTCGTTGAGTACACCATCGCAGGCGCTCCTGTCTGTGATGCAGCGTCAAGGGTAACCGCAGCCATGGTCTCCGAGCTGATAGTCCATGCTGTTGCAAACGTCGTCGAACTCTTCGTGCAGATGGTTGTTGTCTTGCAAACGTCCCCATCTGTTGACCCAGGGATCGAGACGTGGCTGCACGATCCGTTACAGCCATGCGGATAAGATGCCTGTCATCTCCACTGCTAGTGATACGAGGCCGTTGGGATCCAGCACGGCCTTCCGTATTACCCTCCTGAACCCACCCATTCCATATTCTGCTAACAGTCACTGGATCTCGACCAACGCGAGCAGCAATGTCGCGATACGATAAATCGCAATCGCGATAGGCTACAATCCGACCTTTATCAAAGTCGGAAACGTGATGGTACGCATTTCTCCTCCTTACACGAGGCATCACAACAACGTTTCACAGGCAACGTCGGTCAACTGCTGTTTGTGTATGAGAAATCGGTTGGAAACTTTCCTCATGTGAGCACGTTGTAGGTGTCGCCATTGGCGCCAACCTTGTGTGAATGCTCTGAAAAGCTAATCATTTGCATATCACAGAATCTTCTTCCTGTCGGTTAAATTTAGCATTTGTAGCACGTCATCTTCGTGGTGTAGCATTTTTAATGGCCTGCAGTGTATTTTGCGGCGCTGAACCGTAAGAGGTGCATCGGTACTCCACGTGAGGCCTTATTAGCGGTCGATATACTGGGTGTTCGGTAATTACCGTTACACACTTCTAGGAGGTGTAGAGGGGAGTGCGTGGATAATATTTTGAAATGGAACCCATGCCCGGAAACGTACTGTTTCCATGCTACCGTTTGAAAACTTTTTGGCAGCGTGACCGAACTGATCAGGCGTTACCCAGTGCATCACTTGTTTAAAATTCCTATCATTAATAGCGAAAGAAAGTGCTCGTGTACTTTTGATCGGTTCTCTTCGATGTGATGGCGTACGTTGTCTTACAATTAGGGTGCCCGGTATCTCCTCGGAACACTGTCACACTTGCTGATCGTGAAGGTGCTCCTTTCTCGAAGCCGTGGCGAAAAGGATATGCGGTTGAGTCGGAGGTTGTGGATAACGATCTTGGTACAGGCGAGAAGCAGTTCTTCCATTACCGTGCGCTTCGCCATACAGAAGGATCATATTGGTGTATTCTGCAAATGTGTACTTGTTGCTCTAACACTCATAGACACGTGAATGAGGCTCGAACCAGGTCAGGGAGGTAGGACAGACGTCAAATGTCTCCAGGGATCCGACGTAACGACCCCCCGCCCTCCCCAATCCCCCACCATGGCTGTCCTACTTAGAAAACTTGTTTTAAAACGGACATAACACAGAAACCGTAAGTTTCCGGACATGGGTTCCTTCTCAAAATATCATTTACTTATTCCCCTCAACAAGCCCTAGGAGTCTGCGGTTCTAGGCGCTTCAGTCTGGAACCACGCTGCTGCTACGGCCGCAGGTTCAAATCCTGCCTTGGGCATGGATGTGTGTGATGTCCTTAGGGTAGTTAGGTTTAAGTAGTTCTAAGTCTAGGGGACTGATGACCCATAACCCATAGTGCTTAGAGCAATTTGAACCACTTTTCTGTAACGGAAATTTCCGAACACCCTGTATGTTAATGTACATTCCTGGGTTTGCTCCTCAGCAAACGCCTGTTACAGCGCGAAGTATATTTATGACATCTTCACATTTTTGAATACGTGACATTTGATGTGGCCATTCTAGTTTATAATCGATGTAAAGCCATAAGTACTTGACCTCTCTTTTGTTCGGGAATATAAAGGGAGCTAATCTTACATTCCCTGTTTCATTAAGGCTATGTCTCGTATATACACACACAGCTGATTTATAAGATCATATGTCGAGGCAGTTCTTAATCATCAATTCACTGAACACTTTCATAGCGTTACCCATCTGCTGCTGACACTCAATAAAACTACTGCTACGAGTATATATACATAAATCACCTGCATACTGCAGTGCTTGTACGCTTGGGTGAAACAATGAATGCAGATCTGGTGTCTGTACTGGTGCATTCAGATGACTCCAACTAACACTTTGCTGGTGGAAGTAAATGAAATTCTATTAGAACTACGCACGAAATATATCACAGTCAAATTCCTCTTGAAACGTTTTCACTCTTAAATAACAATTTATTACCAAGGTTAGACACCTCACTACAAATTCCTAAGAAGGCAGGTATTCGATTAAGGAGAAACCACCACCCTTAGCAGAAGTTTACTTCGATGCTTCGACTTTCGTGAATACGTCGCCACTTGCCAAAATATAAGCTGCTTCAGCACGCCCTACCCTAACACCACAGAGAACCTGGGTATCAAGACGCGCCTTCTATTCAGTGAAGGATGAAAAACTTTCAAATGACTACCTAGCAGCACGGCCATCGTCAAGACAGACCGATATCAGGTCCAATCGACGAGGCGAATTCAGGCTCCCTGAAGTTGCGTCCATACTACAGAACTCATAGCGATTTTAGAAGGACTCATGTACGCGAAATAAGTGCAAGAACAGACAATCATAATTTTATCAGACTCATGCACAGTTTTGGTGCTACGACGTGAACAATACCAAAAGTTATGAAGTATGTGGGGTTACAGAGGCTGGACAGGAACTTTCTTGCGTGTTATGGGCGAAGCGCACAGCGGAATAAGAGGAAATGAGAAAGGTAGATATCCTGATCAAGGAAGCTGTACACACTGGTTAACTCAAATATGACAAACTGCCACCCGGTGATATTCTTCAAGCACAAGAACTGCTACCAGGGCCCGAGGGAATGAATATCTCCTACAGTCTTACGAAATTAAAGCGAGATAATAAGCCGCAATTATGCCTGATTTCCCATCACGCCCTTGGTACCAAAACTACAGGTGTCAGTGGGATAACTTTGCTTCAGCCATGGGAGAATCCGACGACATCTCTATCTCCTCAACATGGTCTTCAGCCTCATGCGAATGGGACACTGAGGAAGACATTAATCACATTTTCTTTGGATGTCACAGAAGATTTCAATAAACCACGAAACTATCACTGATGACCTCTGGAAATGCCTTGCCTACGAACATTAAAACCCTTTTAGCAACAGAAGAGACAAAAGTGTATTACCCTCTATACGATTTAATAGCAGAGGGTGAAATGAGAATATAAAAAGAGAGATTTTTGGCATCATAATACGTAAAATTTGTTAATTTACTCAGATCCTTTACATATGCTCAGTATAAATGGATGTCACAGATAACTTGATTATTATTATCTGAAGCTGGCTGTATGGTGATGCACAAAAGCACTCCGTCTACAGGCCACAAGCGGCCAATCGGCAGCATCCGGCCGCCGTGTCATCCTCAGCTGAGGATACGGATAGGAGGGGCGTGTGGTCAGCACACCGCTCTCCCGGTCGTTATGATGGTTTTCTGTGAGCGGTTCACGTGTTTCAAATGGCTCTGAGCACTATGGGACTTAACATCTGAGTCATCAGTCCCCTAGAACTTAGAACTACTTAATCCTAACCAACCTAAGGACATCACACACAATCCATGCCCGAGGGAGGATTCGAACCTGCGACCGTAGCGGTCGCGTGATTCCAGGTTGTAGCGGCTAGAACCGCTCGGCCACTTCGGCCGGCTCTGTGACCGGAGCCGCTGCTATTCGGTCGAGTAGCTCCTCAATTGGCTTCACGAGGCTGAGTGCACCCCGAAAATTGGCAACAGCGCATGGCGGCCTGGATGGTGACCCATCCAAGTACCGGCCACGCCCTAGAGCGCTTAACTTCGGTGATCTGACGGAAACCGGTGTATCCACTGTGGCAAGGCCGTTGCCTCTGATGCCAAAAGCCATTAATAAATTTAATAAGAAGCATCCGAACAGTTGTTAGTGGACATTAATACGGGGTGTGTCCACGCTTCGCCTTTATGACGGACTAAACTCTGCTGGGGACGCTTTCAGTGAGGTATCTGAATGTCTTTTCAGGAATGGGAGCCTATTCTTCCTCAAGAGCCAAAACCAGAGAAAGTAATAATGTTAGACGCTGGGATCTGGAGCGAAGTCGACGCTCTCATTCCTAAGGTGATCCACTGGCTTCAGGTCGGGACTCTGAGCAAACAAGTCCATTCCAAGAATGTCACTCTCCACAGAGTATTACCTCATAGACGGCGCGTCGTGACAGGGTGCAATCACACGCTGATACATACAGTCGTCGTTTACAACCTGTTCCTGCACTGTAGGCAGTACAGAAGGCTGTAAAAGTGATCATATCCTTCCACATTTAACGTTTTCACAAGATCAATAAGGAGGCTACACTGTAACTACAAAATACACTCCCTTACAGTAAGACCACCTCCTACATACTTCACCTTTTGTGGTGGACAGCATGTCAGACAAGGTTCTACAACAATTCGTCAAGCCTAAACCCATCTAACGGATTAACACACCGTATAGAGTAACTAGTGACGCTAAATCACTGGATTCCAGTCATCAGTTGTCCAGTGGCTTCACTCATTGCACCAATTCAAGCGTCGGCTAGCAGTGACTGCAGAAATGTGCGGCTTATGACGAGCAGCTCAACCATTACACCCATTCCTTATAGCTCCACACTCACAGTCATTACACTAGCTGGACTGTCAGTACAACTTTGAATCTCACGGGTGATTTCTCCCTCTGACTTCCTGTAATTTTCTACAGTGACCCTCAGCAACTCTCGACTGTCCCTGTCCGTCAGTACGTGAGGTCTGCCTGGTTTAGCTGTGATTGTTCCTTCGCACGTCCAATTCACATTCACATGAACAACATCAGATAGCGGATGCTTCACAATGGTTGAAATGTACAGTCATTCTCAAAAGTATCCGAACGACCTGAATTGCATTTCGCCTGATTCGCATGCAACCGGCATAACAGGGCTGTCTAGAAGGTCCTCTAATCGCTAATTGGTACAGTCGTTTGACTATTGAAAATGGTTCCAACAAGTCACCACTAGAAAACACTGCTCTGTATCGAGTAACTCATGATGTAAAGTAATACCACGATGCTACAAATATCAGGGAACACGTTATCACAGATAAGACTATCGTTAAGGCTTGTAAGCTCACATTTATTACAGTAAATGACATACCTGAAATGTTACCACACTCATTATTACGTCAGATAGGTAATGCACGTGATAAGTTCGCCGTATTCATAATTTCCTCTTCAAAGTATCATACAGTACTTATTATTTAACACAAAATGATATTAAAAACTTAAGTTATCCACGAGCAGCTAGTTGACAATATGTATGAACTTCAAATGCCACGACGAACCGTCTCATTCCGCATATGAATTCAAACCCAGGTCAGTCAGACTAAGCAAAGATTTCGCGACTGACGCAAACTAACAGTCATTCCTGATTAGGCATACAGAGAGTGATATATCTCGATTTTAGACAGTATCAGTTACCAAATATCAACTTTAAATTACGTAACATAAACATTTGTAAGGGAGGCGAATTCCTCCCCGCGCATCTCTTGTTCCTGTTAACGAAATACGAGAGATGTTAAATATTTCTTTTTCACAAGTAACTTACTTGAAATGCCGTGAGGTAAAGCTTTGTGTCTGACAGGGATTCGAACCCAGAACCTAATCGGATTGATATCGAAACACAACCAACTGTGACGTATCGGATTTCCTTGCCAGCAGCTAGATGTTTTAACTGAAATGACGGGAAGAAACATTAATGTTTTCCTTCCCAGGAATCATACCCGGCACCTATCGCTGTTATATTCTAGAGAAAACGAACGTTAAATATGGGTTTGTTGCACCAGCAGCGACATGTGAGCATGTTTAAACTAGAAATAATATGACGAAGAGTTCAGTGCTCACTGTGAATAGAGACCCACGCATATCGTTGTTGACTACACACAAAGAATTTTTCTCCACGAGCAGCTCGGAATAACATCTGGAACTTACAGTGATCTCGCAATTAGTTCTGTGTCCCACCGGGAGTAAAAAACGTCAGATATCGTTAGTGCTGTCAACGAATGGAAAAACATTAAAAATCAAAACTTTTATCCACCAGCAGATAGGTGTTCTCATGTTAGAGCTTGATAATACATAATGAAATCTTTAGTGCCGGGACTGGATTCGAACCCATTCACACGTAATATGTGGAGATGTTGAGGAATCTGCAGTTTTGAACAAACAACAAATTGTAGCCGGGCTGTATTGCCACGATGGGATCAATATCCGCGTTAAGACCGGTCAGAGTCGCATTCTCAGTTCAGAACCAATTTTATCGACATACAGACGCTCAGATAAAAGATGGAATAAGTGTCCAGTGACTCTACATAGCGTTTGTTTCGTCACTAGAAATAAATAACTAGTATACGAAAGGTTACTGGTGATAGAGTTTCTACATGTCGCCACTCCAGACTTTATTGTGGTTCAACCTAACGTCTACTTGGCAGAGAAGGAATATCATCTTTAATGTGAATTTCAGGCCACACTGCCATTATATGTTCTTCACTTGGTGTAGTCAGAAGAGAATGGAATCTTTCTCTCCCTATGTAAAATCATTGACAGAAGTGGGAATCGAACCCTGACCATAGGTATAAGAACATACCATCAGTCCAACAGACCACCAAACCCACTTTTCCGTCTCTCATTATTCTATTGTAACTCCGTTGCGCCACACTGAATGAGAATTCTGACACACAGGCTCCCTGTAGTAAATTGCAGCATGTACAGTAAATTCATTTACTTGGTTGACCGAATTACCATGAACTAGCTGCCTCGGCTACCCAGTACATACATTCGACTCTATTTTGTAATCACCGAAATAAAATCACGTAACTGCCACCTACACAGAACTGCCAACAGTGTAGGATGTAGAAATTAAATAGGAAGTGTTCCTTTCCACTTGACCTATATTATTGCGCTATCTGTTTGTAAAAAACGTCGTGCAGCGCAAAAGAAAAGCTGTAACTGTTTCTCTCAGAAGTCTAGACCCGGCCATTTGCATTACCTCGCAGCGCTGTGGTATGCAGAAGTTCTGGATGAATTGTTGTTCAGCTCTGGAGCTGTTGTAGCTTTGTGTCAGCTACTATCGTAATGGTAAGTATCGTGCATAATAGATGAGATGTCGCGAGTTCAAATACTGTTACTACTAAATTTTTTTTAAACGCATATCTGCTGTCTACTGAAGTTACCAATCTAATGGAACTTTGAACATAATTCCCTTCACTTCTCAACCCAAAATTGTCGCATTTGGAAAAAGGGCTAACTTATGTGACATTTTGTTCTTTTCCGGTTTAGTAGACAGCCATGCAGCAGATGCATCTCGAAGCTTTTGTATTATGTATGGGGAGAGCGCATCGTGCCCAAATACGTCAGAAAAGTATTTTCTACATTAGCTGTCGTGTGATAGTGGCGTTTTATTCTCCTTCAAACATTGTTTGACAGCTTTAACTCATAACAAGTTTTCTACATGCATGTAATCAATAAACTGCATGTGCATCGTCAGACTGTTATAGATAACATCAGAGAATTCGCATATATCGTTGATGATTAATTTCGCTCTCATGTTTACTATTGTTTCAACAACACTAAAGGAAACCTTACGAAAACTGTGCACTGTATTATAAGAAATGAAATAAAACTACCCACGATAACCTTACGACGAAAGTCTGTTTCAATGAAACTGAGTATCTGTACACAAGCATGCCTCTATCGACACGAATTAGTAAAATACTACTCACTTAGATTTTGATTGTGTCTGTGTTTAATTGGTATGCTGTGTCATATTCAAGAGGTATGCAAATGTGGCATTTCATAAATATAGTTATGTATTTCTAGAAACCCAAAATTTGCTTGTCAGCAGCGGAAAGAGCCGTTACCTGTTGTGCAGCATTGTAAGTTTTTCCCCATTGAACTGTGAGCCGAAAGTATTTTCTTGCGATTTCCTTAATGATGTTTGATCTGACTGCTTGTAGCTCTTTCACAGAAGGGGTAAAAAAGTTGAAGTCAGTGAGACTGGAACTGCGAACCATAACAGACGCTTTTGCACAGGTCAGCACGTTACCACAGAGCTGGCGAACAGGTATGTGTGTGAGCTTCCTCTTACGAGGGAAATAGTGGCTAGAACTCATAAACCGCTATTTAAAGGACGAGATTAGTTGCGATTTCCACCTGCAACGACTTTCCTGTGCTGAAAACCGTAAGTTTACAATCTTTTGTTACACCTCAAGCGATAATAACTGTGATTGTTCAATGGAAATGACAGGTAAAATCAAGTGAACTTGGAGGCTTAATTCCGTGCACACAAGGAAGTAACTCGTCGATCACAGAGTTGCCAAACATACGTTGCCTTGTTGCTAAACCTCAGTTACAGTACCAGCAGGAAGAAGACGAACCGATGTGATCCTACAGCGGGCTGGGAAGTGACCATAGCTGGTGTCTCCAAGTCGCAGCTGCTATGGGCTTGAATATGTAATGCGACTGATTCGCATTTCTGTAACTAGGTTTAGGGACTGGAGTGTAGTTACTAAAAATAATCAGAATTCACTGCAAACTAAGCATCATAAATCAGTAACTCTCATAGTTGTTTTTATATTTCTTTCACAAGTGTACACAAAACTAAGAAACTCATTCACAGGCGTTTTCGTGCCTCGCCGGTAGTCCAGCACAACAATAGAATAAAAATAAAAAGAATAATGTGTGTGTGTGTGACAGAGAGAGAGAGAGAGAGAGAGAGAGAGAGAAATAAAGAAGAATGAGAGAGAGAGAGAGTGTGTGTGTGTAAAAAATTGTTGTAAAGAAATTGAATCATGGTATGTAAAGAAATCTTTCATTTAAAATGACACGTTCCACATAAAGATGAAGTGCAGGATGTGAAGTTCTGTGACGGAGATAAGAATCCGACACGTAATCGGATTGTTAACTAAGAAAAATCAAATGTTACGTATCGGTTTTTCTTACGAGCTGCTAGGTGTTTGAATCGAAAATAAGGATACAAAGTTTTATGCCTAAGCGACAATCGAACTGCACACCTACGTCGCATCCACGAATATTGTTTAAGTATCAGTTGCTTACTCACCAACAGTAAGATGTGTGCGTGTTTGACCAGAAATAACGACACCTATTGCGATTGTTGGCAACACATGAACAGACATTAAAAATGCACGTTAATTTTCACTGACAGGTGGGTGTGCACTTGATAGGGCTTGATATGAAGTTATGAATATTTTTGTACTGGATCCTTTGGAGGAGACCTAGAGAAGATTGCAGTCTTGGGAAAAGGAACGAAATGATTGAACTATACTGTTATGAGAGATTCAGATCCTCGGAAGAGGAGATACGAATTCGAATCACAGTCCAGCACCAAATTTTTCAACGTCTCTAGTTCAATCAAGTACAAGTAAAATAAGAGACCTGTTCCTTTAAATGGCTATCGGTTCATCAAGTAAAATAAAATTTTCTAATGTGAGTGAGTTTACTGTCGACTGTATTTCTGTTTGCTATGACTTCAGCTATGTCATTTCCCAACATAAACCGGCTCTGCCCAGTTGGTAATGAAGGAACGTGATGTTTAATGCGGATTATGGATTATAATGTCTTTCTCTTGAGGTTACCAGAGGTAAAATAAATCTGTTTCTGCCTCTTAAATGTAAATTCCTGAACCCACGCAGTGCACCTGTGATAATTCGTTCCACCAGACCATTGTGGCCAGAATTCCCAGCCTCAAGAGTGTGCTGAAACGGATGATGTTCTTAGCTTACAAAAAAGTCACGGCGGAAAAAATGCGAGTAATTTAATAGGTTAAGTAGAAGTAAGGTTCTGACGCGGAGATTATGTTATTCTCATGTCAGCAGGATGTAAAGACTCTTATAGGCATCATAGGCTCGGAGTAAAGCCATTTTGAATTTTCACAAATTGAGCAAATTTCTAAGTTCGAGAAAATCCACTGTGACGTGTGTAGTTACCGGATAATTCGATTATTACCGTCATTATTACTATCATTTTATTCATACTGCTGCTGGAACACACGAACTTGAAGATCATTTAATGCCTTTTCGTCACAATGGAAGTAGTTTCCCAAGAACAGGTTCTTTCCCTGTCTACGGAATCCTTTTCATGTTAGTATCAAACATCAGCAGTGACTCGTAGGTTACATTAAAACTAAAGTAATTGATGAAGACGTTATTTGATATCAAAAACGCGCTGCCCTTGTTCATTTACTTGCGCCTAGAAATTGCTGTCGAGTACTGCCAAACCAAAAGGCAAGAGATCTTACTGCCTTCCGGTATACGTCGCTGTCAATTCTTCCATACGATTTTATCGACATGACCTGTTTCAAGTTGTGTATGAAAGACAATGTTTTAGAAAATCAACGATATATGCGAATTCTCTGATGTTATCTATAACAGTCTGACGATGCACATGCAGTTTATTGATTACATGCATGTAGAAAACTTTTTATGAATTATAGCTGTCAAACAATGTTTGGAGGAGAATAAAACGCCACTACCACAAGACAGCTAATGTAGAAAATACTTTTCTGACGTATTTGGGCACGATGCGCTCTCCCCATACATAATACAAAAGCTTCGAGATGCATCTGCTGCATGGCTGTGTACTAAACCTGAAAAGAACAAAATGCCACAGATGTTAGCCCTTTTTCCAAATGCGACAATTTTGGGTTGAGAAGTGAAGGGAATTATGTTCAAAGTTCCATTAGATTGGTAACTTCAGCAGACAGCAGATATGCGTTAAAAAAAAAAAATTAGTAGTAACTGTATTTGAACTCGCGACGTCTTATCTATTGTGCACGATACTTACCATTACGATAGTAGCTGACACAAAGCTACAACAGCTCCAGAGCTGAACAACAATTCATCCAGAACTTCTGCATACCACAGCGCTGCGAGGTAATGCAAATGGCCGGGTCTAGACTTCTGAGAGGAACAGTTACAGCTTTTATTCTGCGCTGCACGACGTTTTTTACAAACAGATAGCGCAATACTATAGGTCAAGTGGAAAGGAACACTTCCTATTTAATTTCTACATCTTACACTGTTGGCAGTTCTGTGTAGGTGGCAGTTACGTGATTTTATTTCGGTGATTACAAAATAGAGTCGAATGTATGTACTGGGTAGCCGAGGCAGCTAGTTCATGGTAATTCGATCAACCAAGTAAATGAATTTACTGTACATGCTGCAATTTACTACAGGGAGCCTGTGTGTCAGAATTCTCATCCAGTGTGGCGCAACGGAGTTACAATAGAATAATGAGAGACGGAAAAGTGGGTTTGGTGGTCTGTTGGACTGATGGTATGTTCTTATACCTATGGTCTGGATTCGATTCCCACTTCTCTCAATGATTTTACATAGGGAGAGAAAGATTCCATTCTCTTCTGACTACACCAAGTGAAGAACATATAATGGCAGTGTGGCCTGAAATTCACATTAAAGATGATATTCCTTTTCTGCCAAGTAGACGTTAGGTTGAACCACAATAAATTCTGGAGTGGCGACATGTAGAAACTCTATCGCCAGTAACCTTTCTTATACTAGTTATTTATTTCTAGTGACGAAACAAACGCTATGTAGAGTCACTGGACACTTATTCCATCTTTTATCTGAGCGTCTGTATGTCGATAAAATTGGTTCTCAACTGAGAATGCGACTCTGACCGGTCTTAACGCGGATATTGATCCCATCGTGGCAATACAGCTCGGCTACAATTTGTTGTTTGTTCAAAACTGCAGATTCCTCAACATCTCCACATATTACGTGTGAATGGGTTCGAATCCAGTCTCGGCACTAAAGATTTCATTATGTATTATCAAGCTCTAACATGAGAACACCTATCTACTGGTGGATAAAAATTTTGATTTTTAATGGTTTTTCATTCATTGTCAGCACTAACGGTATCTGACGTTTTTTACTCCCGGTGGGACACAGAACTATTTGCGAGATCACTGTAAGTTCAAGATGTTATTCCGAACTGCTCGTGGAGCAAAATTCGGTAGCTGACGTCTCTTTGTGTGTAGTCAACAACGATATGCGTGGGTCTCTATTCCCAGTGAGCACTGAACTCTTCGTCATATTATTTGTAGTTCAAACATGCTTACATGTCGCTGCTGGTGTAACAAACCCATATTTAACGTTCGTTTTCTCTAGAATATAACAGCGATAGGTGCTTTGTATGAGTCCTGGGAAGGAAAAAATTAATGTTTCTTCCCGTCATTTCAGTTAAAACCTCTAGCTACTGGCAAGGAAATCCGATATGTCACAGTTGGTTGTGTTTCGATATCAATCCGATTAGGTTCTGGGTTCGAATCCCTGTCAGACACAAAGCTTTACCTCACGGCATTTCAAGTAAGTTACTTGTGAAAAAGAAATATTTAACATCTCTCGTATTTCGTTAACAGGAACAAGAGATGCTGGGGAGGAATTCGCCTCCCTTACAAATGTTTATGTTATGTAATTTAAAGTTGACGTTTGGTAACTGATACTGTCTAAAATCGAGATATATCACTCTCTGTATGCCTAATCAGGAATGACTGTTAGTTTGCGCCAGTCGCGAAATCTTTGCTTAGTCTGACTGACCTGGGTTTGAATCCATATGCGGAATGAGACGGTTCGTCGTGTCATTTGAAGTTCATACATATTCTCAACTAGCTGCTCGTGGATAACTTAAGTTTTTAATATCATTTTGTGTTAAATAATAAGTACTGTATGATACTTTGAAGAGGAAATTATGAATACGGCGAACTTATCACGTGCATTACCTATCTGACGTAATAATGAGAGTGGTAACATTTCAGGCATGTCATTTACTGTAATAAATGTGAGCTTACAAGCCTTAAGGACAGTCTTATCTGTGATAACGTGTTCCCTGATATTTGTAGCATCGTGGAATTACTTTACACCATGAGTTATTGCGAGACAGAGCAGTGTTTTCTGGTGGTGACTTGTTGGAACCATTTTCAATAGTCAAACGACTGTACCAAGGAGCGACTAGAGGATCTGCTAGACAGCCGCGTTATGCCGGTTGCATGTGAATCAGGCGAAATGCTGTTCAGGTTTTTCGGATACTTTTGAGCATGACTGTACTTGATGGATTTTTTACTCGGATGGCACCCAGTGACTAGTCCATGTCTCAAGGCACTGGGCTCTGCTGACACGACTTACTCTCCTCCGTTTATTCTGGCAGTTCCGCCTCTCACGACCTCTGGTGGTCAATTCCGTATTACATAAGGGGTAACCGGTTACTTGTGATCAGTTAGTGTATAAGATTCCAAAGATATGAAAGAGAACAACTAGTTGAAACGGTATTGAGACAGGATCTTGACCCTTTCCGAAGTTATTCCATATGTACGTTGAGCAAGCAGTGGAGGAAACCGAGGGAAACTTTGGAAAAGGAATTAAAGTACAGGAATAAGAAATTAAACCTCTGAGGTTTGTTGGTGACATTGCCAATCTGTCAGAGACGTAAAAGGACTTGAAACAGCAGTTGCATTGAATGGACAGTGTCTTGAAGAGAGGCTATAAAATAAATATCAACCAAAGAGATCAGTAACGGAATTTAGTCAAATTAAATCGCTTTATACTGTGGGATTTAGATTAGGAAATGAGACACTGGAAGTAGTCACTGAGTATTATTATTTGGGCAGGAAAATAAATGACGATGACCTAAGTGGAGTGGATATAAAATACAGACTAGCGCTGACAAGAAAAGCGATCGAGAAAGGAGAAATTTGTTAACATTGAACTTAAATGTGAGTTTTTGAACATCTTCTCCGAAGGTATTTGTATGGAGTGTAGCCCGATAGAGAAGTGAGAGATGAACGATAAGCAGTTCAGACAAGAAGGAACAGAAGCTTTTGAAATCTGCTACTACAGTTGAACATTGGAAATATCATAGGTAAATTGGGCAACTAATGAAGAGGTATTCAAGGGAATTTGAGAAAAAATATATTTTAATGCAGAACTTACTATAAGATGGAATCGGTTCGTAGGGCACATCCTAATGTATAAATAAATTGTCAGTTTGATAAGCGAGGAGCATATATGTTGGAAGGTAACTTTTTTTAATGAAAATTTCTCGTTGAGGACAGTGATCTAACAAAAAGTAGTTTAAAAATGAACACGATTAGTCTCGACCGCAAAATCATTTATTTTGTGGTAACCGGATTCATTCTGTGTTTGACATCTTCAGACCCTCACAACATGGTGATAGGCGGTGGCGGTTACTCGAGCGAATGCTTAAAGCAGTTGAAGTTCATGGAATTATAACAATCTCCACAGTCACCGCCACCGCCTACCATCACGGTATGAGCGCATGAAGATGGTCAAAGACTGACTGAAATCGGCTACCATAAAATAAATATTTTTACCGTCAAGACTGTTTGTGTTCATTTTTAAAACATGGGTTGGACTGGAAAATCGTTGTCTGGTCAGTTGAGTCCCGATATGAGTTGATAAGAGCTGATGGAAGGGACAGAGTGTTTCACCGACCCCATGAAGCCTTGGAACCAAGTTGTCAGCAAGGCACCGTGCAAGCTAGTGGTGGCTCCATAATGGTGTGAGCTGTATTTACATGGAATTGACTGGATCCTCTTTTCCAAGCGAACCGATAATTGACTGGAAATGGCTGTGCTCGGCTACTTGAATACCATTTGCGACCATTTATTGACTTCATATTCCCAAACAACGATGGAATTTATGAAATTTTTATGGCGACAATGCGCTAGGTTACCGGGCCATTGTTGTTTGCAACTGGTTTGAAGAGCATTCTGGACAATTCGAGCGAATGATCTGGCTACTCACATAGGGCGACACGAATCCTATCGAACATTTCTGGGATATAATGCAGTGATCAGTTCTGGCAAAAAATCTCGCACCGGCAACACTTTCGCAATTACGGACGGCTATGGAGGTGGCATGGCTCAACATTTCTGCAAGGTACTTCCAACGATCTGCCGGAAGTCCGACACGATACTGGGAGGTGTCCCATGACTTTTATCACCTCAGTGCACGTGCCAGGAACCCAACCCAGTTATCTAGCCGGTTAAAGGAGACCTACAATTTAACGTGGGGTACGAATCACTCGTTGTTTCTGGCGACTCCTCAAATAATTGAAAGGTAAAAGCTAACTTAAAACGAAGGCTGAAAAATCAGTGAGCCAACCGAGATTCGAACCCACGAAGTTTGGGTTTAGAGGCAGGTGCTTTATTGCTTTTTTTGATTTTACACAAAAAGCGAAGAATCAATCCTATAACTTCTCGGTTGGTAGGCATGCGCTTTACTATCGCAAAGACCTTCGCGATTTTGTTTAACTCGTCTGGCACATTGGGTTGAATAGTGGTTATACCCTCAAAGAGTTGAACTTCGTGTCAGTTTTGGCACCTCGTCGTTGTGTGTACGTTCGTATCGCTAACACCAGGTCTCGCCGCCCCTGATATTTTCTAGGAAAAAAGGAGTCCACTTTTTTTTAAAAAAAGTAGTCCATTGCGATTTGTGACACATATTAAAGCTGCGCATCCACTACTTAACACTGCCTGCTCACAGATGACTGGTCGAATGCACGTCTGTTGTTTATAGCTGTTAATCCAAGGTGCCGGAATAAAATCTCGGAACTTCTTGAACGGATAGTGTATTACGCAAATTGAAATGGGAATCATGCTTTAAAAGCACAGTTCGCTGTTGTTCGATTCATCAATCGTTATTTTGTCGACTCAACAACAGTATCTTAAGGCGAACACACTTTGGAGGGCGTGTTGCGTACAGATTAACTGTTCATATGGCCGCCCACACAGTTTGCCGGGCAGTTACAAACTCCAGAGACAACCGTTATGTTGCAGGCGTTTCAGTTGCAGACAGCTTCGGATTTCACCGTACAGTTAAAGCCACGCACCCGTACTGTTGTGGAAGTTTACTCTCGGTCGACCTGGCACTTCCCCGCGGCGAGCGTCTGTACTTCAGAAGTGTCACCAAAGTTTTGTAGCAGACCCAGTGCTGCAGACTGCTGTTTGTGTATGGTCTGCTTCAAAGCGTCCGAGCATTTTGCGCCTGAAAAAAGGGGCCCATTGTCGTATTTGTGGCTTTATCTGGTATACCTTACCAAAAGACTGTATTCTGCTCAAAATAGTGGTTCAACGGCAACTGAGGCTGAAACCTTGTAACGTACAGCTCCTCGTTGTCTGTGAATCACCTGACTATTTCAGACAGGGAGTATTCCTTCATTGCGCTGACGATACAAATAACTGCGGTTTTTGAAGAGATGTTAACAGTATTTATGAATACTCACTTTTCTCACTTTGCTCTTTTCTTCGTGATTCTTCTTACTTTGGGATGTTTAAACAGCTGATTTAATTATTTATGATTCTTGTTTATAGGATTCAGTGAGAGTAAAATTCGACAACAATCGTATTTCTATCAAATTCATAGCGCTGGGTGTAGGGCAGCAGGTACGATTAGACAGTTGAGAAGAACGCTTGAAATGACCAGCTGCACATAGGATAAAAATGGCTCTGAGCACTATGGGAATTAACTGAGGCTGAAACCTTGTAACGTACAGCTCCTCGTTGTCTGTGAATCACCTGACTATTTCAGACAGGAAGTATTCCTTCATTGCGCTGACGACACAAATAACTGCGGTTTTTGAAGGGATGTTAACAGTATTTATAAATACTCACTTTTCTCACTTTGCTCTTTTCTTCGTGATTCTTCTTACTTTGGGATGATTAAACAGCTGATTTAACTATTTATGATTCTTGTTTATAGGATTCAGTGAGAGTAAAATTCGACAACAATCGTATTTCTATCAAATTCATAGCGCTGGGTGTAGGGCAGCAGGTACGATTAGACAGTTGAGAAGAACGCTTGAAATGACCAGCTGCACATAGGATAAAAATGGCTCTGAGCACTATGGGACTTAACTGCTGAGATCATCAGTACCCTAGAACATAGAACTACTTAAACCTAACTAACCTAAGGACGTCACACACATCCATCCCCGACGCAGGATTCGAACCTGCGACCGTAGGCACGTAGGATACTTGTCGACTATATCATAAGTGCAGAAATGGTTACATCAGACAGGGAGTCAGAAGAAAATGTGAAGCCTCATGATGGACAATCGCTCATCAGTAGCTGTGATACCGTTTGACAAACAGGTAAAACTTCAGGAGAAATTTCTCTCGTGATCATTCAATCGGAATAATAAAAAAGATACGTACTCATCCTTTCCTAGGTTTAACTGTGAGAATCCATGTCAGGTATCTCAATAATTATGTTCACAGTTTTAATGTACAGAGTATTCCGGAGGCGCTTTCATTTAATCTTGCAACATAATATTTATGTGACGATTTACAAAAGAGCATAATTTTTAGCTCCTTAGTAACATAGATGTCAGTCTGAAATGTGGCTTTCGGAATAATCTTAAATACATATGAAAAAATCGTGTGAAATGGCACCAGACCTTTGAAACTTGTAGTTGGTCTCCAGAGTTCACCTGTTTGTTTATTTTTTGGTCAGGTGTTTGAGCGGAGTGGAAACGAGACTCTCTAGAAATACACAATGGCATGTCGTACGAACTTTCGTAGCTAAGCAGAGAAAACTGGACAATTGAGGTATCAAATCGACCAGGGTGAGATGTGGTTTTTCATAAAAGTATTTAATTCCTAGAATATAAAGGGCATAATTGAAAACGCGATCTAAAGGAAAATAAATCAATGGAGTTTTTCGAAATTTTCATAGGCAGACTGATAGCGGAAAATGGACAAATGGTGTAACAAACCGACCACCATAATGTCTAGTTTCGCAAAAAATGGTTTAATAGCTTGAAAGTAATCACGATAATTTAGAAAAACTTAGTTAGTGATTATAAGGATTGTTGAAAACATTTCACAAACATCTGCTAATAGCTATGTAAATGGAGTGTAAAAATAAATAAATAAATAAAGCAAATCAAAGAATAAATTCAAACTTTTCTGCTATCTCTGGATCTATGTATTCTTAATAACACATTGCTAGTCGATATTTAAACGTAGTATACTAAATGTACATGACCACACTTCGCTGTCGCTCAGTCTGCTTCAATAGAAAAGAAAGAAGAGATAGCACACGTTTCTAATATGTAAGGGAATCGGATATATGTCCTAATCTCCTTCTCTCCCCTGTCTGTGTCCGTTTCTCAGTCCCCTTTCTTTGTCCATCTCCTCCTCCTTCCCCCTCTCTCTTTGTCCATCTTATTCTCCCCTCCCTTTCTCTCCATTTCCTCTTGGCTCTCTCTCCTCCTATATCAGTCCATTACCTCCTCCCTTCTCTCCCTGTCCATCCTCTTCTTCCCTCCCTCTCTCCCTACCTCCTGCTGCCTCCTCTCCCCCCCCCCCCTCTCTCTCTCTCCATCTCTTCCTCACTGTTTCGATCTCCTCCTTCCCGTTTTCTATGTCCATTTCCTCCATACCTATGTCTACCTCCTCTTCCCTCTCTCTCTGGCCTTGAGCTTCGTTTATTGTTATGGCAAATTCAGATTCTGTAGTAATAGTAGTAGTAGTATTCTAGTCATAAACCAAAAAGGTATAAATACAACTTCCCTACTTGCTAACAATATTACAATATTGAAATATTACATATATACCATATGGCGTTCCGGTAGATACAAAAACACTTGAGTATTCGAATGCACTGTTGTATCAAAATTTCAAGGAAATCCATGAAGAACTTGCAGAGATGAGATATTTTGAGGACACGAATACCTACGTTTGCACTTGTACAGAAAACATAGGCGTTCCTAATCATAAATCTCCGAAAGTTTTCGACTGATTGTTTAAAAAATTTTGACACAGCCTTGCATTGGTATACGTACACGTTTTTGTTCACCTACTTTTTAAATATATGTAATACACAAATTTATGTAGAATTAATAATAGGAACATGTTGCTACGATTTCAAAAATTTACACACACACACCTAAAATCAGACCTGTATTAAAATACAAAGTTATGTCAAAATTTCAAAGCAGTTGGTCAAGAACTTTCGGAGATACATGATTTTGAACAAACGAACTTTTATATTTTTATTTAAATAGATTGCATGCTTTCTGAACAAAACTTGAAAACAGGAAATAAATGAAGAAAACCGGTAAAATGTTTTGTGAAATGGTTTGTATAATGGAAGAACTGAAGTAGATTAGAGAAACATTTGACATGCTTTCAAATTATGCTCGAAATCATATACAGCAAATGATCTACCGATTGAGAATTCGTCGTTCAGCTCAGGTACACAGAGTTTTAAAATTTTCTGGACGATATTTGCCTGTCGTAATTTCGCTCGGTGGTCTCCTTACATCATCAACGCATGAAGTATTTCTCTGATCTATTTTATCTCCTGCTTTTAGGCGGATCATTTCACAAAATATTTTTACTTTCTTTTCACAATTTTCTTTTCTCCTAGTCTGCTACTAGTTCTTTGACTATGTTATTAGTCTGCAGTGACTCTGCTGCTGTGCCGCCGCCTCCCTCAGATCGCTAGTTACGAAACGTAGCCCTCCTTGCTTTGCCGTGGTTAGCGAACACTAGTTGGGTGGGTGGGGAGGGGGGGGGGGGAGAGGGTGGCTGCGAGCTTCGTGGTGCTTCCCACACGGCTTATTGTCTCCGCCTCCAAATCTCTTCGACATACCGCCCAACTTCATAAGTGACAGCTGCCTTACGGCTTCCTGCGTGTACCTCACTAATGGCTGTTCCCTGTGCAACTATGTGATTATTCGTGGCAGTTCTGACATATAGTCAGTTCCCTTACACACCGCACAGTCAACTATGGAACCGAAATTGATATAATTCTAAATAGCGTACCAGCCGTTCAAGATACATTAAATTTACGAATATCACAGCTTATGCACATTTTACTAGTGACATAGCGATAAATGTACAACTTTTGGTGACAGCAGACTGGATCTCAACTGTAGACAGTACTTCGTCCTCCTCTAGTACATCAATAAACGCGAACTGTGTTTGCTAGTTAATTCCGACATTACAGCGAGAGATTTCCTCAAGTGTTAAGTGTTAGTTGAGACAACAGCCATACAGGTGCAACAAAGAAATTCTTCACATATAGAAACGAAAAAAAACCTGCTCAAAAACATTTTGAGCCACTCTAATGTTTTTTGTCGGACACTGTTCCAAACACTCATTTGATGATAGAAAATCAGTACGTAGAGTTGTGGGGATAAAAGTGATATTGCGTTTTCAGTACAGCTGAGTAGATTACTAAGTGTCTCGTGAACGGGAAAACGTGGCTGTTACACTGCTCAGAATATCAGTCAGCCTTGAAAGGTCATTTAGAACTAAGCGCGTGCGTGCCTGTCACATTACAGCAAGAAAGGTTATCAGCAGTGCACATTTCCGGTCCTATTGTTGTGCAGCACAGCGACGCAAAACGAACCGCTATCGTTAGAGAGAAAACGTTGAAGTTCTGTCTCGTAGTGTTATTAGTGGTAGGTGACATCACTAATGATGCTTCTAGCAAATTATAATTGATAGGTACTGCGAGGTGAGTGCAATAGAACCACGCGCTTCCCTTTGCGGGACAACTGGGAGAGCTGTGTTGACCCTGAATGCACTCCTCCAGAGTCGTCAGTTCTCCCTCTATGCATCTAATTACGAGCAGCACTGCTAACTTCCCAGAAGCACAGTGCGCGAAGAAGTGGGATGAGACATCACCTGGAATAGAACTTGGAACAGTGGTGGCCGATTCTTTGCAACACTTAATGCAGGATTTGTTTGATGCCTGGTGATCATCGTTAGAAGAGTGAGCGAACGGTCAGATTCGGATCCATGTCTCACGCACGTAATCCCTCCGTTCAGTGGGGAGGTGGATACCCCTTGAATCTATGCCCACGCGAGTTCCCAGATATGTGGGCGGTGAAATTTTTTTTTTGCCATTTATGTTATATGTTCATCGATCTCTGATCAATTTATATCTATTTTAGAAGTACTTTTCCACAACTATTCATAGTCAACTGGTATGGTAATCGTAGAGGAACAAAATGTACCAGCATACCACATGAAGGTAAATCGTAAACGAAATTTTGAAAATGCACACCTGTTGAACGGAACTGCTTAGGCTCGCCTCCAGCTTCTAAATAACAAATCCCATAACCAGTGAGTAGAAAAACAGGGACCAATTCTCTGACTTCTATATTCGCTAGATTTAAACAATTGTATCCAGGTTCGAGTTGTAGCAGCACACCCTCGTTTTAGAAGAATATATACTGTCAAACATTCTATGTTTTCAACCCACAGGAAACAGATCCTATCCTGCACTTTATGCGTCATAAAAGCAGTGTGCGCAGACTTGACTGAACATTCACTTAGAATCATAGATGATGGAATAGCTGGCAAAGTCTCCAGAGTGAAACTCAGTCGAGCATGTTTGAGATTAATGGTTCGAGATGAGGACTGTGTTAGGAACATACTTGGCGGACTATAATGAAATCTGTCGGTTCATATGCTTCCGCGTATAAAATCGTTTTGTGTATTAAGTCACCTCACTGTAAAACACTAAAACAACTAAAATACCAACGTTTCGACTTTCTTTGCAGTGGTCCTCTTCATGGCAGCTAACTGCTGAACTGTGGTGATAGTCTTTTTTTACATACTGCGGTATTTCGGCTGTCAGGTGGCGACTGCCATCGCACGCAGAGGTGAGATGGTACAATCTTAAGTGGAAGTTGGTGTGCAGAGGTGGCTGTAAGGTATGCTATTGTCTGTGCTGCTCTGGCGGGCCACTAGTAGCGAGTCGTCGGCTTTCATCCAGGGGCAGTGTTCTCCTGCGGGAAGACGTTATCGCTGTACGGCAGTTCCCTTGTGGCTGCTTGCTTATACTTGTACAAGTGCAGGGAGAGAAGGAAGTTGTTGCATGTCGCTAGTGACGATATTGTACAGCACGTCGAGTGATCAGGACTTGTCAGCTGAGCGTCCAGGACTGATGTTAAATGATACAACAGTAAATTAGGTCAAAGAAAGAGAATATATTTCAGTGAACGGGATACACGGGGCGCTCCTATGGACGACGTTACCAGGTGTAGGTCAGTTTACTAGGACGAACAAATTAATAAAGTGGGCAACGGAAGGAGAGTAACTTCATTTTAAGTCCTGTTGGTGGCTGGTCATGGAGCCCGGAGCAGAGGGTCTGCCTCCCAAGAGAGACACCTGTTCTAGTCGAGATCAGTATCACAAGACAGAGGAGCAACTGCATTTTGATCTGTAGAACGCTCTAGAGTCCATACATGTGACGTGCATTGGCTAAACCGAGGGCGTAAATCTGCTAGCAAACTTCAGCAAAGGGATTGAGGACGTCTCTTGTCTGCAACCGGACAGAACTGCCTCAGTTCTGAAAGGCGGGAAACTTGTGTGACGTAGACACGGCCAAAGTTACTTTAGGAGACAAGTTGGACGGATTTGAGTGGGACCTTTGAAATAAATTGTTTTAAACCGATTCTCTGAAATATTCTTTGACTGGCTGCCATCTCTTACATATTGCCGAGACCGTGTCATGTGGAACTGCTGGACAGGGATCGTTGGCAGCCAGGTCGTCGGTAACTTGTAGCACTGTTCAGG